>NC_053026.1:657544442-657721538 GCF_003073215.2 Triticum urartu
ATACGGTGAGGACTTGGTGTCCTGAGCTGCGTGTTCAGGACTGGGTGTCCGGGACTGTGTGTCCTAAGGGGAAAATACCTAGCCGCGCCAACCAGATGTACAGTTGTCACAGCAACTGGAACTGGTCCAACACATCATTGTCTTCAACGAGTCACTGGT
This sequence comes from Triticum urartu, assembly GCF_003073215.2. Taxonomy (NCBI): domain Eukaryota; kingdom Viridiplantae; phylum Streptophyta; class Magnoliopsida; order Poales; family Poaceae; genus Triticum; species Triticum urartu. Next base: position 657,544,602 of record NC_053026.1, read on the forward strand.
TTCATCTTCACTTCCTTTTTCTTACTGTTACTCATTGTGAAGCCATTGCATGCTTGCTCTATCTTTTGTCTTCACAACGTGAATGTATGATCTGTTTGGCTTCATAACTTCTCCCACCTGATCCTTATTACACTGCAGCTGTTTGTCATTGCGCTTTCACTTTATTGAATACTTGACCATGGCTGGCCTAGTGTAATCTAACTTCCGTTGCATAGTAATAGGCATAATCTTCGCTGTTTGTCTTCATAACTCCCACGTTTTGAAGACTTCCATAAAAATCGCCTATTCACCCCCCTTCTAGTCGATATAACGCACTTTCAATTGGTATCAGAGCGAGGTGCTCCCTTGTTCTGTGTGATTCGGTTTAACCACCTGGAGTTTTAGCTATGTCGACTGCAGGGATAATCAAAGTCTCCGCTGCGTGCCCCGTCTTCGATGGAACTGAATATCCCTACTGGAAGAATAAGATGCGCATGCATCTTGAAGCCATTGACATCGACCTATGGTATGTCGTCGAGAACGGCGTTCCCAAGGCTGGAGAAGGTGTCACTGCTGCTGATGTCGAGAAGTTCACTCAATTGGACTCTACTGCCAAAAATATCATCTGTGGTCATCTAACAAAAGGACAGTATGGCCGTGTGAGTGCCTTGAAGACATCCAAGCTGGTCTGGGACTGGCTCTCCAAGGTCAATGAAGGCATCTCAACCCAGAGAGATCAAAGAATCAGTGTTCTTCGCAACCTCTTCAACCGCTTCAAGTGAAATGACAATGAGAATGTCCAGCACACATTTGACCGGCTCACTGACATCACAAATGAGCTTCAAGCCCTCGGCGCCACTGAGATCACCAAACATGAAATCGTCAAGACGCTGCTGAGATCACTTGATAGTTCATTTGACATCCTAGCCCTGATGATACAAGAACGTCCTGATTTCAAGACACTCGATCCGTCTGACATACTTGAGAGGCTCAACACACATGAGTTTCAGCTTTCTGAGAAAAGAGATATCTACGGTCCAAACTATGGGCGAACTCGTGCCTTGAAGGCAAAAGCTGTTTCCTCATCTGAAGAAGAATCTGACAGCAGTTCTGATGATCCTGAAGATATTGGAAGGGAACTTGCAATGCTAGTGAAGAAGTTCCAAAAATTCACCAAGAAGAAAGGCTTCAGAAAATCTTCACGATCAAGCTCAAGGATGATGAAGCTTCTGCTGATGACTACAAGAAGAAAACATGTCACAAGTGCAAGAAAACTGGACACTTCATCTCTGAGTGTCCATAGTGGGACAATGAGAACAGAAGGAAGAAGAAGAGCAAGGAATATGATTCTGATGACAACAAGAAGAAGAAATACCCAAAGTCTTCTTCCAAGTCTTCCTCAAAGTCTTCATCACACAAGAAGAGCTCATCTGGCAAGGCACGTGCGTTTGTTGGCAAGGAAATGGATTCAGAGGAGGAGTCCGCTTCTGAGGAGGTAGAGGTGGAGTCTGAGGAGGAGTCTGATTCTGGCATTGCGAGTCTGGCTATAGCATACGTCGCCAAGTCCATCTTCAACACTGAAGACAATGACTTCATCACCGACACCAATGCAAATGACAAGAATGACTCCACTCCTACCTACTGCTTCATGGCACGCGGTGCCAAGGTAAACACACGCACTACTCGCTATCAAACATCTAGTGACGATGACTCTGACTGTGATTCAAAACCTAGCTACAAAACACTTGCTAAAATTGCAACTGAACAACAGAAAGCTATGGAACATATTCAAAAACTGTTAGACAGAAGCGATGATCTGTTGGGTGCTGAAATGACTCGATCTGAATCCTTAATTGAAGACATAAAAAATCTTCACATTAAGTATCAGGAACTTGAAGATCATCTTGATACTCTCTCAACAACTCATGAAAAGCTTTCCTATGATTATCTTCAAAGGAAGCAAGAACTTGAGAAGTTGAGAGCGGCTCATGAAGATCTTCAAAAGGAAAATGAGTCACTTCGCGCCGAACAGATCAGTTCCGCTCAGGAAGGATTTGAACCACCATGTCTTAAATGCATTGAGCGTGATAATGCTACTTCTGTTGCTGAATGTTCCACTGCTACTGCTGTTGCAATATCTTCAACTGTTGATGTGGTAACTAACCCCTCTGCTGAGGATACCACTGCTATTGCTGATGAGAATGCTAGGTTGAAGACATTGCTTGAAACAGGGATGTACAAAAGTCTTAAAGGACATCAGACATTATGTGATGTCCTCAAGAAGCAGATTTTGAACCGAAACCCTAGAAAAGAGGGTGTTGGGTTCGTAAGGAAAATAAATGCAGATGGCTCTTACTGGAAACCTGAGCAGTACCCCAAAACCACATGGGTTGCTGCAAAGGAACTTTCAGCAGATTCATCCAATTTATCTGGCTTCACTTGTGCTAACCCCATTATCATTGATGAATCCTTTGATGCAAACTATAAACTGTTTAAGAATCAGAATGGTGAAGTGTTTGCCAGGTACATTGGTACTAACTGCAGGAATGGACCGCCTATGAAGAAGATCTGGGTTCCGAAAAAGTGTCTAGAAAATCTTCCTGTGAATGTTTTCATGACACCTCACTTGAAGAAGACAAACCTCAGACCAAAAGCTTCATACGGTCCAAAGGCTTCATACAAACAGAGGACTCTCCTGAGTCACACTAATGCAAATGTTTTGCAGGGAAACCATACTCAGGCATATGAATATGAGAGCGGTTCATCGAACCGTCATGTTCATATGACCAAAAATTATTCTGCTTATTCCTATGAGTATTATTGTCCACCTGCAAGACTATTTGCTAAGGCTTCAAAGCCAAAATTCTCAGATGCCGCACTTAGACTTATTGCTTCTAAGCCACCCTTGAAGATGTGGGTGGTTAAGAAAGCTTAACTCTCTTTTGCAGGGAAAGGTCTCCAGCAGAAAAACAAAATCTTCTGACGCTATTTCTGGGGACCTTAAAAATCTTGTAGGGCGCAAGATAAAATGCCCGAATGGCATCATTATGTACTTCGTTCCTGATTCGCATGCTACTCTCCCTATTAGTCCTAATCTGGATCTAAGTTTTCATAACCCACTGGTTCGTCAAATGTTTTTGCTTCACAATTCTCTTCGTGAAGCCTATCCCCCTAACTGCACTGTAGGGTACGACACCAGCGTCTTCAAAGTCTTCAGAATGGATTATTGACAGTGGATGTACAAATCACATGACTGGCAAAAGAAGCCTTCTTATGGACTCAACATTACGTCCATCCGACAAGAGCCACATCACATTTGCTGACACTGGTAAAAGTAAGGTATTGGGTCTAGGTAGAGTTGCAATCTCAAAGGATCAACACATGGATAAAGTCATGCTTGTTGAATCCCTTGGCTTCAACTTAATGTCTGTCTCAATGCTTTGCGATTTGAACATGATCGTAATGTTTGGAAAATATCATTGCCTAGTACTAATGGAATCTGACAAGTCTATAGTGTTTGAAGGGTATCAGAAAGATGGTCTGTATGTGGTAGATTTCTCGGCAGGGCCACAACTTGCAGTATGTCTTCTTGCAAAAGCTTCAGAATGCTGGCTTTGGCATCGGAGGCTTGGGCATGCAGGCATGAGGAACCTCCACACCCTTGCGAAGAAGAAGCATGTCATAGGCATCGAAGGCGTCAAGTTCAAGAAAGATCACTTATGCGGTGCCTGTGAAGAAGGGAAGATGACAAGGGTAAAACATCCTTCGAAGACAATCATGACTACTACTCAACCCTTCGAACTGCTCCACATGGATCTTTTCGGTCCCACTCACTACTCAACTTTTACTACTAATGCTTGCCTCTATGGCTTCGTCATTGTTGATGATTACTCTAGATATACTTGGGTGCACATAATCCTTTACAAGATTGAAGTGCAGGATGTCTTCAGACGCTTCGCCAATCGAGCTATGAACAATTTTGGCGCCAAGATAAAGCACATCAGAAGTGACAATGGCACTGAATTCAAGAACACTGGCCTTGATACATATCTTGATACCTTGGGCATCACACATGAATTCTCAGCTCCGTACACGCCACAACAGAATGGCGTCGTCGAACGCAAGAACAGAACACTCATTGAGATGGCCAGAACAATGCTAGATGAATACAAGACTCCAAGAAAATTCTGGACTGAAGCCATTGACACTGCATGCCATACAATCAATCGTGTTTATCTTCACAAGCTTCTGAACAAGACATCTTATGAACTCTAACTGGCAAGAAGCCAAATGTCAGTTACTTTAGAGTATTTGGCTCAAGGTGCTGGATCAAGGACCCACACCACACCTCAAAGTTTGCACCAAAAGCACATGAGGGCTTTATGCTTGGATATGGAAAGCATTCGCACTCCTATAGAGTCTTCAACCTCTTTCATTACAAAGTTGTCGAAACAGTGGATGTGCGGTTCGATGAGACAAATGGTTCACAAAGAGAACAACTGCCAAATGTGCTATATGAAGTTCCAGCTAGTGAATCAATCAAGCTTATGGGAACTGGAGAGATTATACCTTCTGAAGCTCATCCTGAAGAAGAACTTATCATCTCAGCACCTGATCAACATGAAGACAATGCTCAGCCTGAAGACATTCCTCCCAACAACAACACAGATCAACAAGAGCAAAGTCTTCGCCCTGTACATCCTCGTGTTGCCAATGAAGTGCAGATTGATAGAATAATTGACAGCATCAATGCACCAGGTCCACTCACTCATTCAAGGGCAACTCAGCTAGCAAATTTCTGTGGGCACTTTGCATTCGTCTCCATATCAGAACCCAAGAAAGTTGAAGAAGCCTTCATGGAACCTGAATGGATTCAAGCTATGCAAGAAGAGCTTCAACAGTTTGAGCTGAATAATGTATGGGAACTGGTTAAGCGTCCTGATCCACGGAAGCACAACATAATAGGCACCAAATGGATATACCGCAACAAACAAGATGAGCATGGTCAAGTTGTCAGAAACAAAGCTCATCTCGTTGCTCAAGGATATACTCAAGTGGAGGGCATTGACTTCGATGAAACATTTGCTCCTGTGGCTAGGCTTGAAGCCATACGCATACTGCTGGCCTATGCAAATCATCATAACATACTTCTATATCAAATGGATGTGAAAAGTGCCTTTCTCAATGGCAAGATTGAAGAAGAAGTGTATGTTGCACAACCGCCTGGCTTTGAAAATCCAAAACATCCTGACATGGTATACAAGCTCAACAAGGCACTGTATGGCCTTAAACAAGCCCCTAGGGCCTGGTATGACACACTCAAATACTTTCCAGAAGAGCAAAGGCTTCATACCTGGTTCCCTGGTTCCCACTCTTTTCACGAAGACATATGATGGTGAACTGTTTGTGTGCCAAATATATGTGGATGACATTATCTTCGGCTGCACCAATCAGAAGTACAGTGAAGAGTTTGGATATATGATGCAAGAGCAATATCAGATGTCCATGATGGGGGAGCTGAAGTTCTTCCTTGGTCTTCAAATACGACAACAACGCAATGGCATCTTCATATCTCAAGAGAAGTATCTCAAAGATTGCCTGAAGAAGTTCGGTATGCAAGACTGCAAAGGCTTCACAACACCAATGCCAGCCAAACATCATCTAGGTCCTGACAACAATGGTAAAGAGTTCGATCAAAAGGTATACCGCTCCATGATTGGTTCTTTGCTTTATTTATGTGCATCTAGGCCAGATATTATGCTTAGTGTTTGCATGTGTGCTCGATTTCAAGCGGCACCAAAGGAGTTGCATCACTTAGCTGTGAAGCAAATTCTTCGATATTTGGCTCACACCCCAACTCTAGGATTATGGTATCCCAAGGGCTCAGAGTTTGATTTGGTTGGATTTTCGGATGCTGATTATGCTGGTGACAAAGTTGATCGCAAGTCTACATCAGGCACATGTCACTTTCTGGGACGATCACTTGTATGTTGGTCTTCAAAGAAGCAGAACTGTGTATCTCTCTCCACTGCTGAATCTGAATACATTGCTGCTGGATCTTGCTGCGCTCAGCTTCTGTGGATGAAGCAAACACTCAAGGACTATGGCATTCATCTGAAGCAAGTGCCACTTTACTGCGACAAAGAAAGCGCCATCAAGATTGCCAACAACCCAGTTCAGCACTCGAAGACAAAGCACATTGAAATTCGTCATCACTTTCTCAGAGATCATGTTGTGAAGGAAGACATTGATATCATACACGTCAACACTGAAGAGCAATTGGCAGATATCTTCACCAAGCTCTTGGATGAGAAGAGATTTTGCAAGTTACGGTGTGAGCTAAATATCTTGGAATCTTCAAATGTCCTGTGATCAGGCACACATCCTAACACTTATGCATATTGATGACTTAGATGTGCAACACACAAAGTAAAGTATATCTTCATTCAATGAAGACATACATTCTAAGTGTGAATACATTAATGTGGAATTTGACTTCGGAGCGCCACGATAATTGTGCGCCGAGTCTGGGTCTAATACTTCCTATATGGTGGGTAACGCCACCACCAAACATTCTATTTGAAGTGTTTCACTCATGGCGTTACCTTGCAATATCTTCACATTTGGTTTGGCTTCGAATTTAACATGTCTTCATGATTATCTTCACTACGTTAATTATATAGATATATACATACTAGTGTTCTGTCCTCTACAGCATTCACTTATAGCTATGTCTTCTTGGTTGAATCTTTTGAACTAAGTGAATGTGATCGGACCCTAATCTCTCTATGCTTTCTATCTCAAATTCTATCTCTCCAAGTCATATGCATTCTATTGAAACTGTCGAATGTCTTCACTGCGTCCTTGTCAGCAGAAGATAAAGAGACAACCATAAAGTCCGTTTTCAATGCTCATTCCTCCACATAAAATCCGGAGAAGCAGGAATGACCGCCCGACAATCCAGGCGTGCGTGGGACGTGGAACAAACCCCAAACTTCCGCAAACAGGCCACGCGTTCCTCAGATGCGAATCGCCAGGGGCACCTGTGTAATAGCACAGTGCCGCCCCTGTGCCTATAAATTCACACTTACCGCGGTCATTATCTCCTTCTTCCACCCTCGCACGAACCCTAGCGCCACCACTAGCTCTCGACGACGCCGGCGACGAAGCGCTTCGCTGCCGCAACCTCTCCAACGCCGTCCTCACGCCGACCGCGGATATCGTTCTCTCCGCCGTCGCCGTAGGTGTCTTCCGTCGCCAAGTTAGGGCACGGAAGACTGAACTGCTCGGCATCATCTCCCACTTCCGTCTAGCAGTTCCAAGTGTGGTAAATAAAACTTCTTTTTACAGCCCCTTTTGATCTCATGGTTCACTCACTTTCTACCATAAGAAGTTTATCTTCACACAAGTTAGATCTCTCAATCTGCATCTCATAACATGCCTAGTATATTCACTTGTGCTTCATGAAGTAGTTAGATTCCTCACTTGTACTGATCTGTGGGTTCGTACAAATCTGGAACCAACTTCTTATCTATGAGTGAATGTCTTCGCACGATGAGGTCAATGTCTTCTAAACTAATTAATCTTCAAAACCGTCTGAGAATGCATATGACGTCTTCCCCTTCCCTCGCACCTTAATGCTGTCACAGGTACATGTCCGTGGGAGAATCCTTCGGTTCTCATAGTCTGCATTCATTTGCAGAATTCCCACAACATCACATAAATTCTCCTGAAGCCAGTTCCTGTTGGTCCAGCAAAAGAAAGCCTTTGAAGCCTTTGAAAGTTTTGAAGCCTTTCAAGTTAAAGTATATGGCTTCAGAAGCAGCAGCAAGGAAGGGGGGCAGACAAAGACGTGAAGGAACTTCCAAAGATCTGCCTGAAGACCTGGCAGAAATGTATAAAACAGATCCTGAAGAGAATTATGGGCAGCGCAAGACTCGAATCCAATGGATTCGACGCTATTGGGCTGAACAATGGTTCAAGTACCGCTTCGTCACCCAGGAGTATGTTGAGAAAAGTGCCATCAAGAAACCGTGGGGGGACATCATTTACAAGAACCTTGTTCCCAGGACCAGAGATGAAGCCATTGCTCAAGGCTTCTACCCATGCATGGTCCGAGGACCACAGCCTGATGATGCACATCCGTCGTCACTACTCTGGTGTCATGACGACAATCTGTTCAAGCGCAACTTCCAGTTTGCCTAACAATCAGCGAAGCAGAACAAGAAGAAATTTGGGTTAGACTTCAACCCTGGTGCCTCCGCACCAAGGGCAGATGGCACACGCGACGCAGAACCCAATATCATCGGTCCATTTGCCAACCTTGAAGGCCTCATCACCCACATCTTAGTCCAAGGGACTACCGTGAATGACCCTCCAGCTGACTCTGAGTCTGATGAAGCTCCTGCTGTATCGAAGCCAAAGCAGTCGAAGAAGCCAAAAGCTTCAAGGCCGGCCCCTTCCTCAAAAGTCTCAAGGGCGAAGCCATTGGCAACTGCACCTCCTGAAGACAGTGTGCAGTCTGAAGACGTATCCCGCGTCTCCAAGCCCTAGAAGGCCAAAGTGCCTCAGCCACACACCGGCAAAGAGCTCACAGCTGCTGCCATCCTACGCAGCGAAGCCATAGATCTGTCAAGTGATGAAGATCTTGGAGATGACGCTTTAGAGCAGCTCATCAAAAGCAAAGAAGAAGCTGAAATCTTCAACGATTTGCCTCTCTTTGATGTCGCCATCATCCACAATTTCATCGACGAATGGTTTGCCTCACTAGACATCAGCTTCGAAGATCTGTAGTTGCCCGTTGACCTCAGCGTCGCCTTCCAAGGCGCTATTGCTTCAGAACTTGCTATTGCCCAGCGCATAGTTGAACTGAAGCAGAAAATTGATCATGAAAAGGCTCAGTTCAAGAAGCATATGGCCAAGCTCAGTGTGAAAGAAGTGAAGAGCTTCAAAACCATGTTGCATGAGCTCAAGGAAACTTTTCTGAAGAAGCGTGCAGAAGCTCAGGGCTCACGTGAGCGGATGAAGTCTCTGGCAGAAAAATGTGTGCAGGCCTACAATGAGGCCGAGAAGCGCAAGGCACTTGGGCGTCCTGGCATTGACCCCAAGATGGCCGCAAAGAAAAAGAAGAAGACTGTTCCAGCTGAACCAGAGGCACCAAGGCAAGAAGCAGTTCCAATTGTCTTCCCAACTGCAACGACTGGCTCGAAGCCAAAGAGCCGGTCAACAGCTTCAGAGCTCAAGAAGACAAGAACTGCTGAGGCTAAAGCCAGGAAGAGGAAGAGCTCTGAAGCCTCTCCTACTGCCCCCAGCAAGAAGAAGAGAAAGATCAAGAAATCTCGGGCTGCTCCCACAGAGCCCTTGATAGTTGAACCTATTGCTATGGTGCACCCGAATGCAGAACGTCAACTGACGGTTCATGAGCCTGCTTCCACAGAGGCTCCTGAAGCTGAAAACATACCAGCAGCCGACCCCATTGCTGCTGAAGACATTGGTCATCAGGACAATGTACAAGATGATGCAGCCCTTCCTCAGTACGAACAAAGCGAGCTCATCAGCATTGGTCGTCCTCTGACGCCAATTGCACAAGATGCGTCATGGGCGGATCGCCCTCAAGAGGAAGACGACTTTGAGGCCCAGCCCACTCCAACCCCACAAGCGTCGTCTGCGTTCCGCAGGCTTCGCAAAGGTCCAAGGCCTCAAGTCTATGCTGAAGACATTCCGGCTGCATCAGCCGAAGAAAATGAAGAAGTACCACAAGATCCCACTTCCCCGCTACACCAAGAAGCAGTTCTCCAGGAGAACGTGCTTGTGACTGACCCTCCAGCTAGTCAAGCGGAGGCTGAAAATGTTGAGGCTAACACAACCAACGCTGAAGCCAATGTGGAGCCCTCCCCACCAAAAGCTTCAGCAGACAGCGAAGCTACTGAACCAGACACTTATGTTCCTGAGTTTGCTGCAGGTCCTCAATTTGATTACCATGTTGAGCACATGCCACATGTACAGAAGCCAGTCCCAAGGCTGCCAAGGTTCCCAGGTCCTGCATCAGCACCTGGCTCCTTTGACATCAATAGCTTCAGGGCAGACAATACATTTTTCAACAGCTCCAAGAACCCCTATTCAAGGGAACAGATTTCATCAGATAGGTTCTGGAGCTATCCTCAGCGCAGCTACTATTCATGCATCCTATACAACCAAGGTCGCATCTTCCCTCACAAGCGCCTTGATGTTGAAGCCATTGCTGGTCTGCCCTGCTTAGAAGAAGCGCTGGATTGCTTCAAGCAAGTGGGTTTGCTGCCGTTTATAACTGATGAAGAGCACTGGAATGAAGAGCTTCTGTTGCAATTCTATGCCACCCTACACATCAAGGGATACAACAGAGATCCGAAGACTTGGGCCCTGGAGTGGATGACCGGCAATGTCCATCACGAAGCCAATGCATTCGATATCATTGAGCTCACCAGCCTGCCCACTCCTGGCGAACTCTTCGAGGAAGGTTGTCCACTACACGCTGAAGCTCTTGAGAGCATATTCCAGAGGCCTGAACCAAATATGAGTCCGATGCTCTCCATGATGAAGCCACTGCCTCTCGATGCTCCTTATCCAACAGAGTTCTTCGTTGAAGACTTTGAGTACCTGCCCAAAACAATCTATCACATTATCCGGCGGACTCTCTGGCCTATTAAAGGGCACTCTCCAAATGCCAAGATTGAGGGTGCAATGAAGACTCTGATATTCTGTATCCTTCATGGCAAATGCTTTAACGCACAGGATTTCTTCATACGCCAACTCGCTGCATCAGGCTCAGATCTGTTTGGCTTAAAGTTCTATGCTCCTTGGGTAATGAGACTGATCAAGCTTCACTCTGCGATCTCATATCAGCCTTCAGCCCGCAACCATCGGATCTTCTTGCCAGATGTGGATACCTTTGCCGAAGCTATATATCCTGAGCCTGCCAAGCAACCTATAAGTCTTCAGAATGCAGAACACCAGAGCTTCACTCAAAATGATGAAGGTGTTGAAGCCATCTCCAGGGTGTATCCTTTGGCTGGCACTACACGTGCACCACACCCTGCTTCAACTAAAGCCACTGATAGTGCAACTGCTTCAAGACCCAAGAAGCGCGCTCGTGTTCTCAATGACCGAGAGCTTCTTGTGGCCCTTCATCAAAAATAAGATAGGCATCACGACTGGCTAAAGCGTCAGATGAAAAGCCTCTTGGTAGATGTTAATCGTCTTTGAAATCTTGCCACCAAGAATGCTTTCGTCACTCATGAAACCTGCCGGCGTACATGGAAAGGGCTATCAATGATATGTACTGAAGCTGAACTTGAAGAGGATGGCTTCACTGAGCGCTTCAAGTTTGACACCACACCTCCTAGAAGGGCTGTGATGCGCAACACACCATCACTTGAAGACTCTGAGTTTTCTTCATCTGCTACCACAGTCACTGCCAGAATCATCGATGAAGAAGACGATGCTACATCACTGCCACCTGCTTCAGCACCTCCAAGCTCTTCTGCACCGCCAAACACCTCCAACGACCCTGCTGCTCCTGAGAACGAGTAGACACTCTATGTCTTCAAACCTTTTTGGTCCTCGCTGACAAAAGGGGGAGAAGCATATGAGTTGATAATCTTCAAGCGGGTCCATATGGGCGTGTGCTTTATGTTTTGCTATATTTTGCTTCGTGCTTACAACTCTCGTTTTTGCTTCATTTGGTTCTTATGAGTTGTAACACTTAAACCAGATGGTCGTCTGCTACTTGTTTGCCACCCTATTTTGCGAAGATAAATTCCGCATGTGCGACGATAAATTCCGCACTTAGCTCATTCTGCAGACATCCATTTTCCATTATGCATGTCATTATCTTCATATACTTTCACATGCATAGTGGATTGTCATCATAAGCTGAAGTGGATCTCCTCAAGTACAACCTGCCATGTGCATTTGCATTCCAAAAGCAAATTAACTTATATGCACATCTTCAGGGGGAGCCCTTGCAACTTATGAAGACAATTCCTTGTCCTTTACAATTTCACAGACTATATTCCTCGTTGAAAACTTCAACTAGTTTGTCATCAATCACCAAAAAGGGGGAGATTGTAAGTGCATCTAGTGCCACCCCTAGTTGGTTTTGGAGTATTGACGACAAACCTAGTTGAGGGACTAATGTGTTTGTGAGAATTGCAGGATAACACAGGTAGAAGTCCCTCATTGATTCGGTTTTACTACCAGAGATGACCCCTAAAAATGTATGAAGACATTGAAGCCAAAGGTGGTATATGAAGATAGTCACATTGAAGACTATGACAAAAGAAGACACGTTATGAAGCCTATGGAGCTCGAAGACTTAGATCTTTCGTAGTTCTTTTTCTTTTGTGTTGAGTCATAGGAACCACCGTACTGTTAAGTGGGGTCCAGGAGAACCAGTCAGAATGACTGAAGTGATGCCTAAACCAAAAACCTATGTCTTCGAGTGAAGACAATGAGAGAGAATCTTGTCCAGAGCCGGACAAGTCAGCTTTGCTTGTAGCCCAAGTAAAGTTGCCATGAGAGTTTGAAATCTGACCGTTGCGACACGTGTCAGTTCCTTAGTGACCCAGGGTCATTTCGGACAAATCAGGTCGGGTTGCCAAGTGGCTATAAATAGCCCACCCCCTACAACCATAAACGGTTGGCTGCTCAGATTTTAGTGCACGGCTTTTGTCGTTTGAGAGCAACCCACCTCGAAGCCTTTGAGAGAAAATTCCTAGCGAGGAGAAAAGCCCTAACCACCCAGAGCCAGAGAACATTGGGCATCACTTAAGTCTTCTTGTCTGTGTGATCTGAAGATTTATTACACTTGAGGACTGTGAATCCTCCAGACGGTTAGGCGTCGCGTTCAGAGCATCCAAGAGACATTGTGGATTTCCAGTGAACGAAGTCTGTGAAGGTTTGGGAGTCTACCTTGAAGACTTACCAGAGTGATTGGGCGAGGACTATGTGACCTTAGCTCAAGGAGAATACGGTGAGGACTTGGTGTCCTGAGCTGCGTGTTCAGGACTGGGTGTCCGGGACTGTGTGTCCTAAGGGGAAAATACCTAGCCGCTCCAACCAGACGTACAGTTGTCACAGCAACTGGAACTGGTCCAACACATCATTGTCTTCAACGAGTCACTGGTTTCATCTTCACTTCCTTTTTCTTACTGTTACTCATTGTGAAGCCATTGCATGCTTGCTCTATCTTTTGTCTTCACAACGTGAATGTATGATCTGTTTGGCTTCATAACTTCTTCCCACCTGATCCTTATTACACTACAGCTGTTTGTCATTGCGCTTTCACTTTATTGAATACTTGACCATGGCTGGCCTAGTGTAATCTAACTTCCGCTGCATAGTAATAGGCATAATCTTCGCTGTTTGTCTTCATAACTCCCACGTTTTGAAGACTTCCATAAAAATCGCCTATTCACCCCCCCTCTAGTCGATATAACGCACTTTCACCATCTCCTAGGGCCGCCCCCCCCCTTGGGGAGCCTATATAAAGGGGGGAGGGAGGGGCAGCCGCACCCTTGAGTCTTGGCGCCTCCCTCTCCCCTGCTACAACTCTCCCTCTCGTAGTAGAACGGCGAAGCCCTGCTGTGGTGACCCCTGCATCCACCACCACGGCGTCGTGCTGCTGGATCTTCATCAACCTCTCCTTCCCCTTGCTGGATCAAGAAGGAGGAGACGTCATGCTGACCGTACGTGTGTTGAACGCGGAGGTGCCGTCCGTTCGGCGCTAGGATCTCCGGTGATTTGGATCACGTCGAGTACGACTTCCTCATCCCCGTTCTTTGAACGCTTCCGCGCGTGATCTACAAAGGTATGTAGATGCAATCCGATCACTCGTTGCTAAATGAACTCATAGATGGATCTTGGTGAAACCGTAGGAAAAATTTTGTTTTCTGCAACGTTCCCCAACATGCACCACGTGTTCCCACGCCCAGAAGTCGGCCACCATCAGCATCACGCTCCTATGTCGTCATCGCTGAAATCAACGTTGTCTTCTGCTTTGACCGACATCCACGTCGATCCATCAGACTGTCCAGTCCGACCCAACCAAAATTATCCGGCTGCAACCATGCTCCACCCTGCATCGTGTCCGCCCGCACATCTTCATGCATTTCTTTGACGCCCTGTGTATGCACGATCCCGCCATGACGCGCTTCAAACTCCTCTGAGCCTTATACGCACGTCGTCATCCTTGCCGCACACGCTCCAAGCCCTCCTGGCAAACTAGACCCACTAGAAAATCTTCCATGCAAAACTGACCCTGATGATTTGTATGCACAATTTCTATTTCTTTACAGATGGAGTACGTATACATGGCTACACATGAAAGGGCTTTTCTCATCCTAGATTTTTTTGGTGCTGAAGACTAACCGGGTGCTTGATCTACACGTGCATAGTCCAATGGCACAAGATCTAAAAAAAGTACACACGGTAGTACGTTGTGCTAGGGGGTAGTACGCTCCCCTATGGGAGCAATGCTCTGACCAGCACTACCAGATCGGTAGTACCGCTCACCTAACCGATGGTACTAATCCCCTGTTCGGAGCAGCACTACCGCCCCTAGTAACTCCTCCCATCAATCCAATCATTTCATCTAACCCATCTTTGATGGATTCTATCGAGGCACCAGAAAAAGGGAATGAGTTTGACAAGTTCATGGCCAAAGTTAAAGGTGAGACAAATAAGCACTTTGTGGACCTCTTGGAACAACTAGGCAAAGCAAATGCTCTTCTTGAATCTGAAGATGAGACAATCATGAGTTGGAAGGGCATAGTCGTGAGTATGCCGATGATATCACGTGTCTTTCTCTTGCTCTTGAGGAAGAGCAGGGCCTTATTTTGGCTGTTGAGGAGACACAAACTGTTGGCCTTGCTAAATTAAGAAAATATCATGATCATGCTAATTCTCTTGTTGTTGATTTTAAAATTGAAAATGATGAGCTTGTTGTTGGCCATGCTAGACTCCTTGAGGATTATGAGATACTTGAAAAGGCCCACAAAGTCCTGAGGAGTGCTCGCTCGAAACTCTTGGAGTCTCATGATCAACTCCAAGCCAAACTAACTAAAGATATTTCAACTTGTCCTCATTTCGTTGTGATTTTTTTTAGGAGAAAGAGTAAAATTACATTACTCTTGGGCCAACCAAACAGTCGGCAGCCAGCACTGCTCTCAGGTCATCCGGGACGTTAGCCATCCATTGCGTGTCCCCTTTACTTCTAGCTCGGCCTGCGAGACAGTGCGCCAGCTTGTTTTGCTTTCGATTTGGGTATCTCACCTGAGCTCCTTGGAATTTCTTTAGCTCCTCTTTGATGTCATGAAGCACCGAAAAGCAAGCAGAGCGGTTACAAGAATCAGGCTGAAGTTCCTTCATCAGAAAAGAGCAGTCAGTTTCAGCAATAATAGGCCCTCTGTATAGCGCCGCCAAGGTCTGCAGACCACAGAGCAGAGCCCGAGCCTCAGCTTCCTCCACTGAAGAGCAGCGATCAATTCCTTTGGACATCGAGAATAAAATAAGTCCTCTGTGATCACGAGCAACAGCGCCCACATGAGACACTCCGCTGTCAGCTAAGAAGGAAGCATCGGTATTCAGTTTGACAGTATCGCCGTCAGGGGGAATCCACTGAATTGCAGCACCCGAAGCAAGATCCGAACCATTTTCCTGCTGCATTGCCGCAAAAGCTTCAACTTCAGTCCGAACTTTCCCAGCCAAAGCAACCTCAGTATGCCCCAAGGCCTGTTTGTCCTTTGGACCTGACGAAAGCACCATGTAGCAGATGTTCAGTTCGTCCTCATATTGCTCCAAAAAATGAACTGATCTGCTGATTAATTCCTTCCTTGTACTATGGATGCAGTCATCACGTAGGAACCAACACCTCCACAGCAGCAGTAAGGTTTTGATCCTCATTTCCATATTGCAAGTTCCTAGGAGATTCTGAAGCCAGTCCACCCCAGTGTATCTAAACTGCAACTCACTAGGAAGATCCCAGATTTTACGCATTTCACTCCTTAGAGCCTTGCTTTTTGTACAGGAAATCACTGCATGATATTCATCTTCATCTCCGTTGCCACAAATATTGCAGGTGCTGTCAACTTCCAGGGTATGTTTCCATTTGTTCATTTTGGTTGGCAGGGTGTCTGTCGCGATTCTCCACCCAAAAATCTTAATTTTTTCAGGAACCTTTGCTTTCCAAATAATATCCCAGATGCACCGGTCATTGGCTGCATTTGCGGAGCTCGAAGCTGGCCGATTTTCCTGGTTTTGAAGGGAAGCCGCCAGTCTGTACGCGCTCCAGACCGTGAAGTTGCCCGATTTCTCAAAGTGCCACGCCACCGTGTCCTCCACCTTCGAAATTGGAAGTTTAATATTGCAAATCGCTTCAGCATCAAAACGATAGAACAGTTGGTGGATCAACTCCGAATTCCAACCATTGCCGTCAGTATTCATCAACTGATTAACCCATCTTAATCTAGAGCGGCGAATAAATTGTGCAGGTTTTAGTCCTTCCTCACGCGGGATCCATTGATCACGTTGAATATTAACCTTTCTTCCATTACCGATCCTCCAAACAAGGCCCGCCTTAAGAAGCTCAAGCCCGTGCTCGATTCCCCGCCAGGCCGGAGAAGCATTTGATGCAAATACCGTGTCCAAAAGCTCGCCATTGGGGTAGTATTTGGATTTCAAAATTCTGGCACACAAGCTATTCGGTCTTTGAATCAATCTCCAGGCTTGTCGTGCGAGCAGAGCTTGGTTGAAGAGCTTCATATCTTTAAAACCAATACCACCACCTCTTTTTGGCTTGATCATGCATTCCGAGGACATCCAATGCACCTTCATGTGACCATTTTCATTGCCCCACCAAAAGTCTCGAATCAGTTTCTCGTATCTATCGCAGAAACCCTGGGTCATTTTGAAAACCCCCATACAGTAGGTGGGAAGGGCTTGGAGGATAGACTTAATTAGGACCTCTTTCGCTTCATGAGACATAAACCTCTCTGACCAATCCGAACATCTCTTAATAAATCTCTCCATTATTGGCTGGAACATGGAGTCTTTCATTCGTCCTTCTGGCGTGGGAAGTCCTAAGTACTTGCTTTCAAAGGTCGAGGCCGTGATATCGAGCACACTTTTGACGTCTTGCTGGACCTCCACTGGGCAAACCTCGCTGAAAAGAACAGAACACTTGCTATAACTGAGCAGCTGCCCCGAACCCTTTTGGAATTCAATGAGGACTTGTTTCACTCTTTCGGCCTCTTCTTTTGACGCTTTGAAAAAGAGTAAGCAGTCGTCGGTGAACAGAAGATTTGATATTCTAGGGCATCCCCGGGCAATCTTAATAGGAGTTATATTTCCCAGGCGGATCTGCTTATCCAACAGACAGGTGAGTCCTTCCGTGACGAAGAGAAACAGGTAAGGGCTCAAAGGGTCACCCTGACGAAGTCCCCTCGAAGGGGAAAAGGTTTCGAGCAGTTCACCATTGTATTTGACAGAATACCTCACAGATTCCACACAACACATAACCCAATCCACCCATTTGCGATCGAAACCAAGTTTCAACAGGGCCTCTTCCATGAATCCCCAGTCCACCCTATCATACGCTTTCGCCAAGTCCAACTTGAACGCACAGTGGGTATTAGCAGCCTGTTTGCTATACTGGATCTTATGGAAGCATTCGAAAGCAATGGTAGCGTTGTCCGTAATTAAATGCCCTGGGATGAAGGCACTTTGTGTCTCAGAAATGATTTCATCCAAGATGGGTCTCAGACGGTTTACCATGAATTTCGAGATTACCTTGTAGATTACATTGCATAGACTTATGGGGCGAAAATATTTCAAATGCTCTGGGTTGTTTTTCTTGGGTATAAGCATAATGACTGTGTCATTGGTTCCCTCCGGCATGATACCCTCCCTGAAAAATTTCAGAACCGAATTCACCACGTCCTTCTTTACCGTGCTCCAGTTCCTTTGAAAAAACCTAGCCGGGAAGCCATCAGGTCCGGGAGCTCTCAGAGGTCCAATTTGAAACAACGCATCACTAACCTCCTTCTCTGAGAACTCCTTGAGCAGCGATGAGTTCATATCATTGGTCACTCTTTCAGTAAGACAGTCCACAATAACTTTGGGGTCCAGACCTTCTTATTTTGAGTACAAAGAAGAAGTCTGTGGTCATATCCTGCAACTTCATTCGGTCCTCCACCCAGTTACCTTCTTTATCCTTTAACTTGTTTATGGTATTTTTCCTCCGCCTCCGTGATGCCTTACGCTAGAAATATTTCGTATTTCTGTCTCCCTCTCGCAACCAGAGAGCTCTTGACCGCTGCCTCCACATCATTTCCTCGCGATGAAGCATCTCGTCGAGCTTTTTTGACACTGTTTTAATTTCCTTATCCCTAGCATCTGAGGTTTGCTGTGACCACAAGTATTCCAACTGTTTCCTGAGCGCTGAAGTTTGTTTAATGATCGATCCAAAATTCTTCTTTGCCCAAGCATTCAGCGAGCTTTGCAAACCTGACAGTTTCTCTGTTATTTCCGATAAGTTCTCAGCAGTCCTCTTCTCTTTCCATGAATTCACAATTGCATCAGTGAGCGAATCCATCCTTTCCCACATATATTCGTATCGGAAACCTTTGTTTAGGGGTCGCCATTCATTCCTCTGTCCAAACCTAAGTAACAAAGGGAGGTGATCAGATCTGGAAGGGCATATATGCTCGATCGATGCATTCGGGAATATTGAACTCCATTGCAGGTCTGCCACACCCCTGTCTATTCTTGCCTTTACATTGTTCCCTCCATCCTGCTTGTTGTCGTATGTCCATTTAGGCCTTTTGAAACCGAGGTCCAGCAACCTACAATCAGCTAGAACTTCTCTAAAATTCTCCATGTTTCTTTCATTCCTATGTGTTTTGGAGAAGTGTTCATGTTGCCAAGCAGTTTCATTAAAATCTCCTATCATAAGCCAAGGTTCATTGGATGCTGGTTTGATTCTACGCAGGAGATCCCACATGTGGTGCCTCTCATTGGCATTTGGTTCACCATAAACAAAAGTACCCCGCCATTGACGACCATGGGGATTGAGACGAATTAACACATCAATGTAACGGGGGCCAACAGCGAGCTTTTTTATTTCAACTTGCTCATCATAGAAGAGAGCGATTCATGCACCCTTCCCTTTTCCAACATGGGAAATACAGTGCTTGAGACCTAGTCTCCTACGAAGTTTATTTACATACTCCTCGCTTTTCCTAGTTTCAGAGATGAAGACGATCGAAGGACGGTACGTGCGCACTAGGCACACGAGCTCCT
This sequence comes from Triticum urartu, assembly GCF_003073215.2. Taxonomy (NCBI): domain Eukaryota; kingdom Viridiplantae; phylum Streptophyta; class Magnoliopsida; order Poales; family Poaceae; genus Triticum; species Triticum urartu. The sequence continues at coordinate 657,563,916 of NC_053026.1, forward strand.
GAACTGTCCGGGGCTGCCCCAGGCCCCGACAGTTCCAGCTAATGATCGTCATGGCTCCTGGCGGGTGCTGTCTGTCGCACCCACCAGTAGACCGGGAGCCCCAGGCCCAGTAGCTTCCTGACCTCCATCCGTGTCGTTGTTGCTCATTCCATCCGCTTGCCCAGTCTCTTTCTTCTTCTTGTTCTGATTAGAAACAGCCCCATCCTCCTCTGCACCAGCATACTCTGACCCTTCCTGTGTACGAGCCTCTCTTTTACCCAGCACCGAGCCAACGATCACAGAACCTTTTCCGTTGCCCTTGGATGCCTCCTTTTTCCTTTTGTTACCCCCATTTTTCTCTATATCAAAACCTGGCTTTGAGCCCATGTCCACCACCTGAATTTCTTCTGCTTTGTTGGCTACCTGCACTTGTACTGCATATGTCTTCACCATCTCATTCCCTCTTTCCTGCGTACCACGGTTTTCCCCTTCCAGACCACCAACCTCCACAGAGTGGGACGCATCCGCCTTACCAACCACCGGCCTCGCAGCAATCTCTACTCCTAATGTCTCAGTTGGTAGGTCGCGTTCCGGGTTTTATTTTCGTCCCACCTTACCCGGTCTTTTTTGGTACTTCTTTGGTACTTACTCCCACCTCCCGCTGACCCGCCACGAACCGACAAAACCATGTACCGAGTCCTGCACCAGCCCCCGCGCTCTTCAGGTCGTAACCACCGATCGCGCCCAAGACAAGCGAGGAAAAAAATCTACAAAAATTAACCAGCGATAAAAAACCTACGAAAAATAACCAGCGAAAAAAACCCCGCACGTACGAGCGACGTCACATGCCCTCGAGCGAGAACGACTCGCACGCTAGACTCCCTGCCCTCGTTCGTCGCCGCCTTCATCCCTTCGCCGCCGCCGCCCTTCATCCCTTCGCCGCCGCCCTCGGTCTTACATCAAAGGCGCCCTACTCGCACAACTAACCCGCCGCCCTTCTGGAGCCGAAAGCCGATCCATAGATCCCCATCTGGACGCGCACGTCCGCCTTCTTGGATCCATCGCTGCCATCGTGGATCCGCCGCCGCCGTCGCCGCGGAACCCCTCGGTCGCCTCCGCCTTCGTGGATCCATTGCTGTCGTCACAGATCCACCTCTTCCTCCTCTGTTGCTGCCCCTCCGCCCCACCTACCTGCATCGACCTCATCCAGCACGCCTACCTGGTCGGGGCCCCTGACTCGTCGTCCGCCACCTGGTCGTGTGCGTCTTGTCTCTTGGGATGCCGCTCCGACCCGATCCGGCGAGGAGGCAGCCTCCGTCTGCGGCAACGAGGGCGGTGGCCGGCTGCGCGAGAGGTTGGTGCCTTTGCTTCTTTTTCGCGCTGCAGGTCGTCTTCACGGATCTCTACAGCATGCTGGATCCCGGGAAGCCGGCCTTCACCCCCAAGAAGGGCAAGCCCAGCGTCGTCATGTTCGTCGGATTGCAGGGTGAGTCTCACTGACTAACCTCGGTTACTTGCTCTGTTTTTTGTTCTATGCATATATATGTACCACTCTGTGTGTAGTACTTCTAGACCATCTACAATAAACTTGATGTTTAAGCACATGTGATGCGCTCATAGGTGTCATGGGAACTGTATGTTTCATGTTTATCCAAATTGTCGTGATAGCCAAGCAAAATTGAATGGTCCAAACCTTGTTGAATTGATGTAAATTTAGGTTATCATTGCGTGTAGAATTGCGGTTAGGGTCATCAGTTGCCTTTCACCAATAGAAGCTGAACTTGTTTAGTTTATTGATGTAATCTTATCCTCTATCTATGTGCTTTACTTCGTTAATTGTGATGGCAAGCAACTATAGCAGTCGGTATTATACACACGGGAGCTCTCAATTCTGTATTGGGATGCATGGCAAGGTAGATACATTGTTTTGTTGATCTGATTGTGGCTCCATGACCGCATCGTGATGCCCACCGCCGAAGGCACTGCGTCGCGACCAAAGGGGCACTCGGCCACGGCCGGGGACTCACTGCAGTTGAAGCACGCCATCTCGCCACCATGTATGTTGTGTGTTCTTGTGCTGCAGGTCCTTGGGGTTGGGTGTTCTTGTCACCACCATGTTCATGCAGGCACGAATTGGACTGAGAAATGCTAACAGAGGAGGAGAAGACCATGCAAGTACGTATGTGCCAAAATTGATAGATTTAACTCTAGGTATTGCATTATTTTGCTGCAGTGTAGTAGTACTCTTTAAAGAATTTGTAGGAGATAGCAAAAGGACTAGATGAAGGATCCATTGATTTAAAAACACGTGGAAAGAATTCAGTTTTGTAAATATTGTATATCCCCTTCCCCTGAAAAGTTTGACGTTGTTACTTGGGAAAAAGGAAAATGCCCACAGATCAAATCCTTTGATACATTGATTACTTTTTAGTTATGCAAAGTTTAAACTTCAGTCATGCTTTATTGGTTGTTTTCCCCAATAAATATCTACCAACTTCAGGTCCTTGGGGTTGGGTGCGGCAACTCGCGGCTCGAAGACAATCTTTTGTGGTGGGGCGTCGCCGCCGCTGGCGGCACCTGCATAGACCGTCTCGCTGGGAATGAAGAGATGCTCCCCTGATTTTTTTTTGAAATGATGCTCCCCTGATTTGGAGCTGTAGAAAGGAGGTGGTTGCACACACAAAGTGGGGACACAACTCCCAGTCATAATATTCTTTATCTTGGCTCGTTGTTTGGGGATGGACGCATCAATCTGATCGCGCTCTCCTCCATGCCAAATGGATCCTTCGTTCGGAGGTGCGCGGTGCCGACGATGACAACCTTTCTATCGACGCAAGGGCAGCAGGAGCTCATGACGCTGTTGATGCCACCACCATGCACGGGGTTGATGCAAGGCGGGACAAGTATGTATACCAGGCAAAGTACTCAATCTGTTTGGCATTTAGCTTTTTGATTCTGTTTTTAGTGAGCTTTTTTGATTCAGATAATTTGTTTACCTGATGCCTTCACTCCAGGTAATCTGTTTGTCTGACATTTTGCTTTTTGATTCAGTGCGATCACTAATGGGGAGAACACAAAACTTCAATTGAGGGCACTGTGATTCTCTAGCTACATGTATCATGTAAGTGACGTCTTTTCATGAATCTTCTATTCATTATATAACCTCTCAAGCCCTTAGAAAAGTATCTCTGTTAACTCGATTTCTTTCTGTTGATTCTTATAGAGCTTCTGCAGGAGGGCGTCACCTGCGGCATCACTTGCATCGACCTCTCACTGACCACCATCCCGAGGATGCACGACAGACTGGCGGAGCAGGGCACCAGTGATTGTTTCACCAATTTGCTCGACTCATAGTTCCCTTCCTCTCTCCACACAACGTTGCCCATTGTTGCTAAGTTGTTAATTCATCAGGCCCATTATTGCGGCTACATAGTCTGTTCATTTGCCTGCCTTCTTAGGAGAAACCAATTTACTGAAGGTAACTATTCTTTATTTACATTTTATTTGTTTCTTCCTCCTACTTGTACGATTTGCGTCGGAAATATTCTGACTACTTGCATGAATTTTAGACCCTACTTGCACAGTTGCTTGCATTTTGTGTTGAGAAACATCTGCTACTTAAATGTACATAATACTTGCAAGTTCTATTTGTTGACTGTGCCATGATAACTTTAGGCCTTTAGTTGTACAAAACTGCCAAAGTAGGTGACAACCACCTGCAGCTCAATCCTTGTTTAACTCGACAGACAAGCTAAAGTAAATGCGGAGCCAAGATAAATTGTTGTAAGCCTTTTACTGACTAGGAACGAGGGGTTGTAGGAAGGAACACTGCACTATGAGTATGCCCTTTGTTAGCTCTTTGCCCTTTTCTGTAACACTAGCCTATAGAAGGATGAATGGTGTCAAGCTCCGGGCAACAAGTAGGATTATCTCAGTAGTAAGCAGTCAGCACCACTATCTGAGATTGCACATTTACGACCATGGTGGCACACAGAAAAGGAAGGTTGGTCTGAAACAAATTGCCAAATGCTAGGATCAACATTTCTTTTCTAGAGCATCTCCTTTTCGGGAAAGTTGTTGTCGAGAACTCAGTTATGTGTTCCTTTATTTTCAAGTAACTCTATATAGACCTTGATAGCTTGAATATAATGTTTAAGTATGGTGTATTTTTAAGGTACAATCCATTCATAATTATTGGTAGTAACATGTGTGTATGTGTATCTTTAAATGTACTGTCGCTAGATCAAAATTTGGACATACATAGATAGCTCCAGATGTAGCCTAAATGTTTTTTTACTCCCCATATAATCACCATTGTGAATCCTTGTGTCGTTGTGCCTAGATATATCTAAATGCATCTGCTGCTATATCTCTCAATACTCAATAGCATGGTTTCATGGCGAATCAGTGCCACTGTTATGTGTGTTGATGTTTGAACCGAACCAATGATTTGTTAGAACTTATATTGTTTCTTGTATAGGATGTCGGTTTTCCAAATCATAAGAATATTTGCTTTGCTTTGTTTTTTATATTTGCAGGTTGGCAATTCCGAAGTTATTGCCTTTCTACTTCAAACTGAAATAATTCCTCTTTGTCTTTAATATGGAGATGGGCACTGAACTTTAAAAAACAGTATGAACTCAACCCCTTCTGTAAATCAAATATTTCATTTGCGGGGACGATGTGGGGCTCACGTCGAGCACTTCACATGCAATGGGTGTGGCCTTCTCCGTCTGCCAAACATGCTACAAGTACGAGCACCACGAGGGAACTGCCTGGAGTGCAAGACCCACCACAAGCTCCTCAAGGGTCAGTCAGCCTCCACCCACGGCCGAAGGCACTTGCATATGTGAAGAATATCCATGTCCGATTACATCGTCAGAAAGCAAAAACCATGAGAGCCCACACTAATCATCAAGGTAAAAATTGTCCTGTAGTCTTTTCTAATATTTCATTTGTATGTTGGTTTGGTAAACTTAGCATGCTGCGAGCTATTTTTAAGAAAGTTCGGTCATACCTGATGCTGCTATGAAAAATACATGTTAGGACTATTTACATGCCTATAATTAGGCCCACCAGTTTGGATGGCAAACAATTGCAGCTGCGAAGAATAGGATATCTTCTCGATCTCAGGGATCAGCCCATCTGATCTTTTGTTTGATTGGGGTTGCGGTTTTGTTGGGCATATAAATTTGTGCTGGGTATATGATCATATTTTTGCTGGCACTGATGTATGGCCTTCCTTATGGTTATTTTTTATAAAAATAAATTGTGTCAGTTTTGCCGTCGATGATAGTAATAGTATCAAGTTCATATGGTAAAATAACTGATATGAAATACTACCCTCGGTTTAGATCTATTTCATGAAGGTCTCATATTAACACCTATGAGTGGGAGTTTCATAATATAGAGTTCCTTATAAGATTGTATACTATTTTTTGATCTGAAAATATCTATTGCCGATAAGAACGTATTTCACATAATAAATTGTTGGTTCATGCTGGAGCTTGAAATGTATTCCTTTTTTTCTGTAGGGATTTTTGAAACGAGCAGAAGATTAGTAACTTCTACAACATCAAAGATCTGACCTTTTAGAGTATGCACCATATTGATTTACTTATTAATTTATTCACACTATATCAGATTTGTCTTGAACGTGATATTTTATTGACTGTACTAGACACGGGAAGTTAACTGTTTTAATTATATAGGATTAGTCTGCACCAATTGCTGCATAAGTTCTCCTTGATACCAATTTACATACTTGCGCTACTAGGCCTTTGGTCAGTTTGCAACTGGTATTTTAGACATGTACGAGTATTCTCATGGTATTTCTATATGTTTTAATTAGTACCAGATGGAATTTGGGAATTAGTCTTACAAAGAGAAGAGAAAAGGAAACATTATTCACGAGTTTGCAGGAATATGGAAACTCAAGGTAGTCTGTTAGCATGAGTAAAAAATAACTTTCATTTTATTTCTTGGTTTGACCAAATTATATTTTATCCGAACGTATGGATGATCGACACAATGGACATACGTAGTTTCTGGTTAGCACTACTCGGATAACAATTATGCCTACTATTACCATTTTTGTGCATTGTTTGGTCTTATGCATTTTAGTTAAATACATCCTTTGTGACGAATAATGATTTTTGAGCATACTATCTTCTTTTCATGTGGGGGAGATTGCTGATAGAAAAGAAAATTGTGTTTCTGATATGTTATGCCTATTTCTAAGTGCTTCCACTTTCCAACTACTAGGTATGCAACCTTAGATGAACAACTACCTCTTTATTTTCTTGAGGATGATTTGATTGTGCAATTAAGACTACATAATTTCACTTTTCATTTATATTTATTGGTGAGGACGAGCTGGCGGCGGCATGGCGCGCTGGTGCGCATGACCGCGGGTTCGGCCAGGGTGCGAACCGATCTGGCATGTGCGCTGGCGAAGTAAGGCGTAGAGGTGCTCCGGCCGACTGTGTGTGTTGGTCCGTGGCGGAGGTGCGAGGTGGGCGTGGATCTGGCGCCTATCATGCGCGAGGGTGGACATATGGGCGTTGTGTGTTTCTTCGCGGCGAGAGGTGTGACTGTGCTGCTCTGCAGATTGATGATGTTGTTCTCCTGGTTTCGTGGATCTGCAGCGGGGTAGCCGGTGGTTGCGGCGCCAGAGAATGCTGGGGCAGCGGCCTTGGGCTGATGTCTGCTATGGCAGGGGCTGCTGCACCGGCTTGGGATGGTGGATTTGGAGCGATGCACTCAGATCTGACCCTGACAACCCCGTTGTTTCTATGTCGCATGAGTTGCTGTAGCTGGTCGTCGCATGAGGGCTATGCCGGCTGACGGCAGGGGGGTGACCTACACAATGTGCTTGGCTCTGATGGCCTGGGTACCATTGCATGACCAGATTTGCAAGCAAGCTCATTGATAGGAAATCAGGGACTCGAGCGAAAGCTCCGTCACCTTCTTAGAGGCATAGTCGTAGACATCTTCCTATCCTTTCATGTGCTTGGGCTCTCCGGGTGAGAACCTAAACTTCAGTTTTCTGGAGTGGGTGGCGGCGCCGTTTACGTCGTAAACGTCTTCGGAGGCGTTGCCTTGGAGGGCCAGCCTTTGGATGTCGTGTGGGGCTCTTTCGTTTTCAAGGGCGGTGTATGTCGGGGCTGCGGCTCCGGGATCTTCTATTAAGTGTCGAGGCTGCGGCCTCGGGCAGTACTACGACCAAGAGGTAGGGCTGCTTGTCGGCATGGCTTGGGTGAGGACCTTGAAGTGCGGAAGCAGCAAGGTTGTCAGCTCCGTCAATGTGTCGCAGTCGGGACTGTTGGACGACATGTTGGGGTAGCGGCCCAGGATGTGGTGCAGCGTTCGTGGTCAATGTGCGGTTGGCCTGAGCAGCGTGAGCTGCGGGTAGCTGTATCGTTCGACGTTAGTGCTCGAGGGACAGTGTTGGGTGTAGCGGCACCGGAAGGTGGTGCGGCGTTCGTGGTCTGTGTGCGGCTGTCATGAGCAGCGTGGGCTACAGTTAGTTGTATCATGCGGCGTTGCTGCTTGAGGAAGAGCGGTAGCATGTCGGGGTTGTGGCGCGGGATCCGTTCGTTCGAGTTCCTTCTCTTTTGTTTTATCCTTTGTAATCTAATTTCTGCCTAACTACGGGCTAGAAAAGTTGTTGCATGATTAGGAGTAGAGATTTGTTTTCTGGAACTTGCTTTTAATCAGGATGGGTTATAGGCAATTACAGATTGATGACCTGCATTGCTGCTCATTACTGAAAAACAAGTAGATTACCTTGCAAGCATCCAGGAATTCAAAAGCATGGAGGAAATTACCTACAAGCAGTATACAGAGAGACTGATTCTATAATATTCTTTTTGTTGTAGACGGAAGAGAAAGAAATATGAAGTTTCTGAGGCAGGTAATGTTCCTTGCATCCTTAGCTTAGTTTGATCCAATTTTATAGTGACATTGGAGGCCATGGATTCGTAGTCCTAATGCATTGTACTAAAATAAATAAATCCTCAACCATGTTTTTCAGTATGTTGAATTATGTGAGGATAGTTTTCAGTTTATACGCATGTCTATGAACTTTGGTTTTAGTCTAGGTAGGTCACACTTTGGTTGGATATTTGACATGTCAGAAGACACTTGTTTGAAAAATAATACCAGCCAGTCACACCTGTTCGACATAAAGAATATGAAATATCTTCAATAGCTACTCCTTCAGGGAATCCTTTGCTTCTGGTATAGTCTCATATTCAACCTTTTGAACTGACATCAAACACATCCTCTGAACTACCAGACTGAATGGTGATTTTGTAGGTAAACTAATTTTAAGAAAAGTAGATTAGTTGCAACAAATATTTTAGTCTTTCATCCATATTCTCTTGTTTTCTGCAACTATTCCAAGATAGGTCCCATACTTTCCATTGCAATGCACATCAATTTCATTTGGAAACATACAATGGTCCAATTGTTTGTTTTCTTTACCAGTTTTGCATGGCCATTGTGTACAACCATGTTATCTGTTGCTTGATGAAACAAGAATATGATGTTTATGATTACAGACGAGTGAGTCATATCTCATGATGAGCCATTTCGCCTTCCTTTATGTAGTGTAAATTTAACCATTGACATATCACTCGGAGAAACATTTTTAGCTGGGGGAAGCAAGAGAAGAAGGGTGCTTGAATGGTAAAAAAAGAAGTCGTCAATGCAACCCGTTGCAACTCACAGGTGTTCTACTGATGCAGAGGTACCTTTCCTTGCTTGGGAGTTATATGTGGTTCTGTTTGCTAATTCTGTTTTAGGTTTAGACTGATCTTGCATGCTAAGATTTTTAGTGTATAACCAGTTTGTAGGTCCTACTATTTGATCACCGGATGCAACGGATTGGTGCCGGATGGCGTCTTTGGCGTTTCGTTGAGGTACGACCAAACTACACTGCAGTTCGGTCTAGCCAAAGTTATGCATGCTATTTACCTCTACTTTGCGTGTGAATGTCCCTGAAACATGGTTTTGTTTGACTCTAGGTTCAGGACAATAAACATGATAACTCAATCACTGTTATCAGAACAAGGTATGCACACTGATGGAGATGAACCCAGTGACGGCGAGCGCGGGGGGCACGAGCACCAGGCTGAACAGCACGACGAGAGGCATCACAGTGCGACACCGACGAGGCTATCTACCAGGACGAGGCCGGAGAGGCCCAGCAGCATGCTGCCAACACTATTGTATGAATATGATCAAGTGGTGTGTTGTGGGTGCAGTTTGCCTGTATCCTTTTTTTATTTGTCAGGTTTCTGTCTTCCTGGCTGGATTGTGTCACTTCCATTTAATCAAAAGAGTTTTAGTTGTTCCCCGAAGACACATCTCACTCACTGTAATTAGGAACTAACTGTTGTTTGCCTCAAACATATACATGATCTATTGACTCCTACCAAAATTTCAGAACTACCAATGCAGAAAAAAAAACATCTATCGACTCTTAGCAACATCGAACTTCTGGTTGATCATACTGTAGTCAAAAATGAGAACAAGAAAGTTTTTTGACAATCTGTTGTTTATCACAGCATGGGACACATGTATATAGAGTACATTTTGAAGCTAAATGAATGAATGATAATGAACTCTAGATTTCTTGAGTATAGATTAATTATCTAGATTTCTTGAGTAAAGATTAATGTGCGTAAACTTTGCACCTTTAGCTCTATAAATAAAACCAATGATGGTTAGCCTGATTTTTGGAGTTCTATTTGGAGCTTAGTAGGCTTGAACAAACTGAAGCTTATTAAGATGTTTTTTGGAATGTGCTTTGCTCTTGATGAGACAATTTTTTTGGTAGCAATGCACGCGCAGCCCTGAGCCTTGGATGTTAGGCCGCGGCATCCCCGGCGATGGCGCATTAGGACTTCACCAAAGGTGAAGATGATGTGGCATGCCATCTTGCCGCCAGTGAAGGAGAGGCACCTGTTAATGCAATGGAGTGTGGAGTGCGGGGAGGTTGCATGCCCTAGATATGCTGGTAGGGTTTAGAGGGTTGGCTGGCGACAGAGGCGGCGACTTTTGATAGGGGGCGACGGGATAGTGCGTGACAACACTTGCTGATCATGGATGTCGGTGGCAAGTGGTTGGGCACGTAGAGGTGGGCGGGTTGATAGAGTGGATGAAGAAAAAGGTGGGCGATGGGAGTAAGAAGAATAGTAGAACCAGCGGGTCATTGGTGGTGGAGGAGAGGCCAGGGGTTGACGGACTCAAGTGCGGTGTGCGAGCGGTCATGGGCACAAGAGATGGTGGTTGGGTTTAGAGGGATGGATGGTATTGACGGCGGCAGATGTGGCGACTCAAGCATGGGGCGGCGTTCGGTAACACTCACCGGCTATAGGGTGGCAGTGGCAATTGGTTAGGCACGAAGAGGTGGGCGGGTCAATAGGATGGACGAAGAAAAAAAGCAGAAGAGGGAGGAAGAAGAACCATTAGCAGAGATGGATCGTCGTTGGTAGAGATGGGCAGTGGATTAATCGATTTGAATGTAGGGTACGAGAGGTCTCGCGATTTGAATGTAGGATACGAGAGGTCTCAGGTGGCGGAGAGATGAGGAAGAATGCAGCTCTCATGATATCATTTTCATCGTCAACATATTAGTAACATTGTGATTATAAGAATGCTGATTATCTGCATTGTCGCCCGTAGCAACGCACGGGCACTCTACTAGTCATGACAGTTTTGGTGTTCGTGTCTTCCTGGGATGGATCAGTTTCCATTTTGTCACCCACCGTTAGACGGGCAACGACTTCACTCACTTGCTCAACCGCCTTCGACTCCACAGACTTGGCCGGGCAATGAATTGCAGAGTTGCTGGACGGCATGGGAGCACGCCAAGGAGAACTAGCCGCTTGACCAAGCTTGGGTTTTCCCATCTTGTCCGGCAGGAACCAGGCGCGTGGGTCATCAAAGTGGACGGCACGCACACTGATATCTTTGGAGTATCTCAGTTTCTTTTCATTCTCAGGAAGGTCACACCTAGCTTCCATATGCCCTATGAAGCCGCAGAACAAGCAGAAATTTGGTAATCTTTCATACCGCAGAGAGACAGGCACCTCTTCACCAGTGATCTCATCCTCCAGGGTGATATCCTTTAGCAGAGCAGAGTACAGGGGAATTTGCACCCTTGCACGAAGAAATTTTTCACAAATGTTTCCCCTCGAGTGCTGGTCAATCATCACCAGTTTCCCAACCTGTTCACCCAGAATACGGGCCAATTCCTTGGTCAGGAGGTAGAAAGGGATATCCCTGAACTGAACCCACATCGGCACGTGAGAGAACACTGTCGATGCAGGGTCCGCTCCGGCCTCCAAGCCAACGACCAAGAACGGGTCGCCATGGTACTGCCATGGGCCGCCCCTGATGACATGTTGCCGATCTCCATCTTCCGAGAATTCCAGGACAAATTTACATCCTTCCTTAGCAGCCAACTGAAATTCGCCCAGCGCCCCACGAACCTTCCAAACTCCCTTCATGTGGTCGATCAGTTGACGGGGATTCACTAGTGTGACGGATAGGAAGAGTCCGACAGCCAGGAACCGAGCTTGCACAGCTTTGCGAGCCCCCGAGATGTTGACCACCAGAGTTTTCTTTGCCGGCCCCACAACATCGAGGGCCGGTTCCTTCCCCGGCCGCCGGGAGATGTCGAGGACAGGCTGCGCAGCCGAGCTCCCTCCAGCAGGCATGGTCGCAGGCACCTCCTTAGCAGGCGAGGACACCGTCCCCAGATCCCCCAGGGGAGCCATCTTCTCAGTATCGCCCGGCGCAGCCATCAGGCAAAAGGACGAACACCTCCTGTGCGTGGTAGAGGAGCAGTCGAGGTTTCTCACGGATGGGTATGGGATCCGTAGCAGGAGCTTTCCTCTATATAGCAGGCCATCTAGAGGGATGATAAAACCAGCTTTAATCCCTACATAACTCCCATTGAGTGGGATCCAATTCTTCTCAAACTGAAACGGAATCCACGATTTCTTTTGTTCTTCAAGACTCTTAATGGCGGGGAACGGATGGGCTTCTGGAGACGAACAGCGACCTGGGTCAGGCGGCCCCTTGTTTCCTTCATCAGGATGTGGTGGTAATCTGGCTCTTACGATCTCCACACGCGCCCTCAAGGATGAGAGCTGAAACTTCAGGTTTTGGATGGTTTGCAGAGACGCTCTGAAACGGGAGGTGAGGGGAGGGAACGGGGAGGAAACTGGCTGGAAGGGGGTACAGGAGGAGGCTTCGAGATTGGTTGTCGAAGGTTTTCGGGTTTCAAGGATCCGCCAGTGGCGATTCTCATGGGAGAGGGGAGAATCGCCAATGGAGTCGCCATTGGCAGGTTTCGGGAGGGGAACAGACATCATTTCCGTATTGCAATAGCCGTTGTGATTGATAATGCTTGTGCAACTAACCCTTGTTGTGAGCATACACATCTTGTTGAGGAGAACACTAAGTTGAAGGAATAGATCGAGAAGGGCCTTGTGTTGTTCATACAAGGAGAGAAGAATCTCAACGACCTTTTGAGCAATCAAAAGGAAGTTGTGGCAAAAGAGGAACTTAGGTTTGCCCCAAAGTCAAATAAGAAAACAACAAGAAAAAGAAGAACAAAAATTCTACCCCTCTCAAAGAAGTATTTGTGAAGGAGAAGACTCCTAAGGAGAAGAAGAAGAACAAATGTGTGGGGAGTTTATTACTGGAAGATTTTAATGAGGCAACTACTAATAAAGCTCAATATTTATCCATATGACACTTTACCTCTTTTACATTTTTCTGTACGTTTTTCATAATTTTTAAGTTTTTATTTTATTTTTAAAATTTAATAGATTTTTTTCTGTATTTTAAAATATTTTTTCTATATCTCTTTCTTCATTTTCTTGTATTTATGGATTTTGAAAACACAAAAGGCCCAAAAGGCCTTAAATGAATGAAGGTCGGCCCGCAGACGCGCATGCCTTTTTAGGTCGTCCGCCAAGCTGATCCGGGAGCAACTAGTTAACGAGCACTCTTTCGGGAGCCTCACAACGATCATCGTCACTTGGCGCGCTCTCAGCCATTCGCCATGTGTTGCGCTCTGGACATTTCCTTCGGTGTTTTTCCGGGTTTTCCCGACGTTTTGGTTTTCCCCTGGTCTTCCTTAGCTTTTCGATAAAAATATCAAAAAAATGGTTTTTGCATGAAAAAATGTGTTTTCTTTTTTTCGTGAAAGTCACGATTTTTTTCCGCGAGAGGCATGGTTGTGCTTTAGCGAGAGTCACGGTCGTGCCTTTTGGAAACTGAAAAAAAAACGCGTTTTCTATTATTTTTTTTTCGCGAGAGTCACGGTTTTGCTTTCGCGAGAGTCACGGCCGTGCCTCTCGGAAACGCGTTTTCTGTTTTTTTTCTTTCGCGAGAGTCACTGTTTTGCTTCCGCGAGAGGTACGGTTGTGCTTTCGCGAGAGTCACGGCCGTGCCTCTCAGAAAGGGGGAAAAATACACGTTTTCTGTTTTTTTCTTTAGCGAGAGTCACAATTTTGCTTCTGCGAGAGGCACGGTTGTACTTTCGCGAGAGTCACGGTCGTGCCTCTCGGAAACGGAAAAAAACGCGTTCTTTGTTTTTTTTTCTTTCCATGAGAGTCACGGTTTTACTTCCACGAGAGGCACGGGTGTGATTTCGCGAGAGGCACGGGCGTGCCTCTTTCAGAAAGGGAAAAAAACCATGCTCCCGGTTCGGTTTTTTCACCCGGTTTTTTTTGTCCGTTTTTTTCGTAAAAAAAATGTTTATCAAAACCTATCAATATGGGATCTAGTTTTAAAAATCTCAACGCGAGGATGATGAAAACGGTTCAAGATTTGAACGCACGGTTTAAAAGATAAAACATTTTGAATAAACGGATCTACGGAAAAAAAGAAAGCTCTCAAGTTGCGACAAGCGGCATGCTGCATGTGTGCCACTTATCGCAACATGAGAAAATGAAGTGTTCTTTGCAACGAGTACTCTTTATTTGTACGGATCGGCACAACCCATGTAGGCTTTATAAAATGGCCGACATGGATCATGTGGTGCCTGGACTTTTTATAGGTGTGTCGGGCCGTGCCGACTCATAAAAATATGGTTAGGTTTCCTTATGTGAAAATATTCCGTGGATGTTGTTTCCTCGTGTGAGGCATCACCGAGCAGATTAGACGTCTCTCCTATCCTCGAGTCAAGTCTCTGGGGGTGAAAACTAAGATCTGTCTTGTCAAATCGGCATCGTTCTTCGGTGAAAGCATCGTTTTGGAGGGTCGACCTCTTGGCGGGAGCACCTGGTTTGTGGTGGAGTGACTGGTCCGGAGCTGGCGTGGTGTCTGCGGTGGTGCGTCCGTTTGACGGTGGTGGATTGTGTTGGACTAACGAACTCAGGTTCCATTTCAGTATCCCTTCCTTTCAACAGCTCAAAAACTCTACAGACCAACCCTGTCCAGATACATCAGGGGTCGACGACGAACGAAATGCAGCTCCACACATCTCTCCGCGACCGGGCGAAACTTGGATTTCACAAGGCAAACACACAGATAAATCATATTCAGATGGAAGCACTTGCGACACAATCGAATCGAGCATTGTGCTTGCTGTACATTGCGTTCTTGCTGTCGGATACAGCAACGGGCAGAGTTTCAATTTCAGAGTTGGACTATATATATGGTGTCTCCTGATTTTACCTAATTAATCATCACCATTCTGTGAGCCTAGCTTGGGATTCTGGTTTGTAATGCAGTAGGAAAGGGTAAGTAGGTAACCAAGATGAGAGATCCCAGTTTTCAGAGCAATTATTTACTCAGCTGAAGGTATGGCTGAATGATCAAATTTCGGAGCAATTGTTTACAGTCCCGGGAAACTAACCACCGCAGATTAAAAGGGTATGAATGATTTCACAACTAAGTTAATTTACTCAACTGAAGTTACACAGAAACGAACCCACTTTCTTTTCAGAGCAAATAACTACTTCTGTCAATGTCTCTTATCGTTGTCTCCATCATCTATCTTTGCTCTGCATATGGTTTAGGGATTCTGAAATGGAACAGAAACGAAATGTAGCGAAAATTTACCTGAAGGAAACCCGAGCTGAGATATCAAAAAACATATGGTTTAGGGTGACTCTAAGCTACTTCCTTATGTCCGAAATATACTCTTTGATCCCATAAAAAATTGGATGGATTCACCTTACTGAACTTAATTACCTGCCGAGATATCAAAAAACTTAAAAGCACAGCACAATGCTCATAAGCAGTTAGTTAGATTCTTCTTTCCTAGTGTGACTTACAGAACATAGGATTTGTCATCAACGGAACAAACATATAGATTATTCTCTTCCTAACACCAAACTCAACATAACATCTTAGGCTAGCGACACCTTACTAACGACTCATATAACGACACCTTACTAACGACTCATATAACGACACCTTACACGTCGCACTGAAATTATCAAGTACTCGCATACAAGAACACATGTTACCAGCCCAGAAACTACAACAGTTCACCCATTTTACATCCTGCATTGTACCAAAATGACCCCACACATGCTAAACAACCTCTTCAAGTTCAACCTCGACCCATTCTGAGCTCTCACTAATATCACCATCAGTCAACGGCCAATTTACATCCATCTCACTGACAACCGGGAGGACGGATCTGCAGGACAAGGGTGCATGAATACAGGATCTCTTCAGCCAGGGGGGCGCCGCCAGGGTCAGAGAGCTGCTGCTGCTCCGGGAGAATGCCCACCTCAGAGTAAATCCACGCTTTGATGTCCTCAATGGTCTGTGATTGCATAAACGCATGCTCAATGATTTTCATCCAGCTAACCGTCCTGACAGAGATGCGCATGAGGCGTGACACAAGATAAATGGTAGACCCATTGGGCACGTCGTAGTCAGCCAAGGTGAGGCCATCGTCCATTACGTTCCAGCATAGATGAGACACTGTCTGCCTGGGGGAACGCCAGTTTCATTGAAAATCTTTACCTTCACACTGTATATGCTATCTTCTCCCTCAACCTCAGTAGTAATGATCTTGTCATTCAGTGTCTTCACCATGATGTTGATGTGCATCCGACCTCCCTCACACTTGTGGAGGCGCACCACAAGAAAAAGGGTAGATTCATTGTACACGTCGTAGTCAGCCAAGGTGCGGCCATCCTCCAGCTGCTTCCCTGCAAAGCAGAGACGCTGTCTGCGCGGGGGAATGCCGTTTTTTTCGAAAATCATTGCCTTCACACTGCTTATGGTATCCTCTCTGTCAACATCAATAGTCATGATCCTGTCAGTCAGTGGCCTGACAAAGATATGCATCCCTCGGGGCACAAGATCAAGGGTGAGGGCGGACTCCTCCACGATGCTGTAGTCCTCCAGGGTGCAGCTGCCCACCAGCAGCTTACTGCCAAATATGAGTCTCTGCTGGCCTACAGGGATGCCCTCCTTGTCTCGAATCTTATCCTTGACATCCCAGATTGTATCTGATCCCTTGACCTCAAGAATGACTGTCTTTAAACAGTGAATCTTTCTTTTTATGCGAAGATTTGTAGACTGGATCTTGACAAAGATCTCCATCTGTTGAACGAGCGCAGAAAACATATTAGCATCTTAGACAAACAGCTTTCATTAAATACACAAAACGGTAAATGAAATGAATAGTACCAATTTCGACAGATAGTAGAACTAAAAACACAAATCTGCACATTAACCGCAATAAATCATCAGGTTCCACAGTGATAACAGTTGGTGGTGCACAGGGTAATACATCTTATTCATATCAAAACGGGGTAATACGCCTCGTTAATATCAGAAGGACTAGTAAATTAACTATAAATATAAGCATCAGGACTGTTTGGTCTATGTTGTCAGTACTTCATAGATGATGTACAACAATTTTTTTGACAAAATCAAGTATCTTATAGAAAGTTGACAGATATTGTGATAAAAGACATACTACTCGAGAATCCTACAGATTAGCCCTTCCCATTTTTAAAATATGAACCAAGTAAAAACAAGTTCGATATTCTCCATCTAACTAGTAGTATATGATGCGCGTTTCCCCTCTTCGTGTGCAAGGTAAATTTATCAGGGAGTCTGTCCGCAATGTTGGATCTGTTATATTTGTGTCGAATATATTATGTACGCAAGGGGTTACGTGGACTTGGAGTTGTAATTGGTGTGGTTAGGTACGAGTTGTGTAGGAGTCGGACACTTGTATCCTAGGCCTCTTATATACGGAGGGGCACCGCACGTTGTAACCCATGACGACTTGATAGCAACAGGTACGCGGGGAGCTGACGGCTTGTGCCGGCGCCCGGGCGGCCGGTGTTACGGTATCTTGGGGAGGAGTGCCCGTAGTCATGTCCGGGAGATGTAGCCATATCAGTGAACCTCGTTAACAAATATCGTACCTTGGTGTGTCGTCTATGATCTTGCATTAGCGTTTTATTCTAACAAGTGATATCAAAGCATGGTTGCGAGAAGGCTATGCGGAAGATCATCCGGAGGTATGAGGATCATGCTCGACGGGTGCCAGGGAACGTCCGATTGGCGCAAGGTGGAGCATGGCGGCGATCGCGGATGCGGTCGGTGGTGTCGGACACTTCGGGCAGGAGGCCTGGACCGTTCGATGGGCTGCGGTCGGTAAGGATCGGCTAGACGTGGCGATCGGACCGGCGTAGTGGGTGTTGAAGACGTTGCGGAGGCGACGGATTCGGCTTGTGATCAGACCAGCAACCAGACGTGGGGGACGACCGGATAGATCGGAATGTGAGAGCATCGAGATGATGCGCTCGGTGTTATACAAGGGCAGCGGCACGGCACTGCGGACGGATTGTGTCGGCGACGCGGGTGGCTAAGGTATGGCCCGGCTCGTGCAAGGATTATGCGCGAGGTGGCGATGGTTCCGGCAGGGTTGGCATACGGTGGTTACGTGCGACAGGGCAGGTGACTGAATCGCTGGCGAGAACCAAGATCAGAAACAAGGTGAAGCTTCGTTGGATTAGCGGCGGATTTGTTTCGAGATGAACGGATCGAGAGAAAGCAAAGTTACGGTGTTGATGCTACGTACGCGCGCCTGGCGTGTTTCGGTAGCGTGCGGCAACAGATCTCCGTTGGCAGCGTGCGCAAAAGGCGTGGTAGTTCAGGAGTCCAGGAGATTAGCAATGGAGAGGCCAACGTTGCGATGCGTCTACAGATTGGATTTGCTGAGTTTCCATGTGCATGCACGTGGGTCTAATTGTTGTCAGACTAGTGCATAGTTGGATTAAGCAAAGGGAAATCTTTGTATGCGGCAGAGGCGTGATTGCTAGTGTTGTATTCAACTACGGCTGCTGCATGGAATTTGTGAGGCCGTGGCAGTTCAGACTCGGTTTCCGTGTCAAGGAAGGAAAAGAATGCCGGCTGACCCAGCGGACAGAGAAAAGGCTGGGGGCGACGAGGCAGCGAACGCACAGAAAATTTGTCTGCAGGTTCAGGAAAAGGTGGAGCAGTCGAGTTTGGCAGAGAGCAAGTTGATCTGCGTTACGGGCAAGGCTTCACGGTGATTTCTGAAGGGCGGACAGGGACGGTGCGGGTTTCAGCAAGTGTACCTTCAGGTGAGAGTTATCGGCCGCCGAGTCACTCTTTTTAAGTTCTGCATCAGACACAAAGGCAATGATATCCGTAGCAGCAGCATAAACCTACTAAATGAACTAAAATGGGATCGAGCCAAAAGTTCGAAACCTAAATTAACTAAAAGGGATCGAGCCGAAAGAGGGAAACCTAAATTGACTAGTAAAATGGATCGAGCCAAAAGGGGGAAACCTAGATTAACTAAAAGGGATCGAGCCAAAAGGGGGAAATGATGCCAATTTTTTCTTTCTCCCAGATTAAATCATTGAAAACAAGTCACGGAAAAGACTCAATTTTTGCGAAGAAGAGAGATTAGTCTCTACTGCTTACCGGCGAGCTTGGGGTTAGCACCGGGAGGCAGCTCCGTGTAGGCAGTCTTCCACCTCTCCCTGCTCGCCTCGGCCTTCAATCGCAAATACAGTAACGAGCAAATAATAAATGAGTGAAAACCCTAGAGGGAGGGAGGAAGGAGAGTGAGTGGATCACCTGGAGGAGGCGGGCATATAGGGTTTCCAACAGCTGGTGCTGGGCCTTGTTGGTCTCCTCCACGCGCGCGCGGTCGGCGGCGAGCGCCTCCACCCGCGGCAGCATCGACTCGAGCCGGTCCGAGAGACGCCGGACGGGATCGCCGGCGCCCCCGCCCTCCGCAGGCGGAACCTCCGCCCCGAACCGCCGCCGCTCATGGAGACGACGGATGATTTAGTCTTTACCCCTCACTTCCTTACGTGGCAGTGACCCTGGAGCGGAAAGCAGATGAGGTCAATGCATGTCGACGAGACTGGGGTCGATGGGAAGCTCGTGGAATGGGGGATCCGACGGTGTTGTGCGGGTGAGGAGGAGATTTGGTTTTCTCTCCGAGAGAAGCTCATCATCCATCCATGCCCGGCGGCAGGAGCGAGCCAGAGAGGAGAGGAGAGGAGAGGAGCGGAGTGGGGGAGAAGAAGAGACCGGTCCTCTTTGACCTGACCCCTTGACCGGGTCGTTCTGCCTTTCTCTCTTCCTCTTTTCTTTTTAGCACCACAAGTTGACTGATTTGCCCTTGATTTACTGTAACATGCTCCTTCCTCTTCCTCTTCCTCTTCCTCTTCCACCCCGCAATTTGGCGGCAAACTCCACGCCTGCCTACCGATGAGGTTGTTGGTCCCCTTTCCCATCACTTGCACTTTCTCTGTTTTGATGTTGTAGGCTTGTCGTTGGGGTTAGGGTCAACGTTTCATGTAACAGTGGTTCAATGAGACACCAACGACCCCGTGTATAACAAGTCTAATTTAGTAGGCAAATTGGCCTTGAGGATGTTTACACAATTGGGCAATTGGCCTTGCTGTAGCATACATAATTCACTCCATTATGTTTACAGGTTACAAGTTGAGGTGTAGGCAGCCATGGAATGCGTGAAGGAACGGAATGCTTATTTGTACATACAGCCTTGCCTGATGGTCAAATGTTATGGCTTATTTTGGTCTCGGTAGTATATATGTATATATATGCATCTGCTCATCTTGTATTCAATGTGAACTCTTTCAAAAAAAATCGATGTGAACAGAAGGTGTACTGACTATATATATTGAAATAGTATATATGCTTTAGAATTTGAAAACTATTGTGTTCTCTGGCCCGCCCAACTTTTCTTTTCAAGCTCCGCCACTGTAGCGTGACACCAACGACCCAGTGTATAACAAGTCTTTTTTCCTTTCTCTGTGCCCACCCCGACTACGAAAGGAGTTCTTCTTCTTGGGCTATGGTTCTAGGGTTAGCAACACCATGGTAGAGATTATGAAGATTGCTTCAAGAGCATTGTTTATGACAACGTTTGCGGGTACGGTGAAAGACGCTAGTTGTGTATGAATCAGACAAGCGGGTCGTGGAAAGGCGGATTTGGCGAGGATGAAGCGGTGTGTCGGGTGTATAGAGTTGAGAAACATATGGACAAATCGCCGTTCGTGGTGCCGCGGAGACGTGGACTGCCACATCCGCATCAACCATCTTCATCGACTCAAATCAGAAAGCCTATGGGCGATGGTGCATCCAAACTCCGTTGGATACCTGAAAAACGCCTCGGCCACGCTAGATTTCGACCAAATGTGGTTATGTTGACATCTTTGTTTCTTCTTAGGTTGTTTTCTATGTATTTCAACACAGGTATGTCCAGTGCCGTGCAGTTGGTTTCTCTATATATATTTTAAATGCAGGTACCAACTACTCCCTAGTCCCATGATATAAGATATATTATTACAACCCATATATAATAAGATTTTATATTACGGGGCGAGGGAAGTGATAATTTGCGATTTGAAGTAGCTTAATAATCTCACCCTGGTTGGTTCCTCCTCCGCGCGGCGCTCACCTGCCGTTTCTAGATTGGCGCCGTCCACTCCTCCCCATCCTTCTGCCGCCTCTTCCGCGCACTCCACCCGGCGCCCCTCACCAGGATCTCGTTGACATCGTCGGGGCTACCACTCCCTCCGCTACTCTGATCCATAGGTCACCACCACCTCAGCCGTGGCGACTTATTCCTTGCCTCCCTCCCAGTGAAGGCCAGCACGGTAACGACCCTGGGGTATCACATACTATCGTGATGGTCACATCCTCCTACGGAACAAGCTGGATAGGCTATTCATGAACAAGCCATCCATCGCTGTCGTGAATCCAATGACCTGGCTCGTGGACATCATCTCATTGCCCCACCATGACAAGGCTCGTGAACGTCACAATTTCATGTTCCTTGGTTTCCACCTGCTTTGCTCCGATGAGAAGCCATCATCCTTCGACGTCGTCTGCATCGGCGTGAATAAGCTAAGGGTCCGTCTCTCTGTCTTCTCATCAGAGACGTGGCATTGGGTCGTCCCCTCCGTGGGTGGAAATCAGTGGACGCAACAACCTAACGTTTGACTTTGGCACGCTGGTGGATGGTTTTGTTTACCAGCCTTGCCATGGCCAAGGACGCATGATAATGATCAACATTTCCACCATGGATATCACATCGGTGGATCTACCCCTCTCAGGTGAAGGTGGATGGGTACAATTCCATGACTGGGGAGACTAAGGATGGATAACTCATCATTGTTTATGCATATGATGATTTATCCTCCATGCTTGGACCCGTGGTATTATCGGTGATGGAATTGTGATTTGCGTGCTGTGAAAGACAATCGGTTTGACTGAAATTGATCGGATCACCCTGGTTTGGATGGCGACCTCAAAGTTGTGCAAGTTAGGTCTGGATGTGTGTAATTGTCCCCTTCCGCTGCTGGTTCTTCTCCTTTTCACTGGTGATGACGGAGCTTGAGTTACTGGTCAAGGGATGCTTTGGTGGTCGTGCATGTCTATATAGTATGGCATGTCCTCCTTGTTTGATTGGTGATGATGGGAGCATTGGACATGATGGGGTTGAAGGTTCTCACTGAAGTTTGAAGTTGTTTGTCATATGAGGAAATGAATGAAAATATGTGGGTATGAGCTAACCATTATTACTTACTTTTTTTATGCAAAATAATGTCTAGTTAGCACTGAATACTGGAAAAACATTCCTTGGTGTCTTAAGTAATGATTATTCCCGTAGAAACTTTAGATGCTTTTAAAACTATATCGGTATAATTCTAGAGCTAATGAATTTTATGGAAGATTGCATTTTCATCTCCTGAAAACTTTCTATGGAATACTACCATGTTGCACGCTAAGCGCCATTAACTAATTTGGTTCTACCATTTCTGTTTATCATTTATTTAGAGACATGGCTGCTTTTTTTCTGGAAAGTAATTAATATTATGAACTTTTGGATGCACATATAGTTTGAAATATGAAGTTTTAAGATATGCACATGTGATTCTAGCAAGAGAACATGTATACAAATTCCTTGTTTTAATAGTAATTTTCTTCTTTACCATTTTATGTACTGCATAGTCTCTTCATCTTTGAGGATGAAATTTTTCTTATTTTTATTCACTGCACAATGTCTTATATTTTTACGATGTATTTTCAACCCTGCTTGTTTTTTATTGTGCGCATAACTAATCATATAAATCGGTCTTTAAGTGCTTATCTGTCATGTTTTCTTCTTCTTCAGTGTTCCCTGCCTTACTTTTGTGGTGGCTTAGTTGTGACTTGTTATACTTGTATTTTATTTCACAATGTTAGCCAATTGGTCCCTTACTTGACAAAATGTCAGAGAGTTTTGAAAGTAGTTATTGCTTGTTGTATTATTTCTTCATCTACTGTTTATCAGTGCTACTGTTTTGATCTATGCCTCTATATTAACAACAACCATTTTATGTTCAGTTTCAAAAGATCCCAAGCGTCAACTATGTTCAAAGATCCCAAGCGTCAACTATGTTCAGTTTCTTCGGAGTATAAGATCAGTTTATTTGCAAGGATGATGTTGTGTTTTAAATTATTTTTTGAAGAGTAGAATTGCATAAGTTACATCCTGAAGCAAAATGGTACCCCCTCTGTTCCATAATATAGTGCACCCGCGCTTCCCGAGATTCAAGTTTGACCGTAAATTTAACTGCCGAGACCGACTGCGGCGGGAGCAAAAATTATACCACTGAATTCGTATTTTCGATATGAATTTAGTGATGTAATTTTTGTCCCTGTCGCAGTCGGTCTTGTTGGTTAAATTTACGGTCAAAGTTGGATCTCGAGAAACACGGGCGCACTACATTATGGAACGGAGGAAATAGAATTTACACAAGATTCACATGCACTGAGGTCATGGTGATCCCTTCGGGCCCTGTTGATCCCTCGTGGGGCCATGCTGATCGTCAACACGTGGGCCATCGGTAGGGTTCTGGCCGGAGAGGTTCCTTGGCACCAAGGTGGACTTACGGGCCCGACAATTCTAGCTCATAATGTTCAGTGAGGAGGGTGTGCTTTGGGATCAACTTCCGCATATCCGGCATTGAGATCGCGATCGCAAACCTCATCGGGTGGTTCAACTTGGCGCCGCCGGAGGGTGCCGCGGAAGTGGACATGGGACATGGTTCCACTTTTCGTCTTGGCGATACTGTGCACATGATATTGGTCTCCGCGTATTCTGCTTACTTAATTGACAATTGTTGTTCACATGCAAAGACGACACGCTAATTGGGCAGTAGAACTTAAACTCGCGAGCCTCTCCATTTCGTATTGTTTAGGTTTAGACCAAACTATTCTCAAGTTGGTCGTGTGAGATTTGAATCACGAAATTCGCAGAGAAAATGTCAACATATGGTAGAGATTTCATAGGGTGGCATGCGTACCATACATGGGCTACAAACTTGGGCCCTGCGTCAACCCAGCCAGAATCTCCATCGGGCTCCACCACTCTCGAGCAAATGGGCAGCGGTTTCTGAAAAAAAAGAGCAATGGGCACCGAACTGCCGGCGGCGGATGCGCCACCAGCGAAACGTCCGTCGATCTCATCCACGACCACCACCCACGCTACTGCCGTCGACGGAACCATCATCACCATATCCTCGCTCGGCCAAGACCAGCTTCTCGAGATCTTCCTCCGCCTGCCCAACCTGCCGGCGCTCGTCCGCGCGGCGCTCACCTGCCGCCCATGGCTCGGTGCCGTCCGCTCCTCACAGTCATTCCGCCGCCTCTTCCGCGCCCTTCACCCAGCGCCCCTCCTCATCGGGCTCTTCATCGACATTGACGGCGCCGCCGTCCCCTCCTTCGTCCCCCTGCGCCGCTCAAATCCCGACGTCATCGCCGCCGTCCGCCGGGGCGACTTCCTCCTCACTTCCCTCCCAGTGAACGAAGACGAGGATACGAGCTGGTGTATCACGGACTGCCGCCACGGCTACGTCCTCCTGTGGAACAAGATCGTATGGAAGAATCCCACCGTCGCTGCGGTGAACCCCATGACCTGGGCCGTGGACGTCATCCCGGTGCCCCGCGATGTCTGGGCTGGGAGGAGTGGGAGACGCCGCAATTTCGCCTTCCTTGGTTTCCATCTGCCCTCTTCCGATGAGAAGCCCTCGTCCTTCCGCGTGGTCTGCGTCTGCGCTGACAAGCAGAGAGTTCGCGTCGCCGTCTTCTCGCCGGAGACGAGGGATTGGGCCGTCCACCCGTGGGTGCACGTCGGCGGTGACAACAGCCTAAAGTCCAGCGCCGGCACGCTGGTGGGTGGTTCCGTTTACTGGCCTTTCCACGGCGAAGGGCGCATGATAAAGATCAACACAGCCACCATGGATATCTCCTTTGTGGATCTACCCTCGCAAATCAAGGTGTACGGGCACAATTTCATGGCCGGGGAGACCAAGAATGGCCAACTCTGCATTGTCTATGCATCTGATGATTTCCTCCTCCGTGCTTGGACCCGTAGTCTAGACGCCAACGGAATTGAGGTTTGGGTGCTGCAGAACATAATCTCTTTGAGTGAATGAATTGATGAGATCACCGAGGGGTGTGCTGTGAACTTGCTGGTCGACCTCAATGTTGTGCAAGTTAGGTCTGGATACGTGTACTTGTCCGCAACGTGCATGACCCATCCTGGCACACTTCGCTGCTGGTTCATCTCCCTTTCACTCGAGACCGTCGAGCATGAGTTACTGGTTAATGGGTGTTTTGGCGGCTCTGTCTGTCCGTACAACATGGCCTGGCCTCCTTGTTTAGTTTGTGATGATGGGAGCATTGGGCATGAAGCTGAAGGCTCAAGGCTCTCACTGAAGTCTGCAGTTGTTTGCCATGTGAGGAAATGAATGAAAATATGTGGGTATGAGCTAACCGTTATTACTTACTTTCTTGATGCAAAATAATGTCTAGTTGGTACTGAAAACCGGAAAATCACTCCTTGGTGTCTTAAGTATTGGTCATTATTCCCGTAGAAACCTTTAGATGCTTTTAAAACTTCCAGTACAATTCTGGAGGTAATGAATTTTTGCAGATTGGATTTTCATCTTCTGAAAAGTTTCTATTCAACCTTGGTTGTCTTTATTGTGCACACGACTAGGAATATAAATCGGGTTGTAAGTGCTTATCTATTTCTTCTTCTGAATATGTTCCCCACCTAACTTTTGTGGAGGCTTATTTGCAACTTGTTAAACTTGTATTCCAGTTCACGGTGTTAGGCAGATGGTCCCTTAGTTGAAAAGATATTGGAGAGTTTTGAAAGTGGATATTTTCTGTTGCATTATTTCTGCATCTACTGTTTCTCGCCTCAACTGTTTTGCACCTGCTAACTTCGATTTATGTTCAGTTTTAATAAATTGGCAAGTGTCAACTATGTTCAGTTTCTTCAGAGTATATTATTGCAAGAAAGCTGTTTTGTTTTTTAATTATTATTTTAGAATAGTAGAGTTGTGCATTTTACATGCTGAAGCATTTGTACAAAAGGGTAGAATTTACACGATATTAACTTTCTTGTTTGATGGAGACTAACACGCTGCTTTTGTGATGCAACCGTAGTAGGGGAGATTTGCGTTTTTGGTGAAGAGGAGGCGAACCTGCGGATGGGCAGGCGTTTAACTGCAAAGGCGTTGTTCTCAGCTTCAAAGGCATTTATGCTCGCTGATCATGTAGAGTTTAGAACCAAATTCGTTTCATGATATGGATTTTAAGAAAGGACTAGCTCTTTGGATCCTCCTCACGGTTTATGCCTTTTTTGTTTTCTTTGGACTTGTTGAGCTGGTGCCCTCAGCAGACCCCCTTTTGTTGTGCTACCTCTTATTTGTGTACTTGAGTGTGGTTTGTGTTGCGTAGAGAGGATGTATTGATTGTCTCAAGTAGTGGTCAATGCTCAGAATGCTTCCTTGCCAATTGCCATGAAGTGTGTAATCTACCTGTCATGTCAGAAGATTGAACAACTGATCTTTCTCTCCTTTTCGATTATTTAACCGCATTCAGCCTTCAATATGCTGTCGTCAGATACAATATTTTCTCGTAAAGAACCAAAGATGGCTCTCTCTTGCAGAGATGTGAATCTGAGAAAGATCAGTTGTTCAATTTCACCATGTATGAACCTGTGGTAGGTGGCGTGTTACCAGTTGTAAAAAAAAATGGTAGAAACAGTACGTTTTGGTTTACTTATTACGCCAAAACCAGCAATGCCAGACGGGAATACTATGTTAAACCGTCCGTCAGGTCTCAAAAGATTTCACTGCTTCTACTTCTCCGACCCGACGGTTCACAACTTTAAAGGCAACAACATATGAACCTTTATCAGGCCAGGAATACTGCATTCATGTGATACAAGCATATGCATGGACGGTTCATAATACATACTCCCTCCGTTTCTAAATATAGGTCTTTTTAGAGATTTCAATATAGACTACATACGATATAGACGTAGTTTAGAGTGTAGATTCACTCATTTTATTCCGTACCTAGTTCATAAGGGAATCTCTAAAAAGGTTTATATTTAAGAACGGAGGGAGTACTATGGTGCTTCGCTCACTAATAACACTGTTTGGGATCTCAAGTAGTGGAGACCGGAGAACTCAAACAAACAGGCCTCTTGCGGTTGGAAACGAGGACACACGATTCAGGGTGTCGCTCCCATATGCAGCAGATAGGATGCCCAAAAGGAATAACTACTTCCATAACTATTGTGTATCTACTCTGACCAGGCCACCAACTACATGTTAGTAGCATTTTGAGCTGAAATCACAAGTCACATTTTGACCCGCACACATGGATGTTTGAAATTTCATTTTTTTCATATTTGCAACTATTTTTTTTTTTGACTTGAAACATCTGGATTCCATCAACGCATTTACATCGTTCGGTACAGTCTCCACCCACAACCGGCGAAGATCCTGACCATTACTCCCTAATTCAGCAAGTGCATGGGCAACTTTATTACAATCATGGGGAGCAAAAGAAAAGACAATCTTACTAAAAGTAAGACGCATAAACTGGCGTATATCTCTATAGATAATGCCTTCGGGGGCATGATCGTAAGAAGTACTCCCTCTGTCTCAAAATATAAAAACGTTTTAAATACTACACTAGTGTCAAAAATGTTCTTATATTATGGGACGGAGGGAGTACTTTGCAAGGCCTTTAGGAGCGATTGGCAGTCTGACTCAATTACCACGTTGGAAATTAAATACGTCATGCTGCCTCTGCCGAGACTGCCTGAGCACGCGCTTCCGCCTCAGTTTGTACAGCACTTCTAGCATGCAAAATTTTCCCGGCACCTGCTCCGCATGCATCGCGGACACTGTCACGAATTACAAATCCCCAGCCACCGCTCCCGCTCATACCATGAAAGGCCCCATCGATGTTGATTTTCAGCACGCCATCATCAGGTCTCGTCCACTTAGTTGCCGGTCTGTCACTCACCTCTGTCTGCACCTTTCTAAACAGCTGTAGCGATTCCAAAGCCCATGCTCTCGCCTGTGCTGCCATGACTTCCACCGAGCATGCACCCACTTTCATTAGCATTTAATTTATTTCTCCTTGATGAGGCACGAACTAGCGAGACACTAATTCGTGCATGTAGATGGCCCGATTTTTCACGGTGATACTCGATCAACACCTCGTCTCCCTGTTCCTCCTTGTAACCTCCAAGAACAATTTTCACCTGTGTACAAAAATACACAAACGAAAATAATGATCCCCTCGGATCAGCACGTAGGCGTCGATGTGATGATCAACCCTCCATCGCTAGTAAATTTTCACGATAGGAAAATCAAAGATAATACACAAGATATGGTCGCCCGTAACTCGGACGTTTTTCTGTATATCTCATACTCAGAATAAAACTCAAAACTCCCCTCCTATACATGGCCGAAGCCTGGCTTTTATATGCCGAAGTAAATGCATGCCGTACCTACCAAACTAGCTAGACTCACGGACAAGAGTCCTTGAAAGACACGTTCGTTTTTCAAATTGATTTCTTGCCAACTAATACAACGCACGCACCAATAAGATAAAAGGCAACAACTTGGATATCTTTTCAAACTTAAAAAAACCAAACTACCTATTATAACTGACGAGGTCCTAATTTAATGGAGATTATGAAAGATCCTAATCTTAATTCTCCTGGTGGCGTACGAAAAGTAGGAACAATTTTTTTGGGTACTGGTTCATGATTGGCGTGTAATCCTGATTTCTCGCCAGGCCTTCCTCCATGCACAAGTCCCTGTGATTTACATGGATAGCTCGTCATGCATGCCCTGTTCAAATCTATAGCTCTTGGACAATTAAGTCTTGATCCACAACTGGTTAAGCTGGCCAAACCAGGTCCACATAGTATTCGCATACGTCCATCTTTGCCACAATGCAGCTCACGTTGCACACTCCTTGTATTTCCTTTGCATGTGAACATCTTTATATTCTTGGCCATAGAATAATTAACACAACCCATCTGAGTTATTAAATTAGTGCCCACATCTTGAATTGATTTAGGTTCATCACGGACACCTTTAGTTGACACACTTGATGTAACCATGTTCATATCATCCTCCCTCCCTTGAAGCAAAACCGTCCTCGGTTTGGAGTCCAATTTTAGCACAACCTTCTTCTTTGGAACTTGCTTTTCTATGGTGATTGCACCGTCCGCCATTGGTTTCAACACATGCTTCTTTCCATCATGGATGAACGTGTAGGTGTTAGATCTTCCGGCATGCAATGCATCATGATCGAACTGCCATGGTCTTTCCAATAACAACTGACAAGCATCCATTGGCATGACATCACAGTCCATCTTGTCAACATAATCTCCAACAACAAAGTGTACACGTACCTTATGTGTAATCTTTAAATTTCCAGAATTATATAGCCACTCCACGTGGTGTGGTTGAGGGTGCCGCCACATAGACAAACCCAACTCTTGCACAAGATCTTTGCTAATGACATTTGTAAAGCTACCACCATCAATTATCAACTTGCAAGCACGATTGTTGATCTTACACAGTGTTTTAAAAACACTCTATCGCTGCCCTTTAGGATCACATTTCTCCTGCACCTTCTTCACTAAGAGATTAAGACCCTTCATCGATGCATCAACTTCTTCTTTTATTTCTTCTACCTCTTCTCTTCTTTTTCACAGACGATCTTTCCAATCAGCAGCGAAGACATCCATTGGCATGGGAATAAAACAAATTTGTTTGCCCTTCCGTGATAAAGAATAACTATTTTTCTTGACATCCCGAACAGCCCCAACCCGCTTGCACCATGGGTCCCCAAGTAGCAGATGGCACGACACCATGGACACAGGGCAAACATGAACAAATTCCGCACAACAATATTTTCCCAGATCAAAAATTAGCAAAATCTGATGCATAATTTTGATTTCACCTTTGAACCACTTCAGCGTGTACGGTCTTTCAAGAGGCGCCATCTTCAGCCCCAGTTTTTCCACCTCCTCGATGCTCACCATATTGACTGCGGTACTCTCATCGATTGTCAGATTGACACGCCGTTCGTTCACGACGCAACGAGTTGAAAAAGAGTGACCTCGCCAATGCCTTCCTCCTCCATCAATATGTTCCTGCTCAACATGTTGATGCTTGACTCCGCAGACAATATTACAAACTGAGTCGCCGTGACTAACCTTTGCTCTGATACCACTTGATGAGGCACGAACTAGCGAGACGCTAATTCGTGCGTGTAGATGGCCCGATCTTTCACGGCGATACTCGATCAACACCTCGTCTCCCTGTTCCTCCTCGTAACCTCCAAGAACAATTTTCACCTGTGTACAAAAATACACAAACGAAAATAATGATCTCTTCGGATCAGCACGTAGGCGTCGATGTGATGATCAACCCTCCGTCGCTAGTAAATTTCCATGATAGGAAAATCAAAGATAATACACAAGATATGGTCGCCCGTAACTCTGACGTTTTTCTGTATATCTCATACTCAGAATAAAACTCAAAACTCCCCTCCTATACATGGCCGAAGCCTGGCTTTTATATGCCGAAGTAAACGGATGCCGTACCTACCAAACTAGCTAGACTCACGGACAAGAGTCCTTGAAAGACACGTCCATTTTCCAAGTTGATTTCTTGCCAACTAATACAACGCACTCACCAAGAAGATAAAAGGCAACAACTTGGATATCTTTTCAAACTTAAAAAAACCAAACTACCTATTATAACTGACGAGGTCCTAATTTAATGGAGATTAGGAAAGATCCTAATCTTAATTCTCCTGGTGGCGTACGAAAAGTAGGAACAATTTTTTGGGTACTGGTTCATGATTGACGTGTAATCCTGATTTCTCGCCAGGCCTTCCTCCACGCACAAGTCCCTGTGATTTACATGGATAGCTCTTCATGCATGCCCTGTTCAAATCTATAGCTCTTGGACAATTAAGTCTTGATCCACAACTGGTTAAGCTGGCCAAACCAGGTCCATATAGTATTCGCATACGTCCATCTTTGCCACAATGCAGCTCACGTTGCACACCCCTTGTATTTCCTTTGCATGTGAACATCTTTATATTCTTGGCCATAGAATAATCTGAGTTATTAAATTAGTGCCCACATCTTGAATTGATTTAGGTTCATCGCGGACACCTTTAGTTGACACACTTGATGTAACCATGTTCATATCACTCCTGCTCCACCACATCCACAACATACATGCAATTATAGCCTGGTCATCTACACGAAGGGTGAGCAGTAGCTGCACCATTTCTCTAGCATTAGCGCATGCAGCAAGGCGCAGCCTGGTAGCTTCCATATCAACTTCTCTCCATAGCTTTTTTCTTCTTTTGCACTTGAAAAGCAAAATGGCACCCATCCTGATCTAGTCTCCGACAACACAGACATACGGAATCACAGTCCATACATACCTTTACGCTTAATATTTCTCTTCGTTGGTAAGCTGTTGTGCGCTAGCCGCCATACAAATTGTTGCACCTTTGGCTGGCTAGGGATCGCCCAGATTTCATCCAGTCAATATCTCCTTGCGCTGGTTCCGATGCTTCAGCTACAGCCTCCTTATCTCTGTTACAGACGTACACCTGGTACGCTGATTTGACTGAAAACTCTCCTTTTCCATCATAGTGCCAAGCGTAATAATCCTCAAACTCCTCCCGGATCGTTGTGGCAAGAATATGCTGGAATTTTGTCTATTTTGGGCCTAGCCCAATAGTAGTTTCAGAAATTCCTAATAAATTCTAGAGGCTCACGCAGCCCATTTGTGCAAGGCAAGAGGTGGAACAAAAGTTTAGTCCCACATTGCTAGTTTAGAGGGAGTTGGACCTCTTCGGCCACTGCCTGTTCGCTTCATCTCCCTTCGTTGCTTCACCTCCCGTCGCAGCCTCTTCGCGTTCTTCTCCAGTGCCTATATAAGAGAGGTCGCTCCTCTCCAGAGAGACACACCAGAAGATCCCCTTCCTCTCGCCACAAAGTTCCTGAGCACTGCGCTGCTACGATCTTCCGCATCCCGGCTTCCGGCGTGCACCGCAGGTCGGGACAGTAGGCCTCCGAAACCGCACCTTTTGAGTCCTGTACGGGAGAAGGGTGATAAAGTTTTTGGGGAGCGCTCAGCGCGACTACTGGCTGCTTCATCACGGACGATCCGGTCGCCGACGACGACTTCCCCGACGACGACTTCTTCCCCGACGTCCACGACCTCCTCGACGACATGGCAGGCGAGGACACCGACCCCAAGTCCAGCGCTTCTGCTGCTGCTGTCCAGTACGTGTTCTTGTCTTTCCTGTTAAAGGTTCTGCCACAGTTCCTTGTTCTAGTCCTTGTCCTACACATGTTAGGTTCTACTTCATATATGCTACTTGCTATTTTGTCTGGTTTAGATATGATAGGCTATGGTTCATATATGCAGAAGCTATTTTCCTTCTCTCTGTCAGAACGCATGACTTGTTTTATCTCTACTATATTAGTCATGCTTTATCTAGTATTTCTGTTAATAAAATCATTCGGTAAATTGCTCATATTTCCAACTATCCAAAAACCTTATTATAGGCAATTTACCCCAAGTGGTTTTGCTGCTTCCATGAGACCTCCTATGTTTGAGGGTATCCACTATAAGAGGTGGCGCGTGAGAGCAGTCTTATGGTTTCAAACCATGAGTTGCTATGACGCCACTCTCGGCAAACCTGAAGGAGAGCTTGATGCTCAACAGGCACAAGCTTTTCAGAAAATGGATACTCTGTTTAAGGCTGCTCTCTTGAGTGTTCTTGGTGAGAACATAGTTGATGCTTATGCGTCAATTGATAATGGAAAAGATATGTGGGATGCACTCGAGGCCAAGTTTGGGGTCTCAGATGCTGGCACTGAGCTATACATCATGGAGCAATTCTATGATTACAGGATGACTGAAGAGCGCTCCGTGGTTGAGCAAGCTCATGAGATACAGTCATTTGCTAGAGAACTTGAGCACTTCAGTTGTATGCTACCGGACAAGTTTGTTGCCGGAGGTATCATCACTAAGCTTCCTCCTTCATGTAGGAACTTTGCTACCTTGCTGAAGCATAAGAGGCAGGAGTTTTCCGTCCCGGATCTCATTGGCACTCTTGATGTGGAAGAACAGGCGAGAGCAAAGGACACACGTGCTCGAGGTATTGAGGGAGGATCTAGTGATACAGAAGCAGAACTTCCAGCCCCACAAGTTCAAGAACAAGGGCAAGTTTGATGGTAAAGCAAAGTTTGATGGGAAGAACAAGGCTGTGCAACACACGAACTTCAAGAAAAAGAATGGCAAGAAGAAAGGTGCTTGTCATGTGTGTGGGGATCCTGATCATTGGGCTCCTAGTTGCCCTAATCGCTATGATAAGCGTAATCCTGGGAAAGGCGGTAAGACCGCTAATGTTGTCATTGGAGACACTGACATGAAGGATGCTGGGTATGGTATATTTCCCACTATTCTTTCAGTATGTCATTCTCCTGACTGGTTGATTGACACGGGTGCTAATGTGCATGTATGCGGTGATATTTCCATGTTTTCGTCTTATCAGAACGCAGGGACTTCAACCGTGCTGATGGGCAACGGTTCAAGTGCTTCTGTTCGTGGTGTTGGCACGGTCGATCTGAAGTTTACTTCGGGGAAGATCGTGCGGCTGAAGAACGTGCATTATGTCCCCTCCGTCAATAAAAAATCTTGTTAGCAAATCTCTTCTATGTAGAGATGGCTACAAGCTTGTCTTTGAGTCGAATAAATTTGTAATATCCAAGTATGGAACCTTTGTTGGTAAAGGCTATGAGTCAGGAGGCTTGTTTCGTTTATCCTTATCAGACATTTGCAATAAAGTTGTTAATCATATTTGCAACAATAGTGAATCCAATGTGTGGCATTCACGTCTTTGTCATGTTAACTTTGGTTGCATGTCGCGACTAGCGAAGTTGAACTTAATCCCTAGTTTCACCACCGTCAAGGGATCTAAGTGTCAAGTGTGTGTGCAAGCTAAGCAACCTCGTAAGTCTCACACGACTGTGGAAATAAGAAATCTTGCACCACTAGAGCTCATACATTCAGATCTATGTGAAATGAATGGTGTGTTGACAAAAGGTGGAAAGAAATATTTCATGACGTTAATTGATGACTCCACTAGATACTGCCGTGTGTATCTTCTGAAATCTAAGGATGGGGCTTTGAACTTTTTCAAGATCTACAAAGCTGAAGTGGAAAACCAACTTGATCGAAAGTATAATCCATGAGTTTTTTCCACTGAGTTTGATGCTTTTTGTGCGGAACATAGTATAATCCATGAGAGGACTCCTTCCTGCTCACCTCAGTCAAATGGGGTGGCCGAAAGAAAGAACCGTACTCTAACTGATTTGGTTAATGCCATGTTAGATACATCGGGTCTCTCCAAGGCATGGTGAGGGGAGGCGATATTGACAGCATGTCATGTCCTGAACCGAGTCCTCACAAAGAACAAAGAGATAACTCCATTCGAGGAATGGGAGAAGAAAAGGTTAAAACTCTCTTATCTGCGAACATGGGGTTGTTTGGCGAAAGTCAATGTTCCAACTCCAAAGAAGCGGAAGCTTGGACCAAAGACTATGGATTGTGTTTTCCTGGGATATGCTTTTCATAGCATTGACTATAGATTCTTGGTTGTAAAATCTGAGGTACCTGACATGCATGTCGGTACGATCATGGAGTCGAATGATGCGACTTTCTTTGAAGATATCTTTCCCATGAAGGATATGGCTACCTCATCTAATCAGGAGATGCCTAGTTCATCGAATCAGGAACCAGTTACAATTACCGAACCTACCATTTCGATGGAACACTTCGAAAGTCCTATGGAGGAGAACAATGAAGTTCCTACCAGGAGAAAGAGACAGAGGACTGTAAAGTCCTTTGGTGATGATTTTCTTGTGTATCTCATAGATGACACTCCCAGTTCTATTTCAGAGGCCTATGCATCTGAAGATGCTGACTACTGGAAGGAAGCGGTTCGTAGCGAGATGGATTCCATCTTGGCAAATGAAACTTGGGAGATAACTGATCGTCCTTATGGGTGCAAACCTATAGGATGCAAATGGGTATTCAAGAAGAAGCTTAGGCCTGATGGTACTATTGAAAAGTACAAGGCTCGGCTCGTGGCTAAGGGTTATACCCAAAAGGAAGGTGAAGACTTCTTTGATACTTACTCACCTGTGGCTTGACTGACCACTATTCGAGTTCTACTTTCACTAGCTGCC
This sequence comes from Triticum urartu, assembly GCF_003073215.2. Taxonomy (NCBI): domain Eukaryota; kingdom Viridiplantae; phylum Streptophyta; class Magnoliopsida; order Poales; family Poaceae; genus Triticum; species Triticum urartu. The sequence goes on from NC_053026.1 coordinate 657,599,077, forward strand.
TCGCATGGTCTTCTCGTTCATCAAATGGATGTTAAGACTGCTTTCCTAAATGGAGAGTTGGACGAGGAAATTTATATGGAACAACCAGATGGATTTGTACTAGATGGTCAGAAAGGGAAAGTGTGCAAGTTGCTGAAGTCTTTGTACGGACTTAAGCAAGCACCCAAACAGTGGCATGAGAAGTTTGAAAGAACTTTAACAGCTGCAGGCTTTATTGTGAACGAAGCTGACAAATGTGTGTACTATCGCCATGGTGGGGGCGAGGAAGTTATCCTGTGCTTGTATGTTGATGACATACTGATTTTCGGAACAAATATGAAAGTTATTAAGCAGGTCAAGGATTTCCTATCTCTATGTTTTCAGATGAAGGATTTAGGAGTGGCTGATGTCATTCTGAACATCAAGTTGTTGAGAGACGATGATGGTGGGATTACTTTGCTTCAATCTCACTATGTGGAAAAGATCTTGAGTCGCTTTGGCTATAGTGACTGCAAGCCCTCTCCAACATCATATAATGCTAGTGTGTTGCTTCGAAAGAATCGAAGAATTGCTAGAGACCAATTGAAGTATTCTCAGATTATTGGCTCGCTTATGTACTTAGCCAGTGCTACAAGACCTAACATCTCTTTTGCTGTTAGCAAACTGAGTCGGTTTGTTTCAAAACCAGGAGATGTGCATTGGAAAGCTCTAGAAAGAGTTTTGCGTTATTTGAAAGGCACTGCAAATTATGGAATTCACTACACCGGGCATCCAAAGGTGCTTGAAGGGTATAGTGACTCAAACTGGATCTCAGATGCTGATGAGATAAAGGCCACGAGCGGTTATGTATTCACTCATGGAGGTGGCGCTGTTTCTTGGAAGTCTTGTAAGCAGACCATCTTAACGAGGTCAACAATGGAAGCAGAACTCACAGCACTAGATACAGCTACGGTTGAAGCAGATTGGCTTCGCTGGCTCTTGAATGACTTGCCGATTGTTGAGAAACCTGTACCAGGTGTCCTTATGAACTGCGACAATCAAACTGTGATCACAAAAGTGAGCGGTTCAAAGGATAACATGAAGTCATCAAGACACGTTCAGAGAAGGTTAAAGTCTGTCAGGAAAATGAAAAACTCTGGAGTTATTGCGTTGGATTATATCCAAATGTCTAAAAATCTAGCAGATCCTTTTACTAAGGGTCTATCACGTAATGTGATAGATAATGCATCGAGGGAGATGGGTATGAGACCCACAATATGAGTTGTTCACAGTGGTAACCTATTCTTTGTGATCGGAGATCCCGTGAATTAGATGTGGAAGACAAGCTGTTGGTCAACTGAGAGGAGAGTATCCTTATTATTCACAATACCACTCCATGAAGATGCAATACTCTCATTATCTGCATGGCAGGTTGATGTATATCTTAATGTGTTCTAAGTGGCTTATTTAAGCAGAGATGTTATCCTGCAGAACATCTTTTGAAGAACACACATATATGAGTCTGATTGTCAAACGTCGCAATCTATGAGAGTAGGATTCTCTCTAGTAAACTCATGAAAGGTCACGGAGTATGACGCATAAGCTCCACCCGCGGGGAAGACCCACGGTAGCCACGTATCGGTCAAGGCTTTATGTGAAGCTAGATTCGCAGAAAACTTACAGTTCAAGGCCCAGTCCACTATTCAAGTTGCTTACTAGTGTAGCATAGAGTTCTAGGTGGAAGTTCAACTTAACAGTCTCCACTGCAGTACCGTTATATAAAACAGTGTTTTGGAACCAAAGGCAAATTTTTGTGTGCCTCTGGGATCTGGTGGGGGATTGCTGGAATTTTGTCTATTTTGGGCCTAGCCCAATAGCAGTTTCAGAAATTCCTAATAAATCCTAGAGGCCCACACAGCCCATTTGTGCAAGGCAAGAGATGGAACAAAAGTTTAGTCCCACATTGCTAGTTTAGACGGAGTTGGACCTCTTTATAAGGGAGGTTCTTTCCCCACATGTATGAGCATGAGAACAAGAGGGACATCCACGCACGCTCCTCCTCCTCCGCCCGCCTCGCCACGCCACGCCACGCCACGCCTCGTCACGACGCGCCGCGCCGCGGGTTGCGGGAATGAGCCGAGCCGATGTCTAAATTTTTGCCACGCACGACGGGTATACGAAAGGTCACGTGGGAGTTGAAACATTTTCTGTAGTGGACACTGAATTCGAACGGCGCGCCTCTTCGGCCGTTGCATGTTCACTTCGTCTCCCTTCGTTGCTTCACCTCCCGTCGCAGCCTCTTCGCGTTCTTCTCCTGTGCCTATATAAGAGAGGTCACTTCTCTCCAGAGAGACACACCAGAAGATCCCCTCCCTCTCGCGACAAAGTTCCTGAGCACTGCGCTGCTACGATCTTCCCCATCCCGGCTTGCGGCGTGCACCGCAGGTCGGGACAGTAGGCCTCCGAAACCGCACATTTTGAGTCCTGTACGGGAGAAGGGTGATAAAGTTTTTGGGGAGCGCTCAGCGCGACTACTGGCTGCTTCATCACGGACGATCCGGTCGCCGACGACGACTTCCCCGACGACGACTTCTTCCCCGACGTCCACGACCTCCTCGACGACATGGCAAGCGAGGACACCGACCCCAAGTCCAGCGCTTCTGCTGCTGCTGTCCAGTACGTGTTCTTGTCTTTCCTGTTAAAGGTTCTGCCACAGTTCCTTGTTCTAGTCCTTGTCCTACACATGTTAAGTTCTACTTCATATATGCTACTTGCTATTCTGTCTGCTTTAGATATGATAGGCTATGGTTCATATATGCAGAAGCTATTTTCCTTCTCTCTGTCAGAATGCATGACTTGTTTTATCTCTACTATATTAGTCATGCTTTATCTAGTATTTCTGTTAATAAAATCATTCGGTAAATTGCTCATATTTCCAACAGAATAATACTGGCATCTTCCGACAAGAAAATGTCCCGCACCAACATTTCATCCCATGACATTGTTGCAGGATCGAGGAGTTCAGAAACCCTTGTGAGTAGGCAATTACCGCGGGGAGTCCAAAGTTTTCTCGTACCATCTCTAGCAAGCCAGGGATCAGTCCAGATATTGATGTTAGTCCCATCCCCGACCCATCAAACGAGCCCCTCTTTCAGCAGTGCAACCCCCTTCAATATACTTCGCCATGTGTACGAAATTCCTTGTCTAGGTTCAGCTTCCAGTAAAGAAGTTTCCGGAAAATACTTGGCCTTAAGAACTCGAGCACACAAAAAGTCAGGGACAGTGAGCATGCGCCAAGCCTGCCTCGCCAACATGGCAAGGTTAAAACCATGTAGATCACGAAACCCTAACCCCCCTTTGCTCTTCGGCCTACTCAGCAACTCCCAGCTTAACCAATGCACTTTGTTCATCTTCTCTTGTTGTCCCCACCAGTATCCGCAAATCATAGATCCCATCTGCTCACACAAAGATTTCGTTAAGTCAAAGCATGACATTGCAAATGTTGGGACCGCTTGTGCACAAGCCTTTATCAGAACATCCTTCGCTGCCCTCGACAGTAATCTTTCAATCCATCCTTGTATCCTTTTCCAAATCCTATCTTTCTGTGTTCTCGCTGCTCCCACATACACTGGAAGCCCCAAGTACCTTTCAGTTATTGCTGATATCATTCAAAATATAATTAGTTAGACTCCGCCTCCCCCCGTGTCGCCTCCTCTGAGGCGACTCGGGGGCCAACCCTAGCGCCACCGCCGCGTTTCCCCCTCTCCTCCCCTCCCTCCGCCGCCGCCTGAGGGCCTCTGAGGCGCGGGTGCTCGGCCCCAATGATGGTGGCGTCGGGATCTGGCGCCTCCTCTTCGTTGGAGGGCCTTGGCTCCCCGGGGCGGCGACCCCGGCCGGTGGGCGCGGTGCAGCCGGCGGGCTGCGCCGGCGGGCTCTGGTGGGCAGCCTCCCACGGCCGCGCGGGCGGCATGGGGGCTGCGGACGCTGGCACAGTGGCGAGTGGCGACTCCTCGCAATCCGTCATGGCTCCATGTAGAAGATCCGCCCCTGCTCCGACCTGTCCCGATCCATGCTGGCGCCGGTCCTTGGCGGCTGCTTTCGGCGTCCCCTATTGCCGGCCTAGCGGATCTGGCATGCGGGTGAGGTTCTAGGGGAAACCCCTGGCTGGCGCGGCGGCCTCCCCAAAGTCGACGCCTTTGGCGCCGATCCCCTTCCTGGAGGCTTTGGGGTGGATCCTATGCCTTCCGCCTCCTCCTCGAGCTATGGCGAAAGCTTTTGTTCCCCTGTTCTGGGCGTCGACGACACCCTGGTGTCGTGCTCCTTCTTGAAGGCGGCGGCTGGGAACAGCTCTTGGTGGCGGGGCTGCTGGTGGCGTGGTGGCGGTGCGACTTCGGCCTTCTACTTGGTGCTGCACCTTGCTTTGCGGGACCAGAGGACGGTTTCTTTGGTGGAGCGGTGCTTCATCCATACATTGATGGCGACGGAACTTGACGGCGTGGCGCAGTGCAGATTCGGAGTTCGATGTGGGAGGATGGACTCGCGTAGGAGGACGACGCTGTCTGTCGTCATGGTGGCATCGATGGCAGAGAGACCTGGCATGGTAGATGCAACAGTACAACTCTGAAGATAGACTCGTGGCAGGTGGCTGCGGCGGCCTCATACCCGGCAGGCGTCCTGGTTGAGGAGTGCGCCGGACTGGTAGGTACCCCATATCAGGCAGGCATCCTGGTTGGGACCTCAGGTCTTAGATGTTTAGGTCTTAGATGTTTAGTTTTGGCTGTGATGTCTGTTTGGTATTAGGCCCAGACTATCAGTGCCCCTTCATCAATTGGATAGGTGTAGCGACAGTTGTTGCTTAGACGGTGGCTTTAGTCTTGCTGTTATATGACTTTGTAAGGTTTTGTAAGAATAATTAATAAAGTGACCATATGCATCGTCCATATGTAGAGACTGGGGGTCATCCTCCTTTTCTAAAGAAAACCTTTCAGTTCTTGCTTCAGCCCGTATATGCAACACCTCAAGCGCCCTTTGCCGATCAGCATGCCTTGTATTCTTACTAAAAAACACCTGAGTACTTATCAAAATTGATTGTCTGCCCTGAGCAATTCTCATATAGTTCTAGTACATTCTGCAGAGTGTTAGCACTTTCGCCATTGGCTTTCATTAGTACTAACGAATCGTCTGCAAATAACAAGTAGTTGAGACTCGGAGCATTATTACTCAGTTTTATGCCCATCAAACTTCCATCCCCGTCCGCTTTATTCAACAAAGACGAGAACCCTTCAGCACAAATGAGGAGAAGGTACAGAGACAGGGGATCACCTTGTCCTAATCCTCGCTGCGGGACAATCACATCCGTAAAATTCCCATTCACCTTCACCTTGTATGAGACCGAGGAGACACAATCATAATTCTTTCAAACCCCATTCTCTCCATCATTCTCTCCAAGAAAGACCACTCCACACTATTATAAGCCTTGCTCATATCCAACTTGACCGCTGCAAAACCTTCTTTTCCCTTTCTTTTATTCTGTAGATGATGTGTGCACTCATAGGCTAGCAGAATATTATTCGTGATGAGTCGACCGGGGACAAAAGCACTTTAGTTTGGGGATATAATTTCATTCAGAATTTGCTTGAGTCTATTTGCAAGTACCTTTGACACCAACTTGTAGACCACATTGTACAAACTAATGGGTCTCAAGTCCTTCATACTCTTTGGATTCTTGGTTTTAGGGATTAGAACCACACATGTATCATTCCAACCTTCGGGCATTGGGCCTCCATTCAATTCACTTAGCACCTCATGCAAGACTTTCTCACCAACAATATCCCAACATTTCTTGTATAGAACAGTGAGGGCATACCATCCAGGCCAGGAGCTTTAAGATCTCCGATACTATCAAGTGCACACATCACTTCCTTCTCGGTGAACTCCTTGCATTAGCAATTCGTTCTCATGGCCGGAGTAACTGGAGGGTCAACGTGACTCAAGAGCTCATCCAAGCGAGTACCTGCAACAGAAGTAAAAAAGATTAATAAAATAGTTAGAATAACAGAAAATACTCACCAGATGATAATTAAAGGAGGAGGACTGCATGGTCCATGCCGTTTGTACTCCATGGATGCATGGATGTGCGCTGCTGCATCTTCATGGAGGGAGATTAACGTGTCCTCGTTGACCGAAGGTTTCGCTTGGAGATTTAATGTCACCACGATCAATGCCCACGGAAACGCCATCGATCTCACTCTCTACAAATATATAGCGACAACTAATGGCATGCACCACGGCACATCAACATCACAGCGTCCATCTCCGTCCCCATCGCCATAGATAGTTGATCAACACCACCATGGCCAGCCGTTGCCTCTTGTCCCTATTACCGAAAAAGGGTTTCCCCCGCTTTGTATTCCAAAACAAACCACCATAATACATATTGCAATGCTGAGGCGAGCAGCACATCAAGCCCAAAGAAAAAGAAAAAGGATTGCCTCTTGTCCCTATTCATGTGCCTCATCCTCGTAGTCTCCTCGTCAATGACTATCGAGCCAGGACCATGGCCTGAAACACCAACACCACCGAGACCCGACTGCATCAAGTGCAAGTCTGTGACGGTCTGACGGACACCCCGCAAAAGTGCGCCGGGCAGGTCCTGCAGGCTCTCCTCTACGGCGAGGTGCACATTACCAAGGACTGCTGCGAGGTGCTCCGCAGGGTCGGCGAGGAAACCTGCATCATCAACGAAATGTGCATACAAATCGGCTAGCTAGCTGCTAGTCCGTCCTCAAGCAAGATACGGTTCAACTTCACCCCAATCCTATTCCTGGGTGCATGTGCACCTATTTTCTTTCATGTTGAGCTCACGGAAAACCTAAAATCCTCTGTTTTTCCTGTTTCATAAAAACTTGTTACCACATATATAGTAAAACATGTACAAGAGCATCTTATTATGACTTGGTCAACATAACGGTAACATTATAATAGTCTCTCTGCTTCAAAATACAAGTGTGTATTATGTTTTTAAAAGTCACACATACATACGGCGTCGACTTATAATATCTGACAGCATCCCCCTAAAAAAAATATCTGACAGCATCTATGGTGACTAGATCAAGATTTTCTCGTTTACGTACTTAATGAATTGTGGTCTAACCAAGCGGTTATATTACTCCCTCGCAGAAAAATAATAATTATATAAGTCTTCCGCGACGCGCACATCACCAAGGACCGCTGCGAGGTGCTCCGCGGGGTCGGTGATGAAACTTGCACCGTTAACCTCATGTGTGCCTCCATCGCGCCTATACTTACAACAACATCTTTCTGAGAAACGCCCCCGTGTTTCTCCCGTGCGGCCGACTAAACCCCTCCGCTCCGCTTTCGCCGGAGCACGCCGCAAGGCGAAGCCACTATGCCCGCTGCTCGTGTCATGTGGTTGCATCGGGAACGGCGGAGGCTCTCTATTCTGTTGGCATGGGCGGCACGGTGACGCAGCTGCTCAGATCCAGCATGTCCGGTACCGGAGACCTATGAATCTTTTATACGTGGCGTGTTACCAGCTGTAGAAAAGTAGGAATGGTTTTGGTTTCCCGATTCTTTTTTTTAAGAGAGGCAAAAGATCTGCCTCATTCATTTAACTAGTAGAGTGCCCGTGCGTTGCTACGGGCAACAATGTAATTGAATGAATAAAACAAATAATTAAATACAATAAATAATGTTAATGGAACATTGTAGAATGGCAACATTGATCTCAGCACACCGCAAGCTTAGTCCAAAACTTAATGGGTTCCATAACCAAACTTATCCAAACCCATAACCAAACTTATCCAAAGAGGATGACAACATGGCCTGCATTCTCCATTTTAGTGTTGCCAACGTAAGTAGACCTAGCTGCCCAATAGTATCTAACTCAAACACAAACTTCATATCATAGAATCTCCTTTAAGACCGCTCCATATATTCCTCGTCTCCATGTTCAAACATAGCCACGAGGGCCTCAGCGACTTGATCTGCTTTAATGCACCCGCCTTCCAAGTGTTCCACCTCTCAGGAGCAATTGTCCTGCTGTAAACAACTGTTAGTTGTTTCATCTTCTCAGGTAGTCCCATGAATCCACTTGTCAGACAGTCCAATCAATCCAAAAGAAATAAAAATCATTTATAATTAGTAAACAATTATAGTGGAAAAGGACAAACAACAATAGGATCTTGAATAAAAAACTCCACATGCACAAGTAAATTTTTATAACAGCAGATCCTCTCCCATTCTCCACATTCGTTTATGAAAGAAATTCAAAATATATAGTACCAATCCAAAAAAATAGAGTCTAAAAGAACCGGATCGTCCTACATCTATGGCAAAACTGCCTGCTTGCAGTTGAGATAATGACTGTCTCAAAATGACAGATCCTCCAAAAGTGATAAAAAAGTAGGCTAATTAATGTTTTCAACTGAAGATGGATAGGAAAAAACTGAAGACGGCCAGAGCTTAAACCAACATTTTTTGGCATGCTGACTTTTAGCTCTAATAAAAAAGAAAAGAACAAAGAACACAATAAAAGTGGCAAAAGGAAGTATGGTGCAAAAAACTCCATGGCAAAACTTTTTATACTGATATCCAAAGTTGCGTCACAGATTATGTATTCTTTGTGTTGTTCTTTTTAAAACTACACGCTCGCAAGGAAGTATAAAAACAAAAATATATCAGTAAGTACATACCTTGCAACATAAGGGTCAATTCATTACATTTTTTTATCTAAAAAGGCTTTCGTCGCACTTTATATATAAAGCAACCACCACACATTACAACCAGCAACAAGAAAGGAAAAGAAAAGGAAAATAAAATTGACAAGATACAAACACTACAGAACAGCAAACACTGGCCTCAGATCATGCCAACAACGCGACTGCAACAAGGGGGCAATTCGTCACAGGAGGAAAGCTACGCTCCATCAACTCCCAAGGGTCCCTGTTGTCCCACCTTCCGTCGTTGTCTCCGAAGAGGGCACCCCTGCCCTCTTGTCGAAAGGACGCCGTTCCTCTCACAGGAACACATACGCCGCCACCGTCTCCGACCAAGACCAAGAACCCCACACCACTGCCGAGCAAGAACACTACCGAAGAATTGGCAGAGCACCACCGTGTCGATCCCCTGACCCCTATGGACTCCCAAGGTGGCACTTTCACGAAGTAATCGATGTCGATGCGCCGTCACCACCCAATCAAGAGATTTTAGGCTTTCGCCGCCTGGGACCAGGGGCGGAGGGTGGGAAGACGGTCTCGATGTTGCCCACCAGAGGGAGAAACGGCGCCGAGAGCATCGCTGACTGGCACCGCCAGTCAAGGGTTTCCCCTGACCCCGAGCCAGCACCTCCATTGCAGCGCCAACCATCCAAACAGGATGCCCCGGGGAAACCCACAACCTGCTGGCAGAGAAAAACAGGCGCCGGAGCAGCCACTATCTTTAGATTGGGACCACGCCCGCCGCCGCCTCGCCACCCAGTAGGGCCAAGACGGTGCACCACGGCACCGACTCCCCCGCCCCCCGTAGAGGAAGGAGAGGCGCCCTCTTCATCAGTGGTCGCCGCCACCGCAAGCCCTTGGGGTCCAGACCAGACGCTCTGGGTCAGACCCGTACCGCACCGCCGCGGAGCTGCACCGCCACTGGATCCATGCATCCCCACCGCTGGACCCAACTCCCCCACGAGCGACGGCCCGCACCGCCGAGATCCCGACAAGGGGAGGAAGGAGAGAAGCCCCGCCGCTGCTAGCGCCGCATGGGCTTCGCCCGACGTACGCCCTCCGGCAGCAGCGAGGGGGAGGGAAGGACGATGGGAAAGCTAGCGCCGGCGGCGGGATCCCCCCCCCCCCCCCCCCCCCCCCCCCCCCCCCCCCAATGATGCGCTCGCGGGGCGCGTCGTGGGAGGGAGGTTCAGTTCACAAGCAATGACTAATAGCAGTAACATAACACCCCAAGTACCAAGCAATTTACCTCTAGTCCTTTTGATAACCATGCAAATGGCTTCAGGTTCACGAACACGCTGGGTATGTTTAGCTCCCTCTAGTTCTTTTGACAACCATGCAAGTGGCTTCAGGTTCACGAACACGCTGGATAGGTTTAGCTCCGGTACAAAAAGGTTCAAACCTGAGAAGTCAAAATTTTAAAATAGTTCAACTAACAAGAGCTTGTGTACCGTGTTGGATAGGTTTACCTCCATCAAAATCTTAATTCTCTCATATTACTCAAGGATGTAACTTATTAGCTTCTATAAATCTCTAGAATCAGCAACTGTCCTTGATTTATTAGGATTAACACATTTACCGGAAGATGTATTGTTGATCTGCATAATTACTAAAAGAGCAAAAACAAACATTCTGCATATATATCATTGAATCTGCATATTATTATCTCTACGTACTGACAAAACCCGTACGAGTTCAACACAGAGACACATAAAAAATAGAGAATTATGTTATTGATTGGCCAAAGAACAAGCAACAGAACAATGCATCTCATGTCAATTTCCACACCGCCAATGCCGAGTCTCATCCATGGTTTACAAACAATTTTAAATATATAAAGAGCCATCCGAGTTGGCAAGTAACATCCATTAAAAAAATTATGCTTTTCAATGACAATCACCTCCACAAGCAAAACTATAAAATGAAATTTGTTGCATCATCATTAAACTGTCAGATGTATACGAACGGAATCAATCGCGTGCTTGGAGAGGAGTTTGCTAGGGTTTTGATCCATAGAAGCAACGCGGAGGAAAAAAGGGACACATGCGGGAGTAAGGGTTTCTTCTATACTGCAACCATGTCGGGCTCCGATGAGCCTGGCGGCGTCCTCAGGAAGCCAGGAGCTCCACACCTTCCTCGATGCCGCTGGCATAGGTTTGAGTCTGTGGTGTCAAATCGCTAGGTCTCCTGCGTCAGTGCCTGAATTGTCATCGTTGAACTGCATGTTCATCCACCTGTCGTTCTTGCATGGCGTACAAGCAAGTTTGCTGACAATAACTGGGTATTATGGAGCAGCGCATACCTTTTTATTCCCTATAATCATTTTCCTTGCTTGTAGACAATCTGAATCATTTATACAGAAGCTACAAATGTTGGTGCAATCTAGCCGTCGTCTTCATGAGTCGACCCCAAAATGCATTCCAAAGCTAACAGTTGGGTCGATCGTATCATCCCTGTAATGTCATTACAAGAAATTCAGTGAACTTCAAATAAAAGCACAACTGTAGGACGATTGGATAAAGTGAGTAATGCACATGCAACATCAAAGGTAAATCTCTGGCATCAAAACTTGGGTTTCCTGTGTCATAACAAAATATGGTATTGACACTTAAATATCTATATAGAAGTTCAGAAGTTGCTTTCAACGCTTATCATAAGAATCCTTTTTACAAGATAACTTGGGGCTTCTTACACCATACCAAACTTAGTTCAACAGCAAACAAATTAAGTGTCTAATCATAGCGAGCTAGTAGCCCTCTAAATCCCACGAATGAAATAGGTACGACCATGAAAGATTTCTTTCTTTACTTGATCATTTTCAAAAAGCTTGTTCACATAACTGGAAACCATCGCGCTGACTATCCCTCGCCTAGAGCATCGACTCTACAAATATTACACATTTTGTCACTGGGCACTCCTGAATCATAAGGTACAGGCATGGAGCACACGACACAATAGAGCAGAAGAGAATGATGCACCTGAAACTTTCGCACCACATTAAGGTTCGTGGGATTCTTGTCCGGTGAAACAACTTGGCCTATAGGAACCCAAATATACCAGCACAACTAAATTAGAACCAATAAGGCAATGCACATATAGCCAGAATTTTATAGAAGGATCACGCGCCTTGTGAGCATACACCATTCCTCCAGCCACTTGTAATGGCACCATGGAGCGCACAAGCTGGGCAGTTGAGATGCATCCTCCGTTGCCTCCGTCAAATGCGCGGAAGGCCTCGGCAACCTGCAAGTGGTCTACTGAGATAGAGGAGCGACAAGGTCAGAGGAGAAGCTGCGAAGGAGAGGTGACCTCGTCGAAGCTGTTACCATCAGTGTACCGATCTCGTCCCGTGCGGGGTAGGAGGCCGAGCGAGCGGGAGCGTGATTATCTCAAGCCTGCTAGTCTTGCCGCCATCGACGTTAAGCAGGATGTCCAGGGCAAACGTTTGATCAACGCAAGCAACGCTAATCTGCTGATGGTTCAAGGCAGCACCCATTCATCATTTATATACATAATAGTTCATGCCTGCAGCCTGCACTGTAGGACATCTGATAGGTGTGCTCCTCTAATTCATTCAATGAAAATGAAAAGTTGAGTCATGAAAAACCTCGGAAATACAATCTTGGCTGAACGATTTCCAACGGAGAAGAAATCAATGAAAAATTTACCAGCCAAAACAGCAGCCCGCGCGTCCGTGCCAGGGCTCGCCATCGTCCTTTGACTATACGAGACCATGGAGGGAGGGGAGGACCGCGGAGCACGCGTCCAGCATGGCACCATGGGGTCGAATAGCACGAGTCCATATCGATGAAGGGCGGGATGCGGGGAACCAAGCATTGGCGAGGCGCGGTCGTGGAGGTCGAGCGGCGGCCGAGGAGTGGTGGATCCCGATATCCCGTCGCACCCATGCACAGTAGTGGAGGCCGGATCCCGTCGTGAGTGGAGGCCGCGACCATCGCGGCACCAGTGGAGACCGTGGTTAGGCGGTGTCGCAGGCGGCGATGCGTTCGGAGGAGGATCGCAAGGCTGCGGCCGCCATGGCGTCCGTGGGGAACGGGGGCGGCGTGGTAGGTGAGAGGGTAATAGGGTAGGGTGTGAGCGTGGGAAGGATTATGTTTCATCACACGGTTTTTTCTGGGTTTTTTTCACCTGCTCCACGGGAATAAAAATGGGTGGGGGTGAGGGGAGGGAGTTGCGATCGATGGGAAGGGGAGTAGGGACGAACGAACGAACGAGGTAGGAACTGTGCCATTAGGAAAGTTTGTTGTTCGAAAAGGCGAGGATCGATAAATTAGGAAAGTTAAGATTTGGAATTGATTGCTATGCGCCTGGATTTTATTGTTTGGTAAGTGCTATCAGATCCTGCCTATTTGTAACATATTTGGTTAGGAAAGTTTGAAAAGGTTAGGAAATTTTTTATTGGGATAGTAAAAAAATCAACATGAGGATATGGTGGTGGGAGTTGGGACAAAAAAACCAGACGAAAAAAACCCAGACGAAAGTGGTGGGACTATTCAACCAACTCGTGCATTAGGAGTAGAGATAAGAGGAATAGAGTTTATGGTCGTGTTACAACATAGACAGCGCCGCAACAACACAAATAAAGGTGACCAACTACTCTCGCATCATCAAGTATCCCAACATTCTAGCACCCACAGTTACCCAAAGCATGGCCTCCTTCTTGATGTTGGCGAGTAGGACCGTCGGTGGGGCACTCTTCTGACGTAACACTCGCACATTCCTCTCGTTCCAAATGGTCTAGGCGACGAACATGGTGAGCGAGGCCATCGCCTTCCTGTTGGGGGTAGATGTGTATTCAGAAAATCAGAAAATGTTACTCCACCGAGTTCTGTCAACACGTTATTTGGAACGTGGCTTAACGGGATAGAGCCCGAATTAGCGAGACATATTCGCGTAGGAGTCTGTGCCTTGTTATGGGCACTCTGGAATTGCAGAAATGATTTGGTTTTTAACAGGACAACATGTATTCATTTTTTGCAGGTTATTTTCCGAGCCACGACGTTGATCCGTTCATGGTCGCTACTCACTCCGACAGAGGCCAAGGAGCGTTTGGTTACTGAATCTATCCGCTGGAAGATGGTTGCTCGGGATATCTTCAACCGGTTTGGATGGCGGTCATGTAATAGGATAGGCAATTAGTTTACCTATCTCTCTTTTGCCAGCCGGTTGTGGCGTCCTTTATTTGGCTAGTTTGGCTTCTAGCCCTTTTAGCTCTGTGTGAACTCCTTTTTATTTTCATTTGGAGACTTTAAGACCTTGTTGGAACCTATTTATTTGTTCAATAAGATGGCCGTATGCATCGTTCTGATGCAGAGGCCGGGGAATCCCCCTTTTCGAAAAAAAAATCAGAAAATGTGATACTACCAACAATATGCACCTCGCTTTTGTGGCGACTTGCTATACTTGTATTCAGTTTGCGATATTAGGCAGTTGATGGGCTACATATCTAATGCTCCAGTGCAGAAAAGAAGCCTTGAGGAATTCTATGCTCCAGTCCAGTCCAGTGTTTGTCCCCAATTCTAATGCTCTCGCTGTTGCTTCGTCTTGCAAGCAAGAAGCAGTGTCTGCAAAAGGGTCTTGTGTACTCTTTGATGCAATGAATGAATGCTTCAGGATGTAGATCCTGATGCTGAACCTGAGCGTGCAGTCTGAAGCTGCGTTCAGAAAGACCGACTCTACTCTGGGTGGCTAGCTAATTAACTAAGCTGCAAACATTTCCAGAATGTGAAAAATGCCAACCACGCGAGATACAGAAATACCAGTCCAATATGTGTGCTCTGCCGCGGCTCTTTGGTCCGACGCCACACGGGAATACATATGGTAAATTATCAGGTCTGAAAAGATTTGTGTGCAATTTGTTTTGTCATGTATTTAGATAAACTTATACCAGTAGTTCAGAACAGCTAGTTCTTACTCATTTGCCATGAAAAAGTAGTTTCAAATTTAAATAAAATGGAAAATCCATTCAAACATCAATATGTGCTTCTAACAAAATTCTCATACTTCATATTAGTTACTACTAGTATTTGTTAATGTCATGTGTGGGTTGTTCATAGGATTTTCCTTGTCTTCCATTTTTGGTTACACAATCTATTCAATTTTTAAGATGTGTTACTTAGTTATTCTTTGTTGCATGCACAGCTAATGACATAAAATTGGCTTCTAACTTCTAAGTGCTTAACTATTTGGGATATGTTTCTCATGGAACTTTCGTGGTGGCTTAGCGATGACTTGTAATTTCAACTCAAAATGTTAAGTAGTTGGTGCCCGATTAAAATTTTGGAAGTAGCTTCTTTTTTGTGTCCTAGCTGCTGCACCTTGTGAATCCTCGTTACTCGGCCCTTGCTGTAAGAGACCTGT
This sequence comes from Triticum urartu, assembly GCF_003073215.2. Classification (NCBI taxonomy): domain Eukaryota; kingdom Viridiplantae; phylum Streptophyta; class Magnoliopsida; order Poales; family Poaceae; genus Triticum; species Triticum urartu. Next base: position 657,614,154 of record NC_053026.1, read on the forward strand.
TACATTTTTCTTGCTTTTTCGAAGAGAATCAGCCTGCGGTAAGTTGATTGACTTGTTCAAGCTTGTAAACTGCTACTAGCTAGCTAGTGCCAAAATTTTCCGTTATTGCAATGCCTAATCATGGATGTAATCTGAGCTAATCATTGGATATGATATATGATACCAAATTTGAGGTCAGTTACAGTACTCCGTCATTGTGTTACTACCACTGTAGTGCCCCCTACAACCTGTTCAGGTGTTCGATCGATCGATCGTCCGAGAGCGCGCATGTTTTTGGTGGCCACACCCTTTATGTGGTAAGCCAGAACCTGGCATCCAAGAACTCATCTCTCAACTAAAATGGCATATGGCCATGTGCTCTGTCCTACTGTTGTAGTATTTGAACAGTATCAACAACTAATCCTATCGACGGTGGTAGATTACACGGTTACGTTACGTGCTGATCAGCAAAGCTGCAGTACGATAATCAATATAACTCAAAGCTACTTGAGGGGATATACAGGCAAAACAAAACCAATTCTTGTAAATACATCAGTAGTCATAGTACCGTATTTCATCAAGGCACCAACTGCTTAATATCATGACAAGTCACACTACTCGGATTTTATTCCTGAAGATATCAACATGAGCATAGAGATGGAGAAAAATGAACAGTCAGTTCCTTAGTACTATTAGGTTTCTACTACATCAAGGCACTAACTGCCTAAATATCATGAACTGAATACAGGTACAATAAGTCACTAATAAGCCACCAAATATGAAATTTTATTTAAGCACTCAGCACAAGCTAAATCATGCTGTTAGACTTCAAGAAGCGCATGCTCAAGCTAGTGCAATACAAAAAAATGACAATTCAGAAGTATTCCTAGTAAATAGCATGTGTATCGGAGGATTCTGGTTAGAAACACCGCACATATTTTAGAAATTCCATTTTACTCATATTTTATTAAACTACTTTCAAGATTCTTTGATATCTAGTATTCCCGAAGGCATTAACTAAATTAATTTGCGAAAAAAATGCAACTTATAGCAGTCACAACTAAGCCACCAAAAATATATATGCATAACATGACATTACATAACAAAGTTTAGTAAAAAAATGGCTGCACTACAAGTACGGGCCAAAGAACGCGCTAAGCGCGGCGAAGTCGCCGACGTCGCCGCCATCCCCGCCGTCGTCCTCATTGTCCTTCTCCTCCTTGACGTGGCCGCCCCGTCTGGACCCCTGCCCGGCGTCGCCCTGGCGGACCGGCGGCGGCGGCGCGTCGTCGTCGCTGTCGTCATCGAGGACGACGACGCCTCCCTCGTCGCGGCCACGGCGCGAGCAGCGAACTGCTCGTAGGCGCGGCACTGGTGCTCCAGCTCCGTCCGCACCCAATCTTCGCGCGCCCACTTCAAGGCCGCTGCGTCGTCGAGCTCCTCCGTCACCCCACCGGCGAGCCCTGGCTCCGGCTTCACGACGGCGAGCCCCGGCTCCGTCTTCGGTTATCTCCGCGTGCCTCGGTTTTCTTATGTAGTTACTTTGTGATAATCATAGCAATGATATTGTCCTTCCAAACCTGGAAAAGAAGTGTTTTTACAAGAGTAGACAACTGCCTTGGTTGAGGAGCTCCTTCTTGATGAAGAATATGTACGCATAGCTTGTATGCACTCTTAGTAGTTCCCGTTCAAGTTATGGGGGGGTTTGGAGAATAATGTTTGCTGCCTAAACATCAAAGAGAGAGTAAACAAGATTTTCATTCCAAGATTTATGGTTAGGTTACCATAGATCTTTCAAATTGGAGGGATAAATGTAAGGCTGGTGCTGAATTATGTGATGATGATAAAAAGAGCTCCAAATAGAACACCATGGGGGAACTCCATATCAATACATTACCCTCGACAAGTTGATAGAAAGAGTTAGAGTAAAGCATAGGGCAAACTTTAATAATGGCAGTCCAAAAGGAAGATTTGTGGACATTAGGCCTAGCTCTCCAAATGGAGGTGTCATGGAAGTATTTAGCTTTGAGAACTCTGGCCATAAGACTTTCAAGGCATTATGCAATTCTCCAAGCTGCAGAGAGGATTAGGCTTGGATGTTCCTTATTCCTAACCCACCATCCCTTTTAGGAGTGCAAATACCCTTCCAAGCTCTCAGGCATAAAGTTTTGCCTTTCCGCCAAAAGTTTCTTATAATAGCATCTAATTTGGCAATCAGTTTTCTGGGCAGCTGAAGATTTGTCATGTAGTACATCGAAATAGAAACAAAGACGAAATTAATAAGAATTAGGCCCTGTTCAGTGTCCCGGAGCTGGTGGAGCTACAGTTCAAATTGACGGAGCTTCATTTTCCTCGCTCCGCAGATTCCGGGAGTTGGTGGATTACCAGACAGGGTCCTAATCTTGCAGCATGAGAAACCTCTTCCTCACATGTCCCTAATAAAGTTAAAAAAAAACTTGATGGGCCTTTCCAGCGCATGACATAATTTAGACCACTTGTGTACATGGGCTGAAAGCGTTGAAGCATCTCATGGACTTGGGCCGGCCAAGCGTCAAGTATACAGCAGAACCAACCAAGCAGCCAGGGCTCCAGAATCTCCATCACTCCGGCAATGGCGGCAGTGGCTTTGCCACCAGCTAAACCTCCGTCGATCTCGTCCACGACCATGACCACCACCACCACCACCACCGCTACCGCCGCCGACGGAACCACCACCACAACCCTAATCGCCTCCGCCGCCGGTGGCACCACTGCCATCACAACCACCACCACGATCAAAACCACCTCCGCCGCCGATGGCACCACCACCATCACAACCACAACCATCACCACCACCGCACCACCAACCACCTCTGCTGTCGCCACCACCACCGTATCCTCCCTCGGACAGGACCAGCTTGTCGAGATCTTCCTCCGCCTGCCCAACCTGCCGGCCCTCATCCGCGCCGCGCTCACCTGCCGCTCCTGGCTCGGCGCCGTCCGCTCCTCCCCGTCCTTCCGCCGCCTCTTCCGCGTCCTCCACCGGACGCCCCCCATCGGCCTCTTCCTCAACATCGACGGCGCTGCCACCCCCTCCTTCGTCCCCCTCCGCCGCTCAGATCCGGAGGTCACCGCCGCCCTCCGCCGCGGCGACTTCTTCCTCACCTCCCTCCCAGTGAAGGCCGGCACGTTAACGACCTGGGGTGTCATGGACTGCCGCGACGGTTACATCCTCCTATGGAACAAGCTCGATAGGCCGTCAGTGGACAAGCCCTCCGTCGCCGTCGTGAACCCCATGACCTGGGCCGTGGACATCATCCCGTTGCCCGGCAATGTCAAGGCTGGGAAACGTCGCAATTTCGCCTTCCTTGGTTTCCACCTGCTGTGCTCCGATGAGAAGCCCTCGTCCTTCGGCGTCGTCTGTGTCTGCGGGGATAAGCTAAGGGTTCGTCTCGCCGTCTTCTCGTCCGAGACGTGGGATTGGGTTGTCCACCCGTGGGTGGAAATCTATGGACGCAAGAATCTAAAGTTTGGTTCTGGCACACTCGTGGATGGGTCTGTTTACTGGCCTTTCCATGGCGAAGGGCGCATGATAAGGATCGACACTGCGACCATGGATATCACATCTGTGGATCTACCCCCGCAGGTGACGGTGGAGGGGTGCAATTTCATGGCTGGGGAGACCAAGGATGCCCAACTCTGCATTGTCTATGCATCTGATGATTTTGCTCTTCATGTTTGGACCCGCGGTGTGGATGGTGATGGGATTGAGATTTGGATGCCGCAGAAGACAATTGGTCTGAGTGAAATTGATAGGATCACTATGGACCTGGAGGGCGACCTCGAAGTCGTGCAGGTTAGGTCTGGATGCGTGTACTTGTCCACAACATGCATGACACCCGTTGGTACATTCCGCTGCTGGTTCTTCTCCCTTTCACTGGAGACAATGGAGCTTGAGTTACTGGTCGAGGGATGCTTTGATGGGGGTGCCTGTCCGTATATTATGGCCTGGCCTCCTTGTTTGGTTGGTGATGATGGGAGCATCGGACATGAAGTTGAAGGTTCTCAATGAAGCCTGCAGTTGTTTATCATAGGAGGCAATTTATGGAAGTTTATGGGTATGAGGTAATCTTTATTATTTACTTTGTTGATGCAAAATAATATCTAATTGGCATTGAAAACTGGAATATCATTCCTTTGTATCTTAAGTAATGGTTAATCACATTAGAAAGCTTTAGATGCTTTAAAATTATTGGTTCAGTTCTGCAGTTAGTGAATTTGATGGAAGATCAGATTTTCGTCTACTGCAAACTTTCTGTGGGATACTGCTATGTTACATTTGCAGCTAGGACTAATTTGTTTCTACAGTTTGTGTTTGTCCTTTATTTGGAGAAAAACGGGACTGCTAGTTCTGGAAAGTAATTATAATATTCTGAACTTTCAGATGTGCATAAAGTTCGAAAAATGAAATTTTGATATGCACCAGTGATTCTAACAAGATTCCCTGTATACGAATTACTTTTTTTGTAACTGCATAATCTCTTAAGTTTGGAGGATCTTTTTTCAGCCTTGTTTGTTCTTTATTGTGCGCACAACTAGTAATATGCTTATCTGTTATTTTTCTTCTGAATATGTTCCCACCTTACTTTTGTGGTGGCTCAGTTGCGACTTGTTATACTTGTATTTCAGTTTACAATGTTAGCCAGCTGGCCCCTTACTTGACTAGATATCAGAGAGTTTTGAAAGTAGTTGCCGTTTGTTGCATTATTTCTTCATCTGCTGTTTACTGTTTTGCTCTATTTTAACTGCTACCAGTTTATGTTCAGTCATAAAAAAATGTCAAGCGTCAACTATGTTCAGTTTCTTTGGAGTATAAGATCACCTTATTTGCAAGAAAGTTGTTGTGTTTTTTTTAATTTTTGTTTAGAAGAGTGAATTGCACAAGTTGCATACTGAAACATTGCACCAAAGGGTAGAATTTACACAGACTAACACTGTGTTTTTGTGATGCAAAATAGTAGCAGGGGAGATTGGTGTTTTTTGGCGAAGAGCAGGGGAACCTGCGGATGGGTGGGCGTGCAACTGCATAGGAATGCATTTCTGTTCACTGCTCATGTGAAGTTGGGAATCAGCATGATGATGGATTTGTAGAAAGAGTGTATTGCCTAGATTGTGGTCAATGCTCAGAATGATGTAGTGAGTCTGTTGCTTTGCCAATTGCAATGAAGTGTAGTGTCATGCCAGAACGTTCAATAACTGATCATCTCTCTCCTTTTCGATTATTTAAGAGCCTTCAGTATGCTGCATTCAGATGCACCATTTTGCGGCAAAGAACCAGGTTCAAGTGAGTAGTGATTTCACTGGCAGAGATGTGAATTTTGAATGGAAATTCCAGCACCTATGAATCTTTGGTAGGTGGCGTGTTACCAGCTGGGAAACAAGTAGAAATAGTTTTGGTTTCCTTGATGTGCCGAAAATCAGAAAATAAAAAATATGCACCTCGCTTTTGTGGCGACTTGCTATACTTGTATTCAGTTTGCGATATTAAGCAGTTGATGGGCTAGATATCTAATACTCCAGTGCAGAAAAGAAGCCTCGAGGAATTGTGATGCTCCAGTCCAGTCCAGTGTCTGCCCCCAACTAGCCAGGACGCTGTTGCTTCTGTCTTGCAAGTAACCGGTCAAAAAGACGGCATTTCTACACAATGGCGCTAGAGCAGCAACAAGCAGTGCCTGCAAAAGGGTCTTGTGTAAATTGGACTAGTACTCTTTTGATGCGATGAATGAATGAATGGTTCATGATGTAGATCCTGATGCCGACCCAGAGCGTGCAGTCTGAAGCTGCTTTCAGAAAGACCGACTCTACTCTAGGCGGCTAGCTAATTAACTGAGCTGCAAACATTTTCAGAATGTGAAAAATGCCACACCGGAATGTTGTGGTAAATCGTCACGTCTCGAAAGATTTGTGTGCTCTGCCGCGGCTCTTTGGTCCGACGTCCAACGCCACACCGGAATGTTGTGGTAAATCATCACGTCTCAAAAGATTTGTGTCCACTTTATGCAATTTTTTTGCCATGTAGTTGGGTAAACTTATATCAGTAGTTCAGTATAGCTAGTTCTTACTCATTTGCTATGAAAAAGTAGTTTTAAATTTTAATACAATGATAATTCATTCAAACATCAATACGTGCTTCTGACAAAAATCCCATACTGCATACGTGCTTCTGACAAATATCATGGATGTATCAAGTCACGTTTTAGTATTAGATACATCCGTATCTAGACAAATCTAAGACAAGAATTTTGGAATGGAGGGAGTACTAGCATTTGTTAATGTGATGTGTGGATTGTTGATAGGATTTTTCTTGTCTTCTGTTTTTGGTTACACAATATATTCATTTTTAAAGATGTCTTAGTTATTCTTTGTTGCATGCCCAGCTAATGACATAAAAATTGGCTTCTACTCCCTACGTATCAAAATATAAGACATTTTCTAGGCTAGTTTAGCCTAGAAAAACGTCTTGTATTTTGGTACGGAGGTAGTAAGTGCTTAACTATTTGGGATATGTTTCTCATGAAACTTTCGTGGTGGCTTAGCAATGACTTGTAATTTCAACTCAAAGTGTTAAGTAGTTGGTGCCCGATTAATAGTATTGCAAGTACATAGTTTCTTCTTTTTTGCGTCCTAGCTGCTGCACCGTGAATCCTGCATGTATCCTCGTTCCTCGCCCTTGCTGCAAGAGACCTGTTCCGTTTTTCTGATGAATCAGCATATTTCTGGGAAGAGAATCAGCATGCGGTAAGTTGAATGACTTGTTGGAACTTGTAAAGAACTGCTAGTGCCAAACATTTTCCGACATTGCATGCAATGCCTAATCATGGATGTAATCTGAGCTAATCCTTGGATATGAAATATGATACGAAATTTGAGGCCAGTTACAATACTCAATCACCATGAAAGGAGATCCTAATCAAGGTTGGTAGCCAACATAAGACACTAACCGTTGAATCGGACAAGTACGAGTGCTGATATCTCTGTGACCGACCTCACCTCGTGATAAGAGCATTGTTGGAGCATATCGATCTTCATACTAGTAATATTTCATATCATTGGCATTCACATTCTGGAAAGTCGGTCTTTCTTAAAGCATACATTCTGGGTCATCATACATTCTGAAGCATTGCAACAGAAGAGTACAAGAGTTCAGACAGACCCTTTGCAAGTTGAGGCGCCGGCGCTGCACCTTGATGCTATAGCTAGCAGCCTCGTGCTCTATCATGGAGAAATGCCTCGATGATCGCCAGGGCCAGGAGTGGCGCTCCCTTCAGAACTGGTGCCGTGTATCATCAGATGTGCTAACGAGGAGCTCTGGGTGTCGAGGCCTGAACTGGGGTGGTTTCACACCCCTAGAATATAAGGTGTTTCTTATTAATAAAATGGCCGCATGCATCTTTCTGATGCAGAGGCCGGGGGATAACCTACTTTTCGAAAAAAAAAGGGCAAGGTGTTTGTTTGCCTGGACTCGATCGGTGTCGGGCCAAGACCAAGACCACTGTAGTACCCCCTCCAACCTGTTAAGGCGTTCAATCATCTGAGTGCGCGCATGTTTTTGGTGGCCACACCCTTTATGTGGCATCCATAGGCACCAAACAAACAAACTTGCCCATGTGCTATGAGCCTATGAGTTAAGTGGGATATGGCCATGTGCCCTGTCCTACTGTTGTAGTATTTGAACAGAATGAACAACTAATCCTATCGCGTTAAAGAGTGGTAGATTATAGGGTTACGTTACATGTTGATCAGCAAATCAATACGATAATCGATATAACTCAAAGCTACTTGAGGGAATACACAGGCAAAACAAAACCAATTCTTGTAAATACATCGGTCACATGACATGGATTCCGTTCCTAATAAAGATATAACATGACCATAGAGAATGGGAAGAATGAACAATAAGTTTTATAGTACAAGCCACCAACTGCCTAATATCATGACAAGTCACAGTACTCGGATTTTATTCCTCAAGATAAGCATATAGAGATGCAGAAAAATGAACAGTCAGTTCCTTAGTATTAGGTTTCTAGTCCATCAAAGCACTAACTGCCTAAATATCATGAACTCAATACAAGTATAATAAGTCACCAAATATGAAATTTTTAGTTAAGCACTCAGTACAAGCTAAATCATGCTGTTAGCTGGGCATATGCAGCAGAAACAACCAAACTTCAAGAAGCCCATGCTCAAGCTAGTACAATTAAAAAAAATGACAATTCATAAGTATTCCTAGTAAATATTATGTGTACTGGAGGATTCTGGTTACAAGCAGAGACACATATTTACAAATTCCATTTTACTCATATTCTATTATTACCACTACTTCCATGATTCTTTCATATCTAGTACTAGTATTCCCCAAGGCATCAACTCCTTAATTAAAATTGCGAACCAAAATGCAACTTATAGCAAGTCACAACTAAGACACCAAAAATATATATATGCATAACAAGCCACAAGCAAGTTGTTATCACACAATTAGCAGATCTTACTAGTAAAAGGTAGTATGTATTAAGGGAATTCTTGTTAGTAGCACAGATGCGTGTCCAACGATTCAATTTATTCAAAGATTATTATAATTAATTTTCCAGGCACAAAAGTAGAAACTAGGAGCCCTGGTTTCTCTCTAGAAATAAAGAACACAAATTGGTTACTGAGCCCTAGCAGCCGATGCAACATAGCAGTATTCCACAAAAAGTATGCAGCAGAAGGAAATTTACACTTCCATAAAACGAGCTCCGAAAGGAATGCGCTCTCCGCCTATATATCTGAACTCATAGGTGAGAGTTCCCTGAAATAAATCTCCGCGAGTGAAATCACTACTCCCCTGAACCCATCTACTAATCATTCTGAAACCATCGCCACAAAATGTTGTGTTTGAATACAACATCCAGAAGGTTCAACTCACCATATCACTGAATGTTCTGAAACGACAGCAGATTACACTGTTCATGGCAATTGGCAAAGCAGCAGACTCACTATATCATTTCGAGCATTCACCACTCACTACCTGAGTCAATCTGGCAATACATACTTTCTACAAACCGATCAAATCAAATGCATCTGGTCTGGTTCCCAACTTTACACCATCAGTCAACATAAATGCATTCGACGCCGAGCACACGACTTTGCAGTTACCGGTCCGCCCACAGGTTCTCCTCCTCTTCGCCAAAAAACGCAAATCTCCCTGCTGCTGTTGCGTCACAAAAGCAGCGTGTTAATCTACATCAAATCAGCGTCTTACTCTTGGGCAAATTCTACCCTTTGGTGCGATGATTCAGGATGCAACTTGTGCAATTCTGTTCTTCCAAAAATATAACTAGGAAACGCACCAAGTTTCTTGCACCAAGGGGTAGAATTTGCACAAGATTAATGATTAAGACGCAAGATTAAGGTGGTCCTATACTCCGAAGAAACTGAGTACAGTTGACTCGACACTTCCAAAATCAGCTTTCTTGCAACAAGGTGATCTTATACGACAATTTTCTGAAAAACTGAACATAAATTGCAGGTAATATAGAAATTAGGTCGGTAGCATACTAAAAAATAATTAAGCACTTAAAAGCTTATTTACATTATTAGCCGCGCGCACTAACAAAGAACAACAAAAGTTGAAAGACAAGAGAATCTGCAGCCTAAAAGATGAAGAGATTGTGCAGCAAAAAGAACTAGAATTGTATCGATAACAGCTGCATATCTGAAAGTTGATTTCATTCAGAGTTTATTATAATTACTTTCCAGAACTAGCTGTCCTGTGTTTTTCTCTATATAAATGAAAAACACAAACAAAAAAAATTAAACGATGGGGCCTGGCAGCAAATAAAACATAGCAGTATTCCATAGAAAGTTTGCAGCAGATGAAAATCCAATCTTCAATAAAATTCATTAGCTCCAGAACTATACCAACGGTTATCAGGCATCTAAAGATTTCTATGAGCATAACCATTGCGTAGGAAGGATACAAAGGCACGATCTTCCAGTTTTCAATGCCAACTAAGTAGATATAATTTTGCGTCAACAAAGTAAGTAATTTATAATGCTAATTAAGCTCATACCTGCAAATTTGCATTAATTTCCTCATATAAGACGAACAAGTGCAGATTTCAGTGAGAAGCTTCAACTTCATGCCCAGTGCTGCTCCCATCACAACCAATCAAACAAGGAGGCCATGCCATAACGTACGGATAGGCACAGTCCCCAAATGTCCCGTGGATGAGCGACTCAATCTTGATGGTCTCCAATGAAAGGGATAAGAACCAGCAGCGGAGTATGCCAACAGGGGTAATACATTTCATGGACAAGTAGACATATCCAGACCTAACTTGCACAACCCTAAGGTGGCCCAGCCAGCCCTGAGTTACCCGACCAATTTCTTCACTCAAAGAGAGTATGTTCTGCGGCACCCAAATCCCAATTCCATCACCATCTACACCACGGATCCAAACATGGAGGAGGAAGTCATCATGAGATGCATAGACAATGCATAGGTGACCATCCTTAGTCTCCCCAGCCTTGTAATTGCACCTCAAAACGTCCACCTGCAAGGGTAGATCCACATTGGTGACCTCCATGGTGGCTGTGTTGATCCTTATCATGCGGTGTTCGCCATGGAAAGGCCAGTAAATGGAACCATGGACTAGCATGCCAGCATTGTACTTGAGGTTGTTGTCACCACCGATTTCAACCCATGGGTGGATAGCCCAGTGCCCCAATCCCATGTCTCCGACGAGAAGACGGCAGCACGAACCCTAGACACGTCGACGCAGACACAGACCACCCGGAACGACCAGGGGTTCTCCTCACAAGACAGCAGACGCGAACCAAGCCAGGCGAAACCACGGAGACACCCTTCCCTGGCATCCTCGGGCAACGGGATGATGTCCACGGCCCAGGTCATGGGGTTCACGGCAGCAACGGACATCATGTTCCAGTTCCACAGGAGGATGTAACCGTCGCGACAGTCCACGATGCCCCAGCCCATGGGATTGGGCCATGTATACGTGATAGCCCGAATAAATTATGAAAAATATATCCTTTTCACGGAAATTATGAAAATTAATGTAACAATGGATATATGGATATTCATTTGGTATTATTTATATATACATATTTTTTATATATGTTTGGTCAAACATAAAAGGTATTGGTTTTTGTAACTCAATTTACACGCCATCTATCTCGGGAAGAAGGGAGCATATAGCAATGGGAGATTTTCTAAAAGCAAAAGAAAAAAACACAGTGGGAGATCTTCTCAACAAAAGAAATTGCAGTGAAACTTTGCCATATAATGTTCTGCTACTTGAATATAACATACTGAAACTTGAACTCGATTAAATAACCGGAGAAGAGATAAAAGGTTCAGTTGCTGAATGTTCTAAAATGATAGGCAGACTCACGGTATCATTCTGGGCACTGGCCACTACTCGAGGCAATACATTGCAAAAGCAAGTATCCTTTGTACAAATCTATCACAACAAATGCAGTTGATTCCCAACTTTCCTCATGAGCAGCCACCAGAAATAATGCATTTCGATGCCAAGCACAACGACGACTTGCCACCCACAGATTCCCCTCCTCTTTCGCAAAAACGCAAATATCCCTGCTGCTGTTGCATCACAAAAGCAGTGTGTTAATCTTGTGTGAGTTCCTACTCGGTGCACTGCTTCAGGATGTAACTTGTGCAATTCTACTCTGCTATCTCTATACTTGGAAGAAACTGAACATGGTTGACACTTGCATTTTAAAAATCTGAACGTAAATTGCAGTAAATGTAGAACAAAACAGTAGCACCGAGATGCAGAAAGAATGCAGCAAACAATAACTACTTTCAGAACTCTCCGATATCTAGTCAAGGGAACAACTGGCTAACATTGTGAACTGAAATACAAGTATAACAAGTCGCAACTAAGCTACCATAAAAATTAGGTCGGGAACATATCCCTAAGAAGAAGAAGAGGCAAATAGTTGAGCACTTAAAAGCCAATTTCTTATTTTATGTGCGCACAACAAAGAACAGCAAAGGTTGAAAAACATATCCTCAAAAATTAAGAGGTTGTGCAGTGGAAGAAAAATGGAAAACAAGAAAATTTGCATCCTCAAAGATGAAGGGATTGTGATGTACAAAAAAAGTAATATGCATAAAGGGATTCTTGTTAGAGTCACAGATGCATATCTGAAGTTAATTATATTCAAAGATTATTATAATTACTTTCCAGAGCTAGCACTGCTGTGCTTTTCTCTCAATAAATGAGAGAACACAAACACAAACAGTAGGAACAAATTGGTCAATGGGGCCTAGCAGGAAATGCAACATCTTCTAGCAGAATTTTACCAATAGTTTGAAATCATCTAAAGGTTTCTAGGCATAACCATCAAGATAGAATAGCACGATCTTCCAATTTTCAATGTCAACCAGATATTATTTTGCATCATCAGAAAAGTAATTAATAGTGGTAAACTCATACCGGAAAAATCCCATTCATTCATTTCCTCGTACGGCAAACAAGTGCAGACTTCAGCAAGAAGCTTCAACTTCATGTCCAGTGCTCCCATCATCACCAATCAAACAAGGAGGCCAGGCCATATGATACGGAAAGGCACAGTCATCAAATGTGCCGTGGATTAGTAACTCGATCTCCATGGTCTCCAATGAAAGGTAGAAGAACCAGGTGCGCTGTGTGCCAGCATTAGTCATGCGTGTCATGGAGAAGTAGACACATCCAGACCTCACTTGCACAACCCTGACTTGGCCCTCCAAGCCCCGAGTGACCCGATCAATTTCCGCACCCAAAGAGAGCATGTTCTGCCGCACCCAAATCCCAATTCCATCACCGCCCACACTACGGATCCAAACATGGAGGCGAAAATCATCGGATGCACGGACAATGCAGAGTTCTCCATCCTTGGTATCCCCAACGATGAAATCGTCTTGCCAGTAATCAATAGTTGTGTGTGAGGGTAGATCCACAGAGGAGGCAGTGTTGATCTTGATAATGCGTCCTTCGGCATAGAAAGGCCAGTAAACTGAACCGTCCACCATCGTGCCTGCACCGTACTTGAGGCTGTTTTCACCACCGATCTCCACCCATGGGTGGACGGCCCAACCCCTTGTATCCGACGAGAAGACGGCAGCACGAACCCTAGAGACGTCGGCGCAGAGGCAGACCACACGGAACGACCGGGGATTCTCGTCGGAAGTCAGCAGGTGGAAACCAAGGAAGCCGAAATCGCTGAGACTCCCATCCGCGACATCATCGGGGAAGGAGATGACGTCCACAGCCCAGGTCATGGGGTTCACCACAGCCACGGCCCAGAGAGTATTCCATAGGAGGACGTAACCGTCGCGGCAGTCCGTGACAGTCCAGGCGTCGTCCAGCGGGAGGGAGGTGAGGAAGAAGTCGCCACGGCGGAGGGCGGCGGTGACGACGGGATCCGAGCGGCGCAGGGGTGCGAAGGAGGGGGCGGTGTCGTCGTCCACTTTGAGGAAGATCCCGAGGAGGGGCGCTGGGTGAAGGGCTCGGAAGAGGCGGCGGAAGGACGGGGAGGAGCGGACGGCGCAGAGCCATGGGCGGCAGGTGAGCGCGGCGCGGACGAGATCCGGGAGGTTGGGCAGGCGGAGGAAGATGTCGAGAAGTTGGTCTTGGCCGAGGGAGGATATGGTGGTGGTCCCGTCGGCGGCGGTGGCGAGGGCAGTGGTGGAGGGGATGGACGGAGGTTTCGCTGCTGGCGGCGGCGGCAGCGGCTCGCTGGACATTGCTGGAGAGTGGGTGGATGGAGATTCTGGATCCCTCTGGCTGGTCGGCTACTTGTGTATAGTACGCATGGCCCAAGCCCATTATATATAGGCTTAATGCTTTGAGCACATGTACGCAATAGTCCAAGACTCCAAGTAGCCCATGCTTTGGAATTAAACAGAGTTTTTTTGTGTGCACCTAGTACTACTATAAAAAAAATATAGGTTATAGGTTTTTATATCAGTTACTCAAAAAAAAACTCCTAGCAGTTACTCAAAAAAAAAAAACTACTATATAACAGTGATAGATTTTCCTGAAGAATAAAGAACAATGGGAGATTTTCTCAAAAAATAACAGTGAGAGATGGATTTTTATGGGATGAATATATAATCAGGTCATGATAAGAAAATCAAACAAGAAGGGTACTCGCATGTTAAATTTTAGGGGCACACAATATCCCGAAAAGTAAGGAAACAAGTGCGACTATAAATTAAGTTTTCTGTTCCTCACATCATTGTGTTTTCTTGTGTCATGAAATAAACACAATACTTACAACCTCTATGTTGCTTTGGGATGCTGTGTTGTCAGTAATAGAATACAAAGTACTCTATAAGACTAATATGATAATATTGATATACTATCAAATATGGGGTTGATATTTTTACAATTTGGATCCCATCACAATCCAGTCGACACATATGCCAAGTTCTGTGTGTGATCATATATTCGCACGCACAACAACGATCACACAGTCGATCTTCATCTTACACACGGAGCAACATATAAGGTGCTTTGAGAGGCAGGCAGAGCCACTGCTAAATTACCTAAGGTGCAGTAGTACTTGAAGATTATTTCTTGATGGAGAGGGTGGATCACCCCCTTCATAGAACACCCCCTTTACTCAACTTCTTCGGTACCATAAGATTGGTAGAAGCTCATGAACCTCAAAGTGAATTCTGCGATGGTTTTAGTTAGGGTCGTCTATTTCGGTAGGCTACAGTTCAGAAGTCAACCGAATAGAAAAACATGTACCTTCAATCTTCATGAAGTATTGTATGGCTTCCCCTTGGTCATGGCCTTCCACGACAAACTGTTCTATACTGATATCCAAAGTTTCATCTTTAGATCTGTATTCTTTGTGTTGCTCTTTCTGAAACTTGTAGCCTGCACACTGCTCAAGGCACAAGCAAGCAGAGAAACAACACAAACATCAATATATGCTACATGGTAGTCTAGTTGGGAGATGAAAAGTAACTATCACACCACAGTGGAGATGCTTGTTCATCAGTATATGCTCACATGGTCAATGCATAGCCTCATGGTGATGCCCCATGTGCCATGTAGGATTGGATGTCAGGGAAAGTGGGTTTGGATAGGGAAGCGGGATCCTCTGCAAGAGGCAGGTGCTTGGGAAGAAAAAGTGTGGTCTGATGTAAAAAACTGAAAAGGTTGAAATGAAGAGTAGAGAAGCATATGTATTAAAGTTTCTATTTTCTATTTCTTGATGAGGCCCACTAGTAGTAGCTTGCGTTGGGGAGAAAAAATCAATGTAGTTGTCTCACGCTACTTTTTCTCATGGGGCATCTGCATCCATATGTCATCATTGTACATGCCCTAACCTAGTGCTGCATCTCAAAAGGAAAAGGAAAAGGGGACAGTAATGAGCAATGAAGAGGCAGAGGCCGGGGAAGTGAAATTCTCCCCCAATTTTGGGCTCCTCCCACCCTAGCCGCTCCTTCTCCCACCCTAGCCGCCCCTCCTCCTCCCACCCCAGCCGCTCCTCCTCCCACCCTAGCCGCCCCTCCTCCTCCCACCCCAGCCGCTCCTCCTCCCACCCTAGCCGCCCCTCCTCCTCCCACCCCAGCCGCTCCTCCTCCCAACCCTAGCCGCCCCTCCTCCTCACCCCCCCCCCTCTTCCCTTCCTCGCCGCCGCTAAGGCAGCCGCCGGGCAAGCCCAGGGCGCCAAGGATGGTGGCGACGGGGCCTCGGTTGCCCTGCATCTGCGTGGGGAACCCCGGATCTGGAGCGGCGGCTCCATTGGCAAGGCACGGCCGGCTAGTAGCCGTGCGGGCGGTGGATCTGGTGTGTCGGCCGCGCGGGCGGCGGGATCCGGTGGTCGTTGGCGGCCGGCAGCGACTTTTGCGGCGGTCGATCGGTGTGCGTGATCCGGTGCCTCGCCTCCTCCCCTGTTCGGCATGCGGGCCAGCCTGGTCGGGCCGCGCTTCCTCTTGGTCGCCGGTTCTGTACAGGAGGCGCTGCTGGTGGCGGGGATCTAGTTCGGGTGAAATCCCTGGCCGGCCATGACCGGCCGCGCCGACGGCGACGCCTGAGGGCACCGTTCCCCTCCTTGGAGGCGTCGGTATGGACTGATCTCCTCACTTCACCTTCCCTAACATGTAATGGGATGAGCGAGTTCTAACCAACGACCTATTGTAATGGAACCTATCCACCGCAACGGATCGTACTTGGTATTTCATTTGAACTACTAAAGTATATCACCTCTAAAATAAAAAGTGCACATTCCGAATATATTTTCATTTCTCTAGATTTTCAAATTTAAAATTATTCGGATTCAAACAAATTTTTAGATAAATTGTTTGAAACAAAATTACATACATTCATTCTGTGCTATATTTTCTTTTGTCTAGATTTTTTAATCTAAAATTATTTGAATTCAACCAAAATTTATTTATATATTTAGGAAAAAATATACATACATTCATTCTGACCTATGTTTCCTTTTATCTAGATTTTCCAATTTAAAATTATTTGAATTTGAACAAAACTTCCCTTGATTAATTCGTAGGAAATTTACATACATTCATTATGAACTATTTTTATTTTATATAGGTTATTCAAATAAAAATTAGTTGATTTCTCTGAAAAAAATTACGCACATTCATTCTGACACATATTTTATTTTATCTAGATTTTCAAATTATTCGAATTCAGACAAAATTTTGTTCATTTGTCCCAAAAAAATACGTACATTTATTAGGCACTATGTTTCCTTTTATCCTTATTTTCAAATTTTAAATTATTTGAATTCAAACAAAAATTAGATGATTTGTCCAAAAAAGATGTAAATTCTTCTTCACATATAATTTCTTTTAGCTAGGTTTTTGAATACATAATAAATTAAGTTTATTTGTCTGAAAGAAATTTATGTATATTCATTATGAACTATATTTTATTATCTAGATTATTCAAATTCATTCATAAATTAGTTGTTTTATCCAAAAAAATCTGTACATTCATTTTGACCTATAGTTTCTTTTATCTAGATTTTCACATTTAAATTATTTGAATTTGAACTAAAAATTACATTAATTCTGCACTATATTTTGCTTTATCTACATTTTTATTTAAAATTACTCCAATTCATACAAAAATTTAGTTGATTTGTCCAAAAAAATATGTACACTCATTCTGCAGTATATTTCTTATCTAGATTTTTAGATTTAAAATTACTTGAATTCAAACAAAATCTAGTTGATTTGTCCGAAAAGTTTATCTAGAATATAAGTAATTTTCATAAATAGAAAAAAAGAATACATAAGATAAATTGTGCTTATCTCTTTAAATGTCATAGTGGTCGGATGGTTGGCGCTCGCACACGCGGCGAGCTTACGTGGTCATAGGTTAGAACCGATGCCTTCCCCTTTTCTCATTTGGTTTCTACTTTAACTCGTACGGTTTATCTTATACTATAAAGCTAATTGTGCTATATAAACGTCAATAGTAAGGAGGTCAAGTGGCTATCTAAGCGAGGCGAATCATAGCAGGTCGTGTGTTTGAATCCTGCTGCCGCTCTAGCACTTTTCATTTTATTTGAGGGTTTTCTGCATAAATAAATAAAATGCAAGGGTGTTTTTTGAAAAAAACAATGCATGCGGAATACCCACTGCGTCAGCCACTGACAGTGGGCCCCTGCCATGTTTTTTTTGTGGGGCAAATTGGGAAGTTTTATTCAACAGAAACCACCCCGGCAGCATCTGCCAGGAGGCTAGTTACAAGTAAACTAGGAATAGAGTCTAACCAACAATCTGTTACATCCATCGTGCTAGCTTGCTTCGCACAAAGGTGAGCAGGAAAATTTGCTGATCTCAACACATGTTGAATAAGAAAAAAATTAAAAGAGTTGGCGTGCTCCCCAATCTCGTCAAGAATCGGCGCCACCACTGAAAAATCATGGCGCGAGTGCCAGAGGTTAACAACCTCTTGGCTATCCGTCTCCAAGATGACTTGATCATAACCTCGAAGCTTTGCGAAAATTACGCCATCTCGAAGAGCCAACGCTTCAGCCAGAAGAGGGTCTGTGATTCCATAGTATGGCTTACACCATGCAGCCTTGAAAGCAGACGGAGAACGTGCTACCCCTCCAACCCCTCCTCGGCGGGACTCCATGGCAATGCTACCGTCGACGTTGATTTTTATCCACCCATCATCCGGTGGCCTCCAACCATGACCAAGCAAGATCCGAGCATGATCTTGAGGTAACTCTAAAATCGCTAAAGCTTCCTGTATGTGCTTCATGGACCGAACAGGATCAAACTCTCCTTTGTCATGTGTGATGTTGTTGCGTGAAGTCCAAATAGCCCACATGATAGACACAAGTTTTGCTCTATCAGAATATGAAAACAGAGACTCACACAAGACATCCTTAACCCAAGTAAGAGGGTGCAGGTCTGGTCGCTTAACATGCAGCCACTGCGGGGCTTCGTTCCAAAACCTTCTCGCATGGGTACAGTTCAGTAATGCATGCATCATATCCTCCTCTGAACTCAAACAGATTTTGCACCTGCTCTCGCTGGATATATGCCGATATTTCAGTGTACTTTTGACGGGAAGAATCCCTCGCATCACGCGCCACCAGAAGACGCGAACTTTGGGCAGCACTTTGAGTTTCCATAACCGAGACCACAACTGTTTATCCATCTCCGAAGTATCTGTAGTCGTCCCTTCTTCTAGAGCTTTATGCTCGTTCTGAATCATTAGAGAGCGATACGCTGATTTTACAGTATAAATCCCGGACCTCTCAGGCGCCCAAGCATAGAAATCATCTCCCCCTCCAGTCCTCAAAGGGATATTAAGAATTGCATCCGCATCTAGAGGGATAAAGGATTGTCTTATAACTTCAGATTTCCAAGTCCAATTCTCATCATCAATAATGTCTGCTACCCAGCTGATTTGTGCATCGCCAAGACGTGCACAGGTGCACTTGTCAATCTATTTGGGATCCATTTATCCTCCCATATAGACACTGTTGTGCCACTTCTGATACGTTTGATTAGCCCAACATTCAAAGCTTTCTGCCCTGCTATGATTGCCCGCCATGTCGCCGACGCGCTTTTGGGGACGCCGGCATGCATGAAATCACAGTTGGGGAAATATCTTCCTTTCAATACTCGAGCACACAAGGAGTTGGGCTCTGTCATTAGCCTCCATCCATGTTTACCAAGGAGTGCTACGTTGAACATCTGTAAATCTCGGAAGCCCATCCCTCCTTTAATCTTTGGCTGTGCGAGAGACTCCCACGACATCCAATGCATTGAACGCCGATCAAGAGAGCTACTCCACCAGTACTTGGCCATATAAGAAGCCAACTTTGCACATACTTTCTTTGTTAGCTTGAAACAGCTCATGCTGAAAGTAGGTATAGATTGGGCTATAGCTTTTATTCGCACCTCTCTTCCCGCACAAGAAATCATCCTCTCGGACCCCCCTTGGAGTTTGCTTCTCAACCTCTCTCCAATATGGTCAAAAGTTCCACTTGTTATTCTCCCTACGGCAGTTGGCAGCCCCAGATACCGCTCACTGAAAGCCTCAACACTGATGCCCAGAATCTGTTTTAATTCTTGCCTGACTGGAGCCGAAGTGTTTGGACTGAAATAAATTGAGCTTTTATCCTTATTAACAGCCTTTCCAGAACACTTCCCATAGATCCTTAAAATCTCATTTAAACGGTGAGCACTATGCATCTGGGCTTGCATGAAAATAAGGCTATCGTCTGCAAAAAGCAAATGATTGATCCATGGAGACCGATAGCTCACCCTGATCCCTTTGTCAACTTGTGTTCCACCGAATCTATTCAGCAAAGATGTGAAACCTTCAGCACAAAGTAAAAACAAGTACGGGGATATTGGATCACCTTGTCGCAACCCACACGTCGGTGTAAAAAAAGGTAGCAGCTCGCCATTGACACGCACTGAAAACCTGACCGAAGTCACACATTTCAGGATCAAACGGACAAACTCTACACCAAAACCTAGCCGCAATATAATAGCCTCAAGATAATGCCACTCTACACGATCGTAGGCCTTCATCATGTCCAACTTTACCGCACAAACCGCATTGCCCCCTTTCTTCCTTCTCTTTATAGCATGCACACTCTCGTGCGCAATTAAAACGTTATCGGTGATCAAGCGGCCGAGGACGAACGCACTTTGTTCTTCTCCAATAATTTCACCCAAACACCCTCTAACTCGGTTTGCAATAGCTTTTGAAGCAATTTTATATAGAACCGGGCAGAGAGATATTGGACGATGTTGAGATATCTTATGCGGAAAACGTACCTTTGGGATTAGAGTAATCGACGTATCATTCATACCCGCCGGAAGTTCACCTCCATTCAGAAAATCTAGAACTGCCCGGACAATATCAGCTTTCAGAAGCTTCCAATGGCGTTGGAAAAACCCGGCAGTAAACCCGTCCACCCCTAGTGACTTTGACGGCGCCATTTGAAACAGAGCATGCTTAACTTCGTCCTCTGTGTATGATTTTTGAAGCTCATAGTTCATAGCGTCCGTAACACGATTAGGAACAAAATTCAGCAGGTCATCCATTGACTGAAATCCTTGCGATGTATATAACGCTTGATAAAACGCCTGAACTTCAGCACGGTCCTCCTCGACATCTGCACACTTTGAGCCATCTGCTCTTTCAAGATGCTCAATTCTGTTCATGTGCTTTCGTTGAGCAGCCTGGGCCAGGAAATAACCCGTATTTCTGTCGCCCTCACGTAGCCACGACACCCTTGATCTCTGACGGGACCAAATCTCCTCTTGTTTAAGAGCTAGTCGCAATTATTTAGTAACTGATTTCTCCTCCTCTGACGGCCCCCTACCCAGTGATTGGGAGCGTAGACGCTCTAGTTTTTCTCGCAGTTTATGGACTTTGCGCGTCAGTGAACCAAACTCCCTCGCTCCCCATGCTGCCAAGTTACCTTGCAACGAATTGAGAGCTTGGGATACTCCCTGTAGACCCTGACCACCAGCACCTCGATGCCAATTATCCATCACCAATTTGTCATAATCGACATGCGTCTGCCAAACATTCTCGTACCTAAAGGGTTTCGACCCTCTAGTTGCTGATGATATAGAATGCTCACGGATATCCACAAAAACAAAGCTGTGATCTGACTCCGTAGCAACAATATGACGTACCTTGATATATTCAAACATATTAACCAAATCCAGATTTCCAAAAGCCCTATCAAGACGAGCTTTGACATTTGTTCTACCCGACTGCCTATTATCCCAAGTATACTCCACTCCCGACCATCCAAGATCCGTGAGTGAGCAATCATCCACTGCTTCCCGAAAAGCCCTCATTTGCCACTCTGGTCGCGGCGAAAGAGAGAAGTGTTCTGAACCAAAAAGAGTTTCATTAAAGTCACCGATGCACATCCAACCATCATGTTGAATTGCAAACAAAGTCCTCAAGAACCTCTAGCTATGATGCCTGTCCTCCGCGCGAGGCGCTCCGTGGAAACCGGTCACTCGCCACGCCCTCCCGTCGCCCCCCTTACGCCTGACAGAAACATCAATGTGACAGGAACTGTAATTCTTAAGCTCAACGTCAAAGTCTTGGGACCAAAACATGCCAATCCCTCCACTAAGACCTGTACTATTCACTGCAAAACAGACCGCAAAACGTCAAAGTCTTGGGCCCCTGCCATGTTGGCAAGCCAAGCGTGCACATGATACGGTAGAAAGCACCGCATATGAACGGAAAGACAAGTTAGATGACCAGAAACACGTATTTTACAAGTTTATGCATCAAACTGACCGTCGCGTGCAAGTTCTGTGACTTGTGGTGTATTTACCTCCTCTTTTGCCTGCAGGCTAATTGGAGCTAACAACTTGGAGTAACCACATTCTCTCTAATTCTGTGTGCAACCCTACTCTGAATTTCTGAATTATGTGTTGCCTATTAATTTGGCTGTTTTTTGAATTTCTGCATGCGACCCAGGTGCTACCATGTTCCCTGATCATTTTCTTACTCTGAATTTTGTGTGGTACCATCTTCTGTACATGACATGCACTCTGAAATTCATAGTATCTTGTGCAGTCAGTATTGGGTGTATACTCTTGACTTCTGAAGTGCCACTGATGTAAAAATTCATATGCCCAGTGCTACATGTAAGCTCCTCGAAAAGGTGGATCTTGATAGATCCTTTTATGACCCTATATATGCATACTGGTGGGTGGGGCCGTGTTTTTATTGGTAACCAGCACATATGCCCTTGCGTTGTAATAGGAGATAAAATAGTATGCATTTAAAGTCAGTGAGAATTATCTGTGCAAGCAAAACCATGTGTGCACACGAAAAAGAAACATTTAGATTCTCGGTGTCGCCGCGTGTGAAGGAATCGATCCGCTATTTTTCCATTCATTAATCGAGGGCATTTAAGAGTTTTTTGTTACGTCATTGTACGCCAGAGAAGGCCCAAGAGTTATTCAATCCACATTTTCTTTCAGTGCTTTCAACCAAGGGGATTTCAAGGTATGAAGTTTCTGAATATTCTAGGAAACATGAACAATTTTAAAAAAATTATGTACACTTTTGAAAAAACGCAAACAAAATATGAAAGGGAACATCTTTTAAAATTCACAAACATTTTCTGAAAACACCAACTTTTTTTTTTATAAAAACATGAACATTATTTGAATTTGTGAACATTTTTTCAAAGCAGGAAAATGTATTGAAAATTCATAAGATTTATAAAAAATGTGTATCTTTTATACACAAACATTTTTAATTGTGAAATTTTCACTAAGACAAGAATATTTTCGAATTTGGACCATATTTTGAAATTTCATTTTCTTTTGAAATCTCAAACAATTTTGAAAAAAAAATTGGAACAAGGGAAAACTTTTTGCAGGTTCCGAATATCTTTCAAAACAGCTAATTTTTTTTGGAATTTTGAACATTTTCAAAAATTTGGATTTTTAGTTCTGAATATTTTTTGAGAATTTTAATTTACGAAATAAATTCTAAAAGAAAAATAAAATTCGAAGGGAGATAAAATAGAAGTAAAACACAGTAATCAAGAAAAATGGGCCAGCCCGGTATTGGTTGTCCTGTGCGAAACTCTGACTATTTGTAGGCCCGTGCGGAAAATAGAACGTTCTCATCTGCATGGGCCGAAAAGTAAGTGGCCTGGCTTCGCTGGGCCACAGTGCGCGGCCCACGCACGAAAATTCTTTTTTTAGCAGACAAATGCATAAGAATTTAGTACTACCTCGGATAGAAAAAAAACTTTTCGGTGGGTGAACGGATGAAAAATTGACGAAACACACCTTGCTTTATTAGTACTAGTACGCCCGTGCGTTGCGATGGGAGATAAAATAATATGCATTTAAAGTCAGTGAGAATTATATGTGCATGCAAATCCCTGTGTGCACACGAAAAAGAACATTTAGCTTCTCGATTTCATCACGTTTGAAGGAATCAATCCTCTATTTTTCCATTCATTGATCGAGGCATTTAAGAGTTTTGGTACGTCATTGTACGCCATAGAAAGCCCATGAGTTATTCAATCTACTCTTCCTTTCAATCTTTTCAATCAAGGGGATTTTAAAGTATGAAGTTTCTGAATATTCTAGGAAATATGATCAATTTTTTGAATCCTGAACAGTTTTTAAAAAATTATGCACACTTTTGAAAAAACCGAACAAAATATGAAAGGTAACATATTTTAAAATTGTCAAACATTTTTTGAAAACACCAACTTTTTTATAAAAACATGAACATTATATGAAATTGTAAACATTTTTTAAAAACAGGAACATGTGTTGAAAATTCATAAGTTTTTTAGAAAATGTGGATCTTCTATACATGAACATTATTTTTTATTTTGAAATTTCACTAAAACGTGAATATTTTTCAAATTTGCAGCATTTTTTGAAATGCCATTTTCTTTTTAGAAATCTTGAACAATTTTGAATAATAATATTTTTTTTTGAAAAATGGGCAACTTTTTACAAATTTGATTAATTTTGAAAATAGCAACAAAATTTTGGATTTCTGAACATTTACCAACATTTCTTACTCTGAAAGTTTTTAGATTATTTAATTTACTGAATAAAGCCATAAAAATCTGCTTGTGCATGCTATTTGATCGAGGGCATAAACTGCAGGAAGTTGGGTTAGCTTTCATTGCTCGATTGCAAACAGAAATTATTTCATTTGTTTATGGTGTGAAATGTTCTTCACTATATGACGAGAATAAAAGATTGACACATCAACGAGAATGATTATCTTTGTTATCATCGAGAGAAAGAATATATAGGTAAGCCTCAAATTGTGCGCTCACAATGACTACAATAAAAATCTGCTCGTGCATGCTATTTGATCGAGGGCATAAATTGCAGGAAGTTGGGTTAGCTTTCATTGCCTGATTGCAAACAAAAATTATTCCATTTGTTTATGGTGTGAAATGTTCTTCACTATATGACGAGAATAAAAGATTGAAACATCAGCGAGAATGATTATCATTGTTATCATCGAGAGAAAGAATATATATGTAAGCCTCTACCTTTTTTTCATCCTCTCATCCCTGCTTGGACTGCCTCTGTATTCTTGGTCCAATAAGAATTATGTTGCGCTGGACACAAAAAGCGGATTTTTTTCTCCTTTCATCATCACTTTCCCTTCCAACTTGCCTCCTCAGTTTTTTGGTTTTGCCGACTTTCCTGACCGATTTTTCTTAAAAGCCGCTTCAACTGCCCCATGTCTTATTGGTCTACCACATCTGACATGTGGACACCACTGCCGCCGTCAGCGTGGGTGGGAAGGAGGATAAGCGACAATACATGTGGGGCATCGCGTTGATATTTTAAAAAACCGACGTGGCACTATGTGTGCGAAAGAAGGAGGATTTTTTTTGCAAAAGCAGGAGGATCCTGATATACATTTTTATCCTGTTGCAACACACGGGCGTTTTTTTTAGTAATAGGACTAACCGAAGACTAGTTCAGCAAATGATAATTCACCGTAACATCGAGCAGTCAGAATAATTTATTGTTTTTTTTGCAACATGGCACATTAGAACAAAGTATAGACCGACTGTTCTGCTAGTGGTCTATTATTATTCTTAAATTTGTTTTTTGCAACATGGCACATTAGAACAAAGAATAGACCAATTGTTGTGCTAGTGGTTTATTATTATTTCTTAAATAGTGGTGTGTCCTTTCGCATTGCACAACTTGCAGTAAATGTGAGTTTATGTTGCTATAATATACTTGTTTGTTCAAACCTAACGTCGATCAAGCTTTTGTGCTAGTCAGAATAGGTACGTCATATTTGAACTTCTGTCCATCGGAGAAGAAACACATGCTTGGCGGCCGCTAAGCGAGCATGTGGTACGACCGAATCATTGCTAGCTAGCTAGTACGAGTACGTACTTATCTTTGGTTATCAAGTGCACATCACTGGCCCAATTAACTATAACGTAATAAATTAAATTATATATAGGACGTACCATATCAACCAGGTTAAATTGATAAAGTACTCATGCAAACCAAACATGACAGTATGTATACCACCTAATCTTGTTTGCACCATTGCAATTATTAGCAATGGTACCCGCAAAATAAAATAAAATAGCAATGGTTGCTGCCAGTTGCCTGCCGTTCCGGTACTATATAAAGGATGGCGGCATTTTGAATGTCTACCCGACCTTTAAAAACAGTATCACTTTTTTCCATATGATACTCTTCTAAACATAACTACTCCATCCGTAAACTAATGTAAGAGTGTTTAGATCATCACTTTAGTAATCTAAATACTTTTATATTAGTTTACAGAGGGAGTACATAACTGGTCTTTGCTCGAGTATTAAAAGGATGACATTTTGAATGTTTACTTGACCATTCAAACAGTATGACCTTCTCCATTGTATTCTTCTACACGACTAGTACAGAACTGGCCTTGCACGTTAATTTTTTTTCTTCCTACACAGTTTTGACAGCGTGTTTGGAAGCTTTTGGGAAAGCGCACGCGGGTAAGCGAGCATGTGGTACTTAGGCTGGTCACAATGGGCAAAAATATAAATTAGTAACCTACACACTTCCCTAGACTATGTTACTACCTTCATAGTAGGTAGGAACATGTATGTAGTGTCATGCAACGATGTATTTATTAGGTCATAGATTCATTGTTTCTTGAAGTGTGTGATGTTCCGATACAAGTAGCCCTCACTTCATTAAATATGTGCCACATAAGCAAAGTTGCATTGGAGTGTGTGATGTTACTCCTAAGTTCCTGCCCATTGTGACCAGCCTTATCTTCCGTTATCAAGTGACCCAATAATCATTAATAAGTTTAATAAATTACATATACGACCGTATCAATATGTTTTTTTTGCGCTGGACCGTATCAATATGTTAAAATGATGAAGTCTTGCCTATCAAACAGACCATCATATATACCACCTAATGTTTTCTGCGCCATTAATTGCAAATTTTAGCAACGATTGCCACCAGTTGCTGGTCGTTCTAATCTAACCGCATGGAGTTGCCTCGTCTTTCTTCGTGCTCTGCGTGTCCCGCCAAATAATTCGTACCTCGGCCGCACGAGCACCGAATGTGAGCGGTGAACCTTGCCTTAACTATCGCATCGCTCTCTTGGGCGGTGTGCGCTGCTGCACGATGAAGTGGTCTTCTTTCTCCTCCTTGCGAGACACAATCCACATGTTGGTGCAAGGAACTCCGCCTACCTTTTTTTTTACGTGAGGAACTCCGCCTACTGCACGTCCAAGCCAATACCAGTACTATCAAGGCCTGGGTTCGGCGGGAAGACGGTAGCTGCACCGACCTCAACGTGATGACGAGGAAGGAGACTCCAACACGGAAGGAAGGATACTTGACTCGTCCAAAGGGCAAGTCAGGTGCTTGCAGCATGAGTCTAGTACGAAGTCGTAGGAACTTTCCAAATTTACCGTAGAGTATGAGTCATACTCTGTATCCATTCGTAAAGAGTAAACCGTGATTTGCACATGAAGTCCAGCCGCACTGTATAATGTAAGGGTGATGGCCGATGATACGTGTCAAACGTATCTATAAGTTTTGATTATTGGATGCTTGTTTTATATCATTGTTGCATGTTTCTACTATTAATTCGTATCATTTTGGGACATTTTTATTGACCAGCCTATTAACAAGATGTGCAGTGCCTGTTCAACCTATTTGTGGTAGGTTAGCCCATGGGAACATTTCAAAACAAAGTTTAAGCCCAACCAATCACATGATGCCCTCGGGGTTTACCCTCCGTGGCAGTTTATTTTTTTAGAGAAAATGCCAGAGCCCGACTTTATAAATAAAGCCACCAGGCAGAGTCATAACAAACCACAGCAAACAGCCACGAAGCACACACAGAGTATCAACCAGAACCACAGAGGCTAAAGTAGAACGTACATGGCTCCCAGGCCAGTACACGGCACGCAGGCTGGAGAGACTAAAGACAGCAACATCAGGGACAACAACTCCTAACTGCTGGCTTGGACTGGAGAAAGGGATATAGCAGAAGCCCGAATCTTGGATATCATCATATCGAACACCTCCCTGTCCTCCTCCTTAGTCAATAATCTCCATTGCTACAAGAATATGAAAGTCTTAAATAAGCAATCAGCAGATTTAGCAGGAAAAACATGTTCAATAGTAAATTTGTTTCTTATTGTCCAGAGAGTCCAGCACATCGCTGACAAGCCCACCCAAAACATTCTCCTCTGGGCCCCAACCAGGTTGTTGGCCAAGAGTCGAAGGTCTGAGAAAGAGGACGGTCTCCAGGAAACATGCAACCAAGATCTGATACAACACCAGAATAGTTTAGCCAGAACAGAATTAAAGAAAATATGCATCGTGTCTTCTCTTAGCCCACAGAGGGCGCAATGGTCAGATCCAGGGCCGTTACGTTTGCGGATCTGATCACTAGCCGGCAACCGCCCACGAGGGGCTTGCCAGAGGAAAATCTTAATCTTAGGAGGGATACGAGCCCTCCAGATCCACTTGAAATTGGAAGTGATGGACCCAGCAATCAACTTACCATATAACGATTTCACAGAAAAACGACCAGAAGGGGAGTGGGGCCAGACCACCGTGTCCTCCTCCTCCGAGAGCATAGGGACAAAGGTAACAAGGTGCTGCCAGTCAACCAACTCTTCAGGAGAGAGAGAGCGACGCAGTTGCAGATCCCAATTATTGGTTGCAAGCTCAAAGATTGAGATCTCAGGGTCAGGCCAATAAGAAAAAAGAACAGGAAAAGAATTTGCCAGCGTGGTCGAACCGCACCACCAATCAAGCCAGAATCTAGTGGATCTGTCATTGTGAACAACAAACTTGACGATGCCTTGGAAAATAGGCCTAAGTTTAACAAGGTCTTTCTAGAACTGAGAGGCCCCCGAGGCGCGGGCAAACATAGGGCTAGAGGAAGGGAAATATTTAGCTTTGAGGATGTTGTACCAAAGAGGCTTATCTGGGGTGATGGTCATGATCTTCCACCGCCATTTGATGATCAAGCATTTGTTCATGACTAAAGTGTTAATGATACACAGGCCCCCAAGGCTTTTTGGTCTGCAAATAAAGTCCCATTTGATCAAGCGATACTTGCATTTGTTGTCGGCCACGTTCCAGTAAAAGGCGCCTCTATGTTTATCAAACCCAGCGTGTGTGCCATTAGTAAGCAGATAGAATCCCATAAGGAACACAGGGAGAGAAGTAAGGCAGGCATTAATCAAGGCCACTTTACGAGCCTGTGTATTATATCTGCCCCTCCAGGGCATGACACGATTGCCAACCTTAGCCATCGTAGGAGCAAAGTCTTTAGCCAAGAGCTTGTCAGAGGTAATAGGTAGGCCCAGACACTTAAGAGGAAAGGAGCCAAGAGAGCAATTCAGTAAGTGGGCAACGCGTAAGGCCTCGGTGTCCGAGACCCCAGTGACAATGACTTCACTTTTGGAGAAGTTGATTTTTAGACCGGAAAGTGCCCCGAAGCAAAGAAGAAGAAATTTGAGGTGGGCAATGCATTGATCATTAAGTTCCACCATAATAATCGTGTCATCCGCATACTGAAGGTGAGTAATCCCGTGCGGAATAAGAATGGAGCTAACAGGAGTAATGTGGCCAGCCCCCGCGGCCCTAGATAGAATATTAGAAAGGGCGTCCGCCACGAAATTGAAGAGGATGGGAGAGGCCGGGTCACCTTGCCTAAGGCCTCTAGAGTTCTTAAAGAAATTGCTAACTTTCCCATTAACAAAAAATGGCAGTATGGCCACCCATGACCAACTGCATAGTTCGATGAACCACACCACCATCAAAGCCCTTAGCCAACAACACTTGTCTTAAGAAACCCCAGCTCGCCAAATCATAGGCTTTTTTAAAGTCCAGTTTAAGAATAACAGCCTTGCTGCCTGATTTGTGGATATCATGAACGGTCTCATGCAAGCAGAGGACCCCATCGATATTGAAACACCCCTTGACAAAGGCAGATTGAGTAGAAGAGAGGGTACGGAGAGCCACCGGGGTAAGACGCGTGGCCAGACATTTGGCAGGGAATTTGGCAAAATTATTGATAAGAGAAATAGGCTTAAACTAGGAAATGAGCTCTGCACCCTTAATCTTGGGAATGAGAGAGATAACCGCATAACTGAGCCTAGAAATGTCCACCGTCCCCAAACAGAACCCTTGAATAACCGCACAGATAAGATCCTTGAGTTGGGGCCAGAAAGTTTTAAAGAAAGGAATAGAGAAGCCATCCGGGCCAGACGCAGAGTTAGTGTTAGCTTTGCTAATAGCGTAAAAAATCTCCTCTTCAAAGAAAGGTATCAAAAGAGCAAGGTTTTCGTCTAGGGACACCCTATTCCGTTGGTCCCAAAAGTTAGAAGATATTCTGAACCCCTGATCAGGTTTGGCAGAGAGGAGGGAGGAGAAGAAATTGACTATGTGATTCATGCCTTGGTCTGAAACCCTAACCCCTTCGATCATCAGGCTGTCAATCATGCATCTACGCCTCCTCCCATTGGCAATGGCAAAGAAATAAGTAGTGGGGGAATCTCCTTTAAGCATCCATAGATTGCTCAAGGGAGAAGCGCAAAGCCCATTCAGAATCAGAGAGGCCAGAACACTACTAGGAAAAGGCCTGCTAGTGGCGCACCTGTTTTGGCTACTAATGGCGCACTACAGGTGCACCACTAGCACCACGCCATTAGAATTTTTTTACTAATGGCGCACCACGGGTGCGCCATTAGTGTCTGGTATACTAATGGCGCACCACATAGAAGTGCTGGTGCGCCATTAGTATCTGGTATACTAATGGCGCACCACATAGAAGTGCGCCATTAGTAACAATTTTTTTTAATTTTTTCAGAATTTTTTTTTAATTTTTTTTTCATTTTTTTCTTAATCTCGGGTCAATATGGCTTAATCTCGGGTCAAATCGCACTCTGTGGTCAAACTTCCGGGAAGGTCACCCATCCTCACACTACTCCAGCCCAAGCACGCTTAACTTCACAGTTCTATCCAACCCCAGCACCAGCTCACTTCACACGCACTTGTTGATATATCTATCATATCAATCCTATTAAACCTTGTTGATGTCTAGGACTTTGTTCATGTTCATGAGTATGATGAAATTTTGAAAAAATATTTCAAACTTCCCGGTCATATTACGTATCATATTTTGAAAACAAAGTGCAAATTTTTTTTTGAAACCAATTTTTTTCTGTTACTAGTGGCGCACCTAGCAAATGGTGTGCCACTAGTAAGTTTGATTTTTTTTCATTTTCCCCCTCTAGATCTTAAAAGCTCGTATCTTTCATTCTGTTAGGTTTTTGGGGATTTCAAAGATGTTGAACAAAGTTCCCCTGGTTCAATTCGGATGTAACTTTTCAAGTAGATGATTTTTCATATAAAAACTTTTTAATTCGAGTTCGTATGCAAAAGTTATACCCATTTTACTAAATTCCAGAGAGATTTTGCAAATAAAGTCGAAATTCATATTTATAAATTTTTCCAACAACTAGACCACATATCACATGGGAAACTTATTTTTTATTATTTTTTTGACATTTCCATCATTTTATTTTATTTTTTTTAAAACTGAAAAGGCGGTCCACCGGGGGGGGGGTGCATTTAGCACCAGGGTTACTAATGGCGCACCACACATCAGGTGCGCCATTAGTAACCCTGGTGCTAAATATATTACTAATGGCGCACCTGGTGTGTGGTGCGCCATTAGTAGTTTTGAAAAAAAATTGTTAGTAATGGTGCACCTGTATCTGGTGCGCCACTGCTACCATATACACGGTGCGCCATTAATGTCCATATCATCTATAGCCCTTTTCCTAGTAGTGGAAGAATCAGGCCAAGAGTCTAGATCATTAATCTGAGCCAAGAGGAGGGTTTTATCTCTGCGTTCCTGGGCCGCGTGATTACGAGACCAACCACGCAAAAACTTGCGCAGTGAGTACGGGCAGTGGTGCCAATCATCCATGGGGCCGAAGGAGTGACGGGCAGTCAAAAGATTATCATGGATTCGAGAGCCGAGGAGGTCACCAAGGCCATCAATTAAAAGCCAAGAGGTATCAAACTGGAACCGAGGAGGGGAGGAGGCACAGTGAAGCCCCATGTCAAGAATGAGTGGAGCGTGGTCCGAGCCTACAATAGCCTTTGTTTTGAGAGTGGCAAGCGGGAAAAGGGAGTCCCAACTCGGACAGACAAGAACACGATCCAGGACTGAGCGATTAGGAGAGATTTGATGCTTAGTCCAAGTGAACCTAGACCCCACCCTAGGAATCTCACGAAGAGCGCAAGAACTAATAAAATCGTTAAAAGCATCTACCAGCACCCAGGAGAAGTTATTGGTGTTCTTATCAGCGTAGAAGGTTAAAATCGCCTCCTATCAGGAGGGGAGGGTGCAAGACTCGACCTTATTAGAGATTTTGTCCAGGAATAAGGGGGAAAGGGAGTGATCTGCCGGGCCGTAAACAACCATTACTTCCCAGAGCTTATTGAGTTAGCGGTCGAACACAACAGAACTGGCCCAAAAAATACCATGGTCGAAGGTAACAAAGTTAAAAATATCACGTTTAGAACCAATTAGAATGCCACCTGAGTGGCCCGAAGAGGGGAGAAAATTCCAGTCAAAACGATCAACACCAGCAACTGTAGAAAGCTCGTGAGGGGAGAAGGAGGTTTTGAAGGTTTCGACCAATCCGATCACATCAATACTATCTCCCCTGACAACGTCTTTGATTTGGTCCCAATGCCCCCGAGCCCCGAAACTCTAACATTCTAGAAAAGTGCTTTCATTTGAAGGACAGGTTCTTAATACGTATGCTCGACCTGCAGGGAGCCAAGCAGGTTTTAGCGCGTTTAGGGGCACCCTTCTTCACAGAGACCCGGGGGACAGCGGAACAGGCTGGATCCCCCCTCTGAACCCCCCTCGGCCATCCCCCTCCGAACCCCCCTCGGCCACAACTAGAGGAGCAGGATGAGCCGCCACAGTCTCTTTTGCTTTGGCGATAGCAGTCTGGGCCACCTCATTGGCCCTAATTAGAGCAAGCAGGGAGGAAGGAGATCCAACATTATGGTCAAGCGATATACCAACATCCGTGAGAACCTTTCTCAAATGGTCATCCAAATAAGAAGGCAAAACAAGCCTAATAAGGGAGGAGGGAGAAAAAGAAGGAACCAACGAAGGATGAGATGGAAGAGTACCTGAAGCTAGAAGATCACGAGCCGCCGCACGGTGGGCAGCCTTGTCAGCCACCCGAACTCCACTGTCGCGAATCCGCTCACTCTTGCGCACCGTAGAAGAAGGGGAACGGATCGGAGTAGAGCGCGGTGCCACCGGAGAGGCCCGGCCCGCCGCATCACCCATGTCAGCATCCAGGCGGCGACAGAGCCCCACCGTGGAGAGATTGGTGCCCCAAGAGGCCCGACTGCGAGCGGAGAACTTCTGGACAGAAGACTTGCGCTTGGGGAGGGATCCAGCCGTAGCACGCGGAGGAGAAGTGGGGAGATCCTCAATGCCAGACACAGACGGAGAGCTCGGACGGACCGGCAGGTTGGAGCAGACCCTAGAAACAGGAGTACCAACAGGAGGGACAACCGGGGCAGCCTGATTAGAGACTTTCTCCGCCATCATATCCTTTCCACCATCCTTGCTTTTCGGGGCATTATCCTTGAAGAGTTCCTTGGATTTCGAGCCCATTCCGTCCCATTCCGAGGCCGTGAAGTGTGGGTGCGAGCCCCCGCTCAAGTTGCCAGCGTCATCGCCCCCTCCGCCACGATTCTCAGCCAGAGGAGGAGGTGGGGGAGGAGGAATGTTGGGATTGGCGTCACCCTCCACGCGGACCCGCAACCTGAAGCCATCCGACGAAGGAAAAACATCGACGGAACCATGAATGCACAAGGGGTCCACTGCCCAGAGCTTGAGACGAACGGGGCCAATAACGGAGAGGGATTCCGGGTCCACCATGATAGGCTTTCCGATCAAATCACCAAAGGCCATCACGAATTCAGCAGAGCGTAAAATAGGGGGGATATCATCCACAAGGACCCAGGTTTCCGAGAGGGGGGAGATAGGTTTAGCACCATTGGAAGCCGCCTTCACAGAGACAACGAGCTGGTTGAGGGAGTCCTGGATTAAGGGGTCCTTGGGCGTCCGGACTATGTGACCCGGGCCGGGCTGATGGGCTGTGAAGATACAAGACCGAAGACTATTTCCCGTGTCCGGATGGGACACTCCTTGGCGTGGAAGGCAAGCTTGGCGTGTGGATATGAAGATTCCTTTTCTCTGTAACTGACTTTGTATAACCCTAGTCCCCTCCGTGTCTATATAAACCGGAGGGTTTAGTCCGTAGAGGCAATCATAATCATACATGCTAGACTTTTAGGGTTTTAGCCATTACGATCTCGTGGTAGATCAACTCTTGTAATACTCATATTCATCAAGATCAATCAAGCACGAAGTAGGGTATTACCTTCATAGAGAGGGCCCGAACCTGGGTAAACATCATGTCCCCCGTCTCCTGTTACCATCATCCTTAGACGCACAGTTCGGGACCCCCTACCCGAGATCCGCCGGTTTTGACACTGACATTGGTGCTTTCATTGAGAGTTCGGCTGCGTCGTCGCCAAAAGGTTTGATGGCTCCGTCGATCATCTACAACAACACAGTCCAGGGGAGGTATTCCTTCCCGGACAGATCTTCGTGTTCGGTGGCTTTGCATTGCGGGCCAACTCGCTTGGCCATCTAGAGCAGATCGATAGCTATGCCCCTGGCCATCAGGTCAGGTTTAGAAACTTGAATTACGTTGCCGATATCCGCGGAGAAGTTGCCGATATCCGCGGAGACTTGATCTTCGATGGATTCAAGCCCATGGCAGTCGCTCCCCGCCACCATGATGAACATGACCTAAATCTGTCATCGGACCGTGCCCAGGAGACGGCGCCTGCAACCACTCTAGCCTTAGATCCGGAGCAGATTGCGCCATCCGAGGACGGGAAGCTCAACCCCGCCATGGAGGCCGCAGACTCAGCGGCGTTGGAGCCGCACACAGACCCGGCCTCGAACGGGATCTGTGTCACCGGAACCTTGGATTCGACTCCGGCCACATGTTCCGAACCGCGTACATCCGCGCCCATCGGGCTCGATCAGGCACTGATCTTCGAGTTCAGCTCCGCGGACATCTTCTGGCACTCACCTTTGGGTGATGTGCTAAACTCATTAAAAATCCTCTC
This sequence comes from Triticum urartu, assembly GCF_003073215.2. Classification (NCBI taxonomy): domain Eukaryota; kingdom Viridiplantae; phylum Streptophyta; class Magnoliopsida; order Poales; family Poaceae; genus Triticum; species Triticum urartu. Next base: position 657,648,928 of record NC_053026.1, read on the forward strand.
CTTAGCGGGGGACTCACAGCCGAATTATATCCGGTTTGAACTGGAGGCTGACGACGGAGAATTTTGCTTCCCACCCACCACCCACTTTGTTGCCACTTTCGAAGATTTAACTGAAATGCTAGATTACGACTTCGAAGACATTGACGGTATGGACGACGATGCCGGAGAGGAGACGGCCCAGAACCTGCCGTTTACTGGGCGCTGGACAGCCACCTCCTCGTATGATGTGTACATGGTGGATACACCCAAAGAGAATAACAACGATAGCAAGAAGGATCCAGTCGTAGATAAACCTCCTGAGATACTGCCAAAGCACCGACGTCAGCGGTGCGGCTCTAAACCATGCCGTGGAAAAAACAGAAATACTCGCACAGGAGAAAATAATACTCCGGACGACGCCGAAGACAATGAAGACCCCGTCGAGCCAACTTCCGAACAGGACGAACGTGAGGATGGGCAAGTCAGCCCTAAGGAACAGGCCGTTAACGAAGACCTGGAGGACAGTGATTATCTTCCATCCTCCGAGGACGAGGCAAGCCTCGGCGATGAAAACTTTATCGTGCCTGAGGACCCCGTCGATCAGGAACGCTTTAAGCGCTGGCTAATAGCCACTGCAAGGAGCCTGAAAAAGAAACAGCAGCAGCTTCAGGCTGATCAAGATCTACTCAGCGACAGACGGACTGATATCCTGGCAGCTGAGGAATACGGACTCGAGCGCCCCACTAAAAGTTACCCGAAGCGTAAACTGCTACCCCAATTCGATGACGAGGCGCTGGAGCCCGTCCTGCCAACTCGTAATATGGCTGACCGACCACCAGTGGCTGGGACAAAGCGGCAACTCAAGCCGAACATCAGCCCGCGCTATCTCATCATAAAAACAGAGACACAACGGCTCGAGGATACACATATGACCCGCGGCATGACATGGAAAACAGAGCAGGTCAGACCAGATCGATCTACGGATCGCGGGGGCGTGCCCCGACGCGCAACGATGGCCATCCGGCCGGACGTGACAAATATCACCACGCCTGGGCCGAAGATCGCAGATGAACTCCATCCGAGCTACGTCACGACCTGGCCTGATATAGAGGCGCCACACACCCCCTTTGCTTCACCGATGAAGTAATGGAACATGAATTCCCGGAAGGGTTTAAACCCATGAACATCGAATCATATGATGGGACGACAGACCCTGCGGTATGGATTGAGGATTTCCTTCTCCATATTCACATGGCCCGCGGTGATGATCTTCACGCCATCAAATACCTCCCGCTAAAACTCAAGGGACCTGCTCGGCACTAGCTAAAAAGTTTGCCCAAAAATTCAATTAGCAGCCGGGAGGACTTGGAAGACGCCTTCCTCGACAACTTCCAAGGCACATATGTCCGACCTCCGGATGCAGACGACTTAAGTCACATTGTTCAACAGCCCGGAGAGTCAGCCAGGAAATTCTAGACTAGGTTCTTAACTAAAAAGAACCAGATCGTCGACTGTCCGGATGCCGAAGCCCTAGCGGCCTTTAAACATAGCATCCATGACGAATGGCTCGCCCGACACCTCAGCCAAGAAAAGCCGAAGTCCATGGCAACCCTGACAGCCCTTATGACCCGCTTTTGCGCGGGCGAGGATAGTGGCCTAGCCCGTAGAAATAGCAATACAAGCGAACCTGGCACTTCTGAAACCAGAAATAGCAACGGCAAGCCCCGATGAAATAGACACAAGCGTCGAAGCAACGGTGACAACACCGAAGACACGACGGTCAACGCCGGATTCAGTGGCTCTAAGTCCGGTCAGCGGAAGAAGCCATATAAAAGAAACAATCCGGGCCCGTCAAGCTTGGACTGCATACTCGATCGTCCATGTCAAATCCACGGCACTCCTGATAAACCAATCAATCATACCAACAGAGAATGTTGGGTTTTTAAACAGGCTGGCAAGTTAAATGCCGAAAACAAAGAGAAGGGGTCGCAAAGTGAGGACGATGACGAGGAGCCCCGACCATCGAACACAGGGGGACAAAAGAAATCCCCCCCAAGTTAAAACGGTGAATATGATATACGCAACCCATATCCCCAAGAGGGAGCTCAAACGCACACCTAGGGACGTCTACGCGATGGAGCCAGTCGCCCCAAAGTTGAACCCATGGTCATCCTGCCCGATCACTTTCGATCGCAGGGACCATCTGACCAGTATCCGTCACGGCGGTTCAGCCGCACTGGTCCTTGATCCAATTATTGATGGATTCCACCTCACACGAGTCCTCATGGACGGTGGCAGCAGCCTGAACCTGTTCTATCAGGATACAGTGCGCAAAATGGGCATCGATCCCTCAAGGATCAAACCAACAAAAACTACCTTTAAAGGAGTCATACCAGGTGTAGAGCCCGCTATACGGGCTCAATCACACTGCAGGTGGTCTTTGGATCCCCAAAAAACTTCCGAAGCGAAGAGTTGATCTTCGATATCGTCCCCTTCCGCAGTGGCTATCATGCACTGCTCGGACGAACCGCATTCGCTCGATTCAATGCGGTGCCACACTACGCTTATCTAAAGCTCAAGGTGCCCGGACCACGCGGTGTCATAACAGTCAATGGGAACATGGAACGCTCCCTCCATACCGAGGAGCACACCGCTGCTCTTGCAGCAGAAGCACATAGCGGCCTTTTCAAGCAGAACCTCAATTCGGAGGCCAGGCTCTCGAACACTGTCAAACGAGTATGAACTACTTTGTAGCAGGACAATCCAGCTTGTCAAGAGCTTGCCTAGCAATTTGGCCTCCGTCCCAGTCCCGATAAAACGGCGGCGTTCGTGCCGCGCGTACATAACTACGCACTCAAAATACCATGGGCATAGACGGAGGCACAGCTAGATCGTGTTCCATAATACGGCTCAACCTCCCCTGGATCCACACACTTTCACTTTTTCTTTTTCATCTGTTTCAGGTTTCTTTTTCAGGCCTTCCCTGGTGGCCTGATTGTCGGACCTATCAAAGGACGGATACACCAAGAGGGCAAGAAGCATTGACGTATAAGGGAATTTCCAGGTGGTCTTTTTAAACGATCGTTATGCTTGTTTTCAGTACCCGCACGCAGCTGTCCCATGGTCGTGGCATGTTAAATAGCCCTGTTGCTTATCGCACTACTTGTACAAATACGCTTTGATGTATTAATTAAACTATAATGGAATATAGTTTTTATTTTTTTAATATTCTTATAAATTGCACCCCTACACTCTGGTACGCCTTAATTCGCCAGGGGCTTCATAACGCTCATAATACGGCACCAAAGTCCGAACACTTTTTACAGTATAGTTCGGCACCCCGAACTTTAGCATTATATGCATCGGCTCCGAATCATGTCTTTGGTCAATAGTTGGGTTGCCCGACTCCTGTGCTTACTACTTTACGTTCCGCTATATCGGCTAGGGTAGTAAAGGGAGAACTACTGCGATTGTGTCCTGGTTCATCCGGATGAGCACCTCAGTAGAGAAAGCCGAAAACTGATTGTCATGATGCTGCATGAGCTGGTCAGCTGTTCGAGAGGTTACAAAATATTTTACGATTTATTCCGCATTATGCGACGAATCGGTTTCTTATCCGATCAGGTGTTTACAGCATCCCAAGTCTGGATTTCCGAATGCTAGGGGCTGCGGCTAAATTTCTATTATAAAACTCCTATGGCTAAGTGAGGGTGATAAATCCATATAGTCCAATTGCCTGGTTCGCTGCGCTAAACACCTCCTTCAAGGACCAAAACTTTGGATCTAGAGTGTTTAGATTCCCTCCTGAACACCCCCGTACTACCTACGTGGGGGCTGAAACCGACGACTGGCCAACTCTCAGATTTAATAAAACGGTCGCACATGAGGAAAATATTTGAAATAATAAACAAGGATTATATTACATAAACGACTTTGTTTCATAGTATAGGACAGGATAACATGAATGTATTCATTCAAAGATAATATCCTTGGCACATTGCTCCGCTATAATGCGGGATCCCTCCAGAACATCACCGAAATATCGCTCGGGCGTGCGGTGCTCCTTGCCCACGGGCGGTCCCTCGGTCGCGAGCTTGACGGCGTCCATCCTCGCCCACCGCACCTTGACACGGGCGAAGGCCAGCCGCGCACCTTCAATGCAGACCGACCACTTAATGGCGTCAAGCCGAGGGCAGGCATTCACCAGTCGCTTCACGAGTCCGAAGTAGCTGCTGGGTATGGCTCCGCCAGGCCACAACCAGATTATCAAATCCTTCATGGCTAGTTCGGCCACCCTATGCAGCTTGACCAGCTGTTTTAACTGATCGCTAAAGGGCACCGGATGTTCTGGCGCAAGGTATTGCGACCAGAATAGCTTCTTCGTTGAGCTCCCCTCTTCGGCTCGGAAGAATTCCACAGCATCAGCAATGCTACGCGGCAGATCCGCAAATGCTCCTGGAGAACTCCAAATCCGGGTCAGTAATAAGTACCTTTTCTTCACATACTTGCTTTGCATAATGAAGGCCTTAACCGCTGTAATTTTCTTGGCTTCTTGGATTTCCTGGAGGGTGCCCTAGGCTTCAACCCGGGCCTCTTGCGCGCTTTGATGGGCCTTGGCAAGCTCGGACTCTTGATCCGCAATCTTGCGCTCCAAGGACTCGCATTTCTTCACAGCATCCTGGAGCTCTTGTTGGACCTCACCAACCCTGGCCTCGTGCTTTTTGCGGATGAATTATTCATCCGCCGCTCTATTTTGGGCTTCGGCCAGTGATGTCTACTATGCAACCTTCTTCTTGTAGACGTTGTTGGCCTCCAAGTGCAGAGGTTTGTAGGAAAGTAGCAAATTTCCCTCAAGTGGATGACCTAAGGTTTATCAATCTGTGAGAGGCGTAGGATGAAGATGGTCTCTCTCAAGCAACCCTGCAACCAAATAACAAAGAGTCTCTTGTGTCCCCAACACACCCAATACAATGGTAAATTGTATAGGTGCACTAGTTCGGCGAAGAGATGGTGATACAAGTGCAATATGGATGGTAGATATAGGTTTTTGTAATCTGAAAATATAAAAACAGCAAGGTAACAAGCGATAAAAGTGAGCGTAAAACGGTATTGCAATGCTAGGAAACAAGGCCTAGGGTTCATACTTTCACTAGTGCAAGTTCTCTCAACAATAATAACATAATTGGATCATATAACTATCCCTCAACATGCAACAAAGAGTCACTCCAAAGTCACTAATAGTGGAGAACAAACAAAGAGATTATGGTAGGGTACGAAACCACCTCAAAGTTATTCTTTCCAATCAATCTGTTGGGCTATTCCTATAAGTGTCACAAACAACCCTAGAGTTCGTACTAGAATAACACCTTAAGACACAAATCAACCAAAACCCTAATGTCACCTAGATACTCCAATGTCACCTCAAGTATCCGTGGGTATGATTATACGATATGCATCACACAATCTCAGATTCATCTATTCAACCAACACATAGAACCTCAAAGAGTGCCCCAAAGTTTCTACCGGAGAATCAAGACGAAAACGTGTGCCAACCCCTATGCATAGGTTCATGGGCGGAACCCTCAAGTTGATCACCAAAACATACATCAAGTGAATCACGTGATATCCCATTGCCACCACAGATACGCATGGCAAGACATACATCAAGTGTTCTCAAATCTTTAAAAACTCAATCCGATAAGATTACTTCAAAGGGAAAACTCAATCCATTATAAGAGAGTAAAGGGGGAGAAGCAACATAAGATCCAACTATAATAGCAAAGCTCGCGATACATCAAGATCGTGCCAAATCAAGAACACGAGAGAGAGAGAGAGATCAAACACATAGCTACTGGTACATACCCTCAGCCCCGAGGGTGAACTACTCCCTCCTAGTCATGGAGAGTGCCGGGATGATGAAGATGGCCACTGGTGAGGGTTCCCCCCTCCGGCAGGGTGCCGGAACAGGGTCCCGATTGGTTTTTGGTGGCTACAGAGGCTTGCGGCGGTGGAACTCCCGATCTATTCTCGTCTTCGGAAGTTTTAGGGTACGTGGGTATATATGGGGTGAGAGAAGTACGTCGGTGGAGCTTCGGGGGGCCCACGAGGAAGTTGGGCGCGCCCTAAGGGGGGGGGGCGTGCCCCCCACCCTCGTGGAAACCTCCCTTCTTTCCTGACGTGCACTCCAAGCTTTTCCAGTAGCTTTCCTTCCAAAAATAACTTCTCTAGTTGATTTCATTCTGTTTCGACTCCGTTTGATATTCCTTTTCTTCGAAACACTGAAATAGGCAAAAAACATCAATTCTGGGCTGGGCCTCCGGTTAATAGGTTAGTCCCAAAAATAATATAAAAGTGGATAATATAGCCCAATATTGTCCAAAACAGTAGATGATATAGCATGGAGCAATCAAAAATTATAGATACGTTGGAGACGTATCAGCCAGCGCGGCCTTGAGGGTCTCGACCTCGGTCGCTGCTCCTACAAATATCATGGCAGTATTGTCAACATCAATCACCTATCCTTTCTGATATACAGAAAGTCATGACATACCTTGCTTGTCCTCCAGCTGCTTTTTCACATGGCCGAGCTCTTCCTCGGCCCGCTCTAGACTCTGCTTCAGTCTAGAGACTTCCGCAGCATGGGAGGCCGCAGCCAGCAGCAACGCCTGCTTTTTCACATAGACATGTATTGTTAGTTTCCTGCGAAAATTATTTGATCCTCTGTCTGGCTTTTGCTTTCCGAACACCGGACAGAGTCCCAGGGGCTACTGTCTATATTGTGACATTCTTTTTATATATATAATTGCGTTGCTTACCTCAAAGCCTGTTAGAAGGCTGGTGCAGGCTTCGGCCAGTCCGTTCTTAACGGACTGAACCCTCTCAACCAATGTACCCACGAGGGTACGGTGTTCCTCGACAATGGAAGCACCTGTAGAGTGTTTGGTGCCTCTGGTTGGACAGAGGTCACCGGCGGAATAGGCACACCTCCTTCTTTCGAAGAAGGCTGCCTGTCGGATTCCGGAGCCGTACAGGTCTCCGGGACCGTATTCGGCTGGGGGCCGAACAGGATCTGGCCCCCACTGCCAGTCTCCATGGGGATCTGCTCCCCCATGTGTCCGGCGGCCGAGGTTTCACCCTTTGGCGCCACACTGACGGCCTCCTGCGTCTCTCCCTGGCCCGGGATCCTTCGGGACAACACCTCGGTGCCGTCCATGGCCTTGGGAGAGGAGGCCACCGAAAGGGACCCGCTGTCCATCACCTTCGGGTCCAATGAATTTCCCGAAGATGAGGACTGCTCGAGGTCGGTACGCGCCGGACTGCAGTTACATGATTCAACATGTTAAAACTATGAAGAAAAGAGGCTGGGTGTATGCGTCGGGGTCTTTGAGTACTCACGATCCGGCCGGGGGCTTATCTCTGGGGGCGCCGCTCCGGGCTGCTGTCGACGTCCCATGCGGAGTTATCCGCGAGGGAGGCCTTCCCCTTCTTGGACGCCTCCGCCTCCAGATTTGTGGAGGCCACCCTCTTCTTCCTTCCCCCCTCGGGGGGGGGGGGGGATTGCTTTCCTCCTCCTCCTCCTCGTCGTCTTCGGCGGCGGAGGAGTGAGTCTCGTCGTCTTCGGACGTCGCGTCTGAAGTACTCTTGCGGCAGGGGCCACTTCTGGTCCCCTTGGCCTTCTTCTTGGCCTTCTTCTCCGGCGCCTGGTAGGGCGCCGGAACCAGCATCGCCGTCAAGAGCAGGATGGCTGGTTCCTCGGGCAGCGGAGCCGGACACCGAATCCGCTCCGCCTTCTTTGTCCAATCCTGAAAAAATAAAATAGGGAGGCTTAGGCATTTTCCCTGGGTAAGCAAGTAAAGGATACACCTTGAAATGCGAAATACTTGCCAAACTGGTGGGATGGGCCAGGTCATGCGCGCGATCATTGATTGTCTTTGGCCACGCCTGGTTCGCCTTAAAGAGCACCTTCCAGACATCTTCGTGCATACTTCCGAAGAACCGTTGCAAGGTCTGGTGCTCGGCCGGATCAAACTCCCATAATGGCAAGTCCGGCTCTGGCATGGAAGGATCCGACGAACTAGCATCACCTGGATCACATTGACAAGCTTGATGTTCTTGTTGATCATGCTTGTAATGCGCGTCTGAAGCGCTGTCAGCTCGTCCGACGAATACCAGTCCAGGCCCTTCTCTAGCCAGGAGGTGATCCGCGTCGGGGCGCCAGACTGGAATTCGGGAGCCGCGGCCCAGGTGGCGTCGCGAGGCTCTGTGATATAGAACCACAATTGCTGCTATCCTTTGACGGTCTCCACAAAAGTACCTTTGGGCCATGTGACGTTGGGCATCTTGCTCACCATGGGGCCCCCGCACTCTGCGTGCTCGCCACCCACCACCTTTGGCTTCACATTGAAGATATTTAGCCACAATCCAAAGTGGGGTGGGATGCGGAGGAAGGCCTCGCACACGACAATAAATGCTGAGATGTTGAGGATGGAATTCGGGGCTAGTTCATGGAAATCCAGCCCGTAGTAGAACATGAGTCCGCAGACGAAAGGATGGAGAGGAAACCCTAACCCGCGGACGAAGTGGTGCATGAACACCACCCTCTTGTTGGGCTCCGGGGTGGGGACGATTTGCCCCTTGGCCGGGAGCCGGTGGGCGATTTCCTTGGCCAAATACCCGGCCTCCCGGAGCTTCTTGATGTCCTTCTCCTTGATGGAGGAGGCCATCCACTTGCCTTGCGCTCCGGATCCGGACATGGTCGGAGTGCTTCCTTGAGGCGGAAAAGATCAGAGCTTGGGCGCTGGAGCTTGAGAATGTAGAGGCAGAGGAAGAGAAGGCGTGGGTGAAAGGAGTGAATCCTTATCTCTTTATAAAGGCAGTGAATATCAAGCGCCTCCCACTCGCCTCAAAACTCGCCTATTCCCAAGGGTCGTGCAGACGACACGGTTGGATTACCCACACCCGTATTGATGAGTATCCCGCAATAAGGGGACACAATCTCCGCTTCGACGAGACGTGCCAATAAAACCACATCTCGAAACATGGAGCGGCAGGCCGAAAAACGGTTCGAAATAAAAACCGGGTGGTGGCGTGATGTCACACTACAAAAAGTTGTCAGCGGATTGTACTCATGAAATATTATACTCTCTGCGGTTGTGTGTGGTACTTGTTTTGCAGAGCCAGGCACGTTCGTTAAAGACCGTGTGGAAGTATTCAGAGAAGGAACCCGCCTTGCAATGCCGAAGACAATTTGCACGCCGGACACCTCGTCATTGAAGCCTATTTCAGGGGCTACTGATGGAGTCCTGGATTAAGAGGTCCTCGGGCGTCCGGACTATGTGACCTGGGCTGGATTGATGGGCTGTGAAGATACAAGACCGAAGACTATTTCCCGTGTCTGGATGGGACACTCCTTGGCATGGAAGGCAAGCTTGGCGTGTGGATATGAAGATTCCTTTTCTCTATAACCGACTTTGTATAACCCTAGTCCCCTCCGGTGTCTATATAAACCGGAGGGTTTCGTCCGTAGTTGCAATCACAATCATACAGGCTAGACTTTTAGGGTTTTAGCCATTACAATCTCGTGGTAGATCAACTCTTGTAATACTCATATTCATCAAGAGCAATCAACTAGGAAGTAGGGTATTACCTCCATAGAGAGGGCCCGAATCTGGGTAAACATTGTGTCCCCCGTCTCCTGTCACCATCATCCTTAGACGCACAGTTCGGGACCCCCTACCCGAGATCCGCCGGTTTTGACACCGACACTGGTTGAGAGGTAAAGTGAATCCAGTGCAGGAGCAGATCATCTTGAGGCTACTCTTGGAGGGGAAAACCACGGCAAAGTCAAAGTCAGAGAGCTGTCGGATCTGCCAATTCCAACCTCCGCCATCCCACAGTTTGAGTTCATCCAGGAGGATTTGGGGGAGATTTTGTGGTCTTTGATGGAAATAATAGCAGCGTTGGAGAGCGCAGGGGCCACATGCACCTGAGGAATCTCGTTATCGAGAGCATAGAATGAACACCGAGGGAGACCTTGACCGAAGAGTTTAAAATAGGCAGTCTTGCGACGATTCTGACAATCCACCATAAGGTGTCCATCTTTTCTGCAGATCAGGCAGAAAGGTGGATTGAGGCAACGGGATTGGAAATGGCTGGGCTGGTGGCGGGCGAAGCAAGTAAGGTTAGGGTTAGGTGGTTGGGGAAGTGGAGGGAGGGACGAGCCGGCGGAGGAGGGGGAGGAGGCAAGATCCGATCGCCCATGGCATTAGAAGACGAGCTAGGGCCAGACGCCGGAGAGCGACGCCCAAAGGAACCAGATCCAGCACCCCCACGCCTCATCAGGCGACCGCCGAGCCTCGATGAGGGTCCAGAAGCCCGACCACCGCTACGAGCCAAGGTGAGCAGGCCAGCCGAAGGAGGAGGAGGGGGACGGGCACCAGGACCAGAGCCACCACCAGCCGCCGCTGCCTCCTAGCGATCGACCCCAGATCCGCCAGATCCGGGGGCGTCCGACCCTGAAATCGCTGCAGACGCCGCCGCCGATCGGGCACGCTCATCTCTCTGAAGCCACTCGGGCCCCACCACCTAGGCCTCGCGGTCACGGGCCACTTGCGACCGAGCCGCCTGCTCGGCCTCAAGCTTCAAGCGGAGGGACGCCTCGAGCTCCAGATCCGCCGCCCCGTCGTTCGAATCCTCCCGCCGCCGCTTCTGGCCCGACACGGCCTCGCTCGAGGACCCACGGGACCGATCCATGGCCACCACAACCGCGAAGGGGAGAGAGAGGTAGAGGGGGAGGGGATCTGCGGTAGAGTGGGATGCGGAGGCGGAAGCGGCACAGATCAGACTGAGATGCAGGAAACCCTAGAAATGGGGGGAGGGCAGAGCCCTTGCGGACCCATATATATATCCGGAGCTAGCCAGGCTAGGCTCGCCAGAGGGGGAGGGGGCAACTGGGGCCAAGCTAGTCCCAGGGCCCAGAATGGGGAGGGGGGAAAATTACTAGGAGACGACAGCGAAGGCGGCCCAATAGGGGCATACGGCCCAGACTAGGCCAAAGTGGGTCGAGTAGAGGGCCCACAAGCCTCCTGCACGGAAACCCGATCTAGGATTGCGGACGAGGGGAGAGCGGCGGCCGCCGCCAGCAGCACCGAACCCAGGCTGCCCGCCGGCGACGAGGATGGAGGAGAGCAAGGCAAACGCGCCAGACCACCAACCCGCAAAGGAGCGACCCCAAAATCGGCACAAACCGGCGAAGAAGTCGTCCCCGAATGATCCCATCGACGGCCACGCCGAACCTGGATCCAGCCAGGTCCAGCCACGGCATCAGAGAACACCGGCCGACCACGCCCACCCGGGGCAAATTTCCGAACGCGCCCTGTCAGCCCCGACCTCGGTGGCGGCATCATGACAGGAGGAGAGACCGTGGCGAGAGGAGGGAGGTCAGAATCGGAGTCAGAGTCGTCCTCGCCCCCAACCGAAGAAAGGGCCCAGAATGTGTTACCAGAACCAGATCCAAAGGAGAGAGGACGAGGAGGGGAGCCATGAGACGGAAGAAGGGGAACGTTGAGAGGAGAGGCCGGCGCCGGAGACGGAGGGGAGCCATGGGGGAGGGGAGAGGCAAGGACGGACCTATGTTGCCGAAAGGCGTAGGACCATGGGGAGGAGGAGGGGGAGGAGAGCGGGAGGGGGGAGGAGAGCCATCAGAAGCAACGAAGTTGGGGATCCTCTGTGGCAGTTTCCCACACTAAGTGCATATGACAGTGTTGTCTGTGAAGGGGCACTAGTAGAAAACGGAGCTTTATTACCGGTTCGTAAGGGCCTTTAGTGCCGGTTTTGCAACCGGCACTAAAGGGTGGAGACTAAAGGCTCCCCCTTTAGTACCGGTTCAGCACGAACCGCCACTAAAGGCCCACCACGTGGCGTGAGTTCGTGCCGTGGTATGCGGGACCTTTAGTACCGGTTGGTAACACCAACGGGTACTAAAGGTTTTTTTTATTTGAATCTTTTTTGATTATTTTTCAATTTTCAATTTTCTGAATTATTTGATGATTCAGTCTCTAATCACCCCTCTTAACGGCTCAAGTGTGGATCACTCATTCTAAATCATCTAACTTCCCGGCCGGTCACCCATCCTCTCACTACTCCAGCCTGGGCACGCTTAACTTCAGAGTTCTATTCCCCCTAGTTTCCAAGTCTGCACTTGTTGTTTTCCTGACAATAGTAAGCTATCAATCTTATAAACCCTCAGGAGTTTAGCTTGAGCATTAGGTCACACGTTTAACCGTTTGAGTTTGAAACTATTATTCTAAAAAACATTAATTATTTAGTAACACTAATATTTCTTGAATAAGTAGTTTGACCACCTTTTGACCAGATTTGACCAAAATTCAAAAGAATGAAATAATTATTTAGTAACACTAATATTCTTGAATAATTATTTAGTAACACTAATATTTCTTGAATAAGTAGTTTGACCATAGTTTGACCAAAATTCAAAAAAAACTAAAATTTGAGCATATCTTTTTTTCCTTTTAGAATTTGAGGATTCTAAAAATTTGCAAACAGGCCTACAGTGGATTTTTGTGCCGAACATTTTGATATATTATACGTTTTTTTCGACATAGTATGCAAAAGATATAGTCGTTTTACTTTTTCATCACACTTTTTTGCAAAACACGTCCAAATTTAAGTTTTTAAATTTTCCTAACTTGTAGATGTAGTAACATAACTACATCTCGAAGGATTTTAATTTTTGAAGTTTTTATCATTTTCTTTTGTTTTTTTCAAAACTGAAATGGCGATACACCAGGGGGGTAGAGTTTGAAAATTGCCTTATAGTCCCGGTTTGTGTCTCCAACCGGGACTATAGGTTAGACCCCTTTAGTGCCGGTTTGTGGCACAAAACATTACTAAAGGAGCTCGTGGGGCCCCGGCCTGACGCCAGCCTGCCACCACCCCTTCAGTACCGGTTCGTGGCACGAATCGGTACTAAAAGTTCAACACGAACCGGCACTAATGCATAGCCGTTCAAACCGGGACTAATGGTACCATTAGTACCGGGCCAAAATCGAACCGGGACTAATGTGTCTCACATAAGGTCCTTTTTCTACTAGTGGGGGTGACACTCTGAAGCTATGTATTGCCTATTTAAACATCCCACCACCTTTTCAGACATGTATGAAGGCAAGTTTTGGTGGGATTGTTAACCCCCGAAGACCACCCCCCACCACACTTGTAGACATGCGAAGAACAATCTATAAAGAGAGAAAAATTAGATACTTCTGCAGCTCTAACAAATATGAAAAATAACCACATGGGCTATAGCTACTGTGTTTGTACTGTGTAAAAATTTCAGAAAATTGTCGCATTCTGAATATTCAGGAATATTCACGCAATAACAAACCTGGCGAACGTTACTTCAGTGTTATCACCGTCTGTGAAGGGGGTCACACTTCGGAGCTGCGTATTGCCTCTTTAATCTTCCCACCACACTTTAAGACATGTATGAGGATTCAACGCTATGTTTTGGTGGCATTGCTACCCCCGAAAGCCTTTGAGCGGCCTAACCATAGCCCATCTAGCCCTTTCACTTTCACCGGACGGCCTTTGACCAATGGACTTTTCACCTGGTTGTGGTAGGTTAGTCCATAGGACCATTTTAAAATGAATTTTGAGCCCAACCTATCACAAGATGTCCTCTGGCTTGACCCTTCGTCGCAGTTTCCCACTCTAAGTGCAGATGACAGTGCCGTCCGTGAAGGGGGTCACCCTTTGGAGATGTGTATTGCTTACTTAAGCATCACTAGTAGAAAAGGGGGCTTTGGTCCAGGCCGGGTGACCCCATTAGTCCCGGTTCAGTCCAGAACCGGGACCAATGGGAGCATTGGTCCCGGTTCGTGAGCCCAGGGGGCCGGCCGGGCCACGTGGGCCATTGGTCCCGGTTCATCTGGACCTTTTGGTCCCGGTTGGTGGGATGAACCGGGACCAATGGGCTTCGCTCCTGGCCCACAACCATTGGTCCCGGTTCGTGCCTATTGTCGAGAGGTTAAATTTAGTTGAAAGAGAAAACGAGTACTCGAAAGAAAAATTGAAAAGAATTGAGGGGGAGAAGATGGAATTGGAGTTGCATGTTGCTGATGTCGTCGATGATCACAAGATCAAGATGGAGAAAATGCGCTTGAAGATTAGAAAGATTAGAAAATATGCCATCGATAGTGAGGCTTGGTATCATTATGCTGTTGGATCCATTGTTACCTTAGTTGCGATCTTGATCGTATTTGTTGTTGCATTTAAATGCTTTAGCTAGAGAGTTATTTGTTTGTTGCATTTAAGTGTTGTATAAACTTTATGTATGAACTTGTATTAATTTGGTCTATTCGGTGTTGTGTAATGAAGATGGGCCGGCAATGGATGTACGATGACCGATGCTCTCCCCAGTTCATTGAGGGCGTGCATACTTTTCTACTTGCGGCTGAGGCAAACAAGCGGGCGGATGGTTTTATGCCTTGTCCATGTGCTCTCTGTAAGAATGGTCACAATTACTCTACGTCAAGAACCATTCACGTCCACCTGTTTAAGTCCGGTTTCATGCCCCACTATAATGTTTGGACCAAGCACGGAGAAAGAGGGGTTATGATGGAAGACAATGAAGAAGAAGAGGACGACGACAGCTATCCTGGCCATGGGTTCCTTGAATACGATGATACAACAATGGACGAAGAAGCTGAGCCGGTAATGCGGGAAGAAGCTGAGCCGGCAATGCGGGAAGAAGCTGAAGAAGAGGCATCAGATGAGCCCGTTGATGATCTAGGTCGGGCCATTGCCGATGCAAAGAGAAACTGCGCAAGTGATTTGGAGAAGAAGAAGTTGCAGCGCATGTTAGAGGATCACAAAAAATTGTTGTACCCGAATTGCGTAGGTGACAAGAAAAAGCTGGGCACCACACTGGAATTGCTGCAATGGAAGGCAGAGAATGGTGTATCTGACAAGGGATTTGGAAAGTTGCTGGTAATGATAAAGGATATGCTTCCAAAGGACAACGAATTGCCCGAGAGTACGTACGAAGCAAAGAAGGCTGTCTGCCCTCTAGGGTTAGAGGTGCAGAAGATACATGCATGCCCTAATGATTGCATCCTCTACCGCGGTGAGTACGAGGATTTGAACGCTTGCCTGGTATGTGGTGCATTGTGCTATAAGATCAGCCGCGATGACCCTGGTGATGTCGAGGGCGAGCGCCCCAGGAAGAAGATTCCTGCCAAGGTGATGTGGTATGCTCCTATAATACCATGGTTGAAACATTTGTTCCAAAACAAAGAGCATGCCAAGACGATGCGATGGCACAGAGAAGACCGTAAGAAAGACGGAAAGTTGAGAGTACCCGCTGACGGGTCGCAGTGGAGAAAAATCGAAAGAAAGTACGGGAAGGAGTTTGCAGATGACGCAAGGAGCGTATGGTTTGGTCTAAGCGCAGATGGCATTAATCCTTTTGGGGAGCAGAGCAGCAACCATAGCACCTGGCCTGTGACTCTATGTTTGTATAACCTTCCTCCTTGGTTGTGCATGAAGCGGAAGTTCATTATGATGCCAGTTCTCATCCAAGGCCCTAAGCAACCCGGCAATGACATTGATGTGTACCTAAGGCCATTAGTTGAAGAACTCTTGCATACTAACTCGGATGAAAAAGTTTTTTATATGAAAAATCATCTACTCAAAAAGTTACATCCGAATTTAACGGGGGGAACCCCGTTAAACATTTTCAAAATCCTCAAAAACCTAATAGAAAAAAAGTCACGGGGCTTTTAAGATCTAGAGTGAAAAAAAATCGAAAAAAATTCGAACAGTGGGCAAACTGTGGTCAAACAATGGTCAAACTAATTATTCTAGAATATTAGTGTTACTAAATAATTATTTCAGTTATTTCAATTTTGGTCAAATCTGGTCAAACTGTGGTCAAACTGTGGTCAAACAATGGTTAAACTAATTATTCAAGAAATATTAGTGTTACTAAATAATTATTGTTTTTTAAAACAATAGTTTCAAAATAAAACTATGAAATGTGTCACTTCATGCTCAAGCAAAATTCCTGAAGGTTAATAGGATTGACATCTTAGTATTGTCAGGAAAACAACAAGTGCAGACTTGGAGCGAGGGAGAATAGAACCCGGAAGTTAAGCGTGCTCAAGCTGGGGGAGTGGGAGGATGGGTGACCGTTCGGGAAGTTAGATGATTTGGAATGATGAGGGGTGATTAGAGGATAAATTGAGAAGTGATGAGGGGTGGTGATTACAGACTAGAGGTTAAAATAATTCAGAAATTTGAAAATAAAAAAAATTCAAAAAAAATTTCAAAAAAAAATCATAAAATTTCCTTTAGTCCCGGTTGGTGTTACCAACCGGGACTAAAGGTGGAGCTCCACGTGGCCGCGCCCTTTAGTCCTGGTTCTGGATTGAACCAGGACTAAAGGGAGAGGCATTAGTACCGACATTTTAGTCCCGGTTCCAGAACCGGGACTAAAGGCCCTTATGAACCGGGACTGAAGGCCCTTTTTCTACTAGTGCATCCCATCACACTTTCAGGCATGTGTGAGGACCCAAAGCAAGTTTTGGTGGGAGTGCTAACCCGAAGAGCCCCACCACACTTGTAGACATGTAAGGAATAATCAATAAATAGGATTTTTTTTCCAGATAGTTCTGCATCTCTAAAATATGAGAAATTACCACATAGCCTATAGCCACTATTTTTGTGTTGTGTCAAAATTTCACAAAATTGTCACATTCTGACTATTCAGGAATATTCATGCAACAACAAACTTGCCGAACGTTACTTCGATGTTATCGCCGTCCGTGAAGGTGGTCACACTCCGGAGGTGCGCATTGCCTCTTTAATCATGCCACCACACTTTAAGACATGTATGAGGACCCAACGTGATGTTTTGGTGGCATTGCTACTCCTCGAAGGCCCCTGAGCGGCCTAACCCTAGCCCGGTTCACCCGGAGATCTAGCCCTTTGACTTTCACCGAACGCCCTTTCGCGAATGGACTTTTCCACGTGGTTGTGGTAGGTTAGCCCATAAGAACATTTTTTCAGCCCAACCTAAAGCAAGATGCCCTCCGGATTGACCCCCCATCGCAGTTTTCCACTCTAAGTGCAGACGACCTTTGTGAGTTTATGTTACTTCTTTTTCCCGTTCTGGGTAATTTTATTAGCCCTCTATGGGAAAGGGAAGACTTTTGTGTGGCTTCTTTTTCCCGTTCTTTGTTGGGCTCTCTGAAACATTAGAATCAAGTTCGCCATCGCTGATATTTTTCCGCGGCAACCCGCTGATTGCTTCTTCAAAATTGGTTTTCTCTTACATCAATGGGGGCCTCTCTCCAAGCCCGAGGACTGCACCATCATCGAAATGCTGGTCACGGAGCTGTGTCACCTGTACAAGTTACCTGCGAGCCGGTTTCAACCATTTCCTCTACTTATGCTTTCAGATGGCTTTTCTATTGAATTAGTGTAAGGGCTGAACTCATTCCAGATTGTTTACGATCCTTACTGTAACCTGGGATCCACAGGAACCTAAGCTGTAACATGTGAACCTTGTGGGCTTTATTAATTTAAAAGCTAGCCACTTCGTGCCTCTTCATCTAAGAAGCAAGGAAGTCGTCGCAGGCTCAACATGCACGCGGGTCTCCAGCTCGATCGAGACTGCGGTGGTTGTGTACGCTTGTAAATAGGAAGTCTCCGCTCGCAGCACGACGAAACAATAAAACACTTATTTTTCCAATGCAAATTAGCTCGTTTTATATGGTTGTTCATCCAAGTAGCTTCTGACTTGTATCCTTCATGTAGTATTTTTAATATATTTGGCAACTGGTTATATGAGATTGACCACAAGTTTAAAATTCTCCTCGGGGTGTGAACGCTTGCCATTATTTGGCCGCAGTAGGTATGTAGAAATGACAAGATTTTTAATAATAAGAGCATTTCTCTTACATAGGTTATCTACAGATGTACCGGTACGATTTGTTTATGGTCGTCTCTACACCGTGTGGAGAAACGAGGCCTGTTGAAAGAGGTGTATACATGCTTGGAGAACATGGCGAGGGATACTTCTACCTGACATGAATGACAACATGATCTTAGGGTTGGCCCTCCCATGGATTAGGCATCATACAATCTTATGATTACTATATTGTCCCACTATGCCCGTATCGTGTTTGTGACTATTGGACATGCGACCGAGCGCCATCGACGACATGCGACCACATACATGCCGATGATGAGATCGCGTGGAAATAAAACCTTCCTGTTGACGTCAGAGACTGAGACATGCGCTATTGCTCATTCTTATATCAGCCTGTAGCCGGGTTCGTGAGCGCAGCATCGTGGAAACTGCCCTTGCAAGTTGTTATTCTTTTTCCTGCCATGATTGCACCTCGTTAGAGTTTGGAATGGGGAAAGTTGCCGGCCGGCCTAATGATGAGCAAACCGGTTTTTGGCTCCTCTGCATTGTGCATCCAGCGCCGAGTCTGGTCAACCAAACCGGCCGGTATCACACTACCAAACAGTGGTAGTTGTGTTTCTCTCTGCTATATAACAGCACACGTTTGTTTCTTGCTTCACACATCCCAATAACCTTAGAGCACCACATGGCGATCGGCTTCGGTACAAAGCTGACATGGATCTTTGCGCTGCTTCTCATCCTGGTCATGGCGATTCAAGTCCGAGCCCAGCCTCCTCCCGGTAATTTTCAAATCATGTCCTCCTAGGGTTCCCTTGTTGATTCCTGCACGCACAATTCAGTTTTCTTCCGCGTGCAACTTAAAACATTCTCACATGGCTGAAATCTCATAAATCAGATTTTTTTTTACTAGCTATTGCATGTATAGCCGCCGCATATGCCGTGATCATTGCTTTGTAGACCTTTAAGTTGAAACACATGATAATGATACGTCGTTCTGTGCGTTCGTGCAGGGTTCATAAACATCGATTGTGGATTGAAAAACTTCAGTGCCTACCCTGACGCCAACTTAAATCTACGGTACGGTTCTGACGATGAATTTGTCGAGAGCGGTGAGAAGCACGAGGTTTTACCAGAGTTCATGGCTAGCACAGCAGATGATAACCAAAACACCCTGAGGAGCTTCCCTGTTGGTTCAAGGAATTGTTATACACTGCCATCCACCCCAGGCAAGAAGTATCTGTTGAGGGCCATATTTACTTATGGCAACTATGATAGGTTGAACAAGACTCAGGACGGGTCCCTGTTTCGGTTTGGGCTCCATATCGGCGTCAATTTCTGGGATTCGGTGGACTTGTCAAATTTTCCCACAGATAAAGCGGTATGGAAGGAGGTGCTCACCGTTGCTACAGGCAGCTCCGTGTCCGTTTGCCTGGTAAACTTCGGTTCCGGGACTCCTTTCATATCTTCTTTGGAGCTGAGGCCACTACTAGATACCATGTACCCTTTTGTCAATACTTCTGTGTCAGTCAGCTACTTTATTCGATTCAGATTTGGCAACATCACCGACTATGTCACAAGGTGAGACAAGTCTGCCATATCCATAATACTAGTTTTGGATTGTATCTAAAATATGCCTGTCAATGGTTGTCTTAAATTCATTTTGCTAGGTTGGCACATTTAAGAGTGTTTCCTACTTCTTTGTTTCCTGATTCCGCAATTACTTCTAACAAAAAGTACTCCCTCTGTTTTTATTTACTCCGCATATTAGTTTTGGTTAAAGTCAAGTTTTACAAATTTTGACAAAGTTTATAGACAAAAATATTAATATATACAATAACAAACAAATACCATTAGATTTGTTGTTGAATGTACTTCCACATCATATAGATTTGTTATGCTAAATATTTATATTTTTTTCTATACATTTTGTCAAATTTTACAAAGTTTGACTTTAATCAACTCTAATATGCAGAGTAAATAAAAACGGAGGGAGTAATATTGGGATTGCTAGATCCTACAGCAATTAGCTTTCAAGTAAATACTAACAGATTAGAATAATATTGTGCTAGCTATTTATCTGTTTTTCATTCTGTGTGCGATGAAGATACCCAACGGATAATTATGACCGTTTCTGGGAAAGCTATTCTGGGAAAAGGACGGAAGTCCAGCACTACCCCTATATCAGCCTGAACACCAGCAATAACTTGGAGAACCTCCCAGGCAACAACGACTTCAGGGTGCCATCCGCCATCTTGCAGAATGCCATGAGCATAGACGCAAACAATTCCTCCATAATAATCAGCGAGTCATCGGGAGCCAATAAAGACGCTCAAACCCTACAGATTCTCTCGATCTTTCACTTCACCGAGCTAAACGGGAGCAACCCGAACAGGAGGTTCAATATTTACAGCGCCGGTGAAGGGCTGTTCCCAGGTTTTTCCCCGTCACGATTAAAGGTGGACAGCATGTACAAGAGCGGGCTTTTCGCGCAGAAGGGCGACGCATACTTCATCTTAAACAAGACGGCCGGCTCGAGTCTTCCGCCACTCATCAATGCGTTGGAGTTGTACTCGCTTGTTTTGATGAAGAATCTCACCACCGACTCTGATGATGGTAAGATTAATGTATATACTGCACGTGCATCACACATTTGTCACGAGTACGTATTTAGCAGCAGATTCACATGAACGTCATGTATTTGACAAATGCTAATGACCTCACTGGCTCTATTCCACATCGTCACGATCTTCAGTTAAGTAATAAGGATCAAGTTTATCAACAGGTTGCACACTCAATTCCAGAGTATACCATCTTTTAAAGGTCAAATAATGCTAATGTGCCGTTGGAAAACCCTAGTTGATAAATGAATTACTAGTTCAATTTAGTCAGTTCTACACTTCTACTCCCTCCATCTCTAAATATATAGAAGACCTTTTACAGATTTCAACACGGACTATATACGGATGTATATAGACATATTTTAGAGTGTTGATTCATTTATTTTGCTTCGTATGTAATCCGTATTGGAGTCTCTAAAAGGGCTTATATTTAGAAACGGAAGAAGTACTGCTTAAATAATGTGCTTCTTAAGGTAATCTAATACAGCTACTTTATGCCGTCCATATATTTACCCTTGTCTTTCGCTGTTGTAGTAAAGTACATGAAAGACGTCAAGGCACAATACAATTTGGCACGGACAAGCTGGAATGGAGATCCATGCTCCCCAATAGAGTATTCCTGGAAAGGATTGACTTGTGACTACTCTAAGAGCAACCAGATTCCGAGGATTGTAACGGTGTAAGTACATAACCAAGACTTGTATCATATTAAATCAGAATCTAAACATTACCTAAAAAGGATTTCTCCTGCTTTATATTATAAAGCAACCATAACAACAGACATCCGAGCGAACTGATACAAACACACGTCACCACGGCACACAACACCACACACCCAAAGTAAGATACAAAGGTGCCGGACACCGTCACACCACTCGGACGACAACCAAGCAAACTACTTGGAGACGATGCAGATTGCAGACCTCCCCGTCCATCATCCAAACACACCCAAGACAATCCAAAAAGATCTGCTTTGTACCAAAAGGACACCCCTGACCGACGACCGCAGCATAGGTCACGCCTTGAACATTGCCGGAGCCGCAACAACACGCATGTGGCTGGGGATATGGGGAAGTGGGGGAGCGGACGCATCCGGACCGGCACACCTCTGTGTTAGTGACGGGTGGCCCGAGCACGTCGCGGCGCCCATCCCTCTAGCCAACCTCCCAACCGGACACACCCCTGTGCCGTCCCACCTCAATGGACGACGAAGAAAAGCGCAAAGCCACCGACGCAGACCCGGCAACCTACAAGGAGAACCCCAAGGACTTCCGCCAATCGCCAAGATACTCACCGGGGAGACAATCTGCACTGCCGCCGTCGCCCAGCCGGCGGAACGCCTGGAGACTGACCAGCACGCCCACCTGCCACTGCCGCTGTGCCTCCACCACCACCAACCACTGGCACAACAGGGGTGGATGCCCACAGGTCGCGCCACAATCAGCCCGTGCCGCCTGGGCCCAGATCTGGCCGTCTGTCGCCGTCGAAGCCCACCACGCACCACCGCCGCTGCAGCCCCTTCACGCAGCCGCCCACAACTTGCGTCTCCGCCACCCACAACTCAGCACCACGGCCCGACCCTGAGGCCCGTGCCTGGCAAGAGGGGAGGGTGATTTGTGAAGTCAAATCATTCCGACGGATTCTCGATCCGTTTTTTTTCACCGGGTGTCAGAATCTAAACATTGCAACTCAATCTTTTAAAGATTTAAAGTGCATTACATTGCATCAACCTTAAGTAATTTAATGCTCCACAGAAGTTACCTTTTCGTTGGCATGCTGCAGCAGATATGTTCTTTTTTTTGTTTGTAATAAATATATCAGAATGGATAAACCTGACCCCATGTCCTAAGATCTTGAAAATACATGTAATTCAGTAGAAATATTGAAAGAAGCTAGTATAAAACTGAACCACAGAAGGACATTTACATATTCTTTGAAAATACATGTTAGCTCAATGCTGTCACTTAATTAAAGGTACATGAATTAACATTAGTTTTTTTACAGCAATCTTTCTAGCAGTGGACTAGGTGGTGGACTTGCCATATCATTCATGAACATGACATCATTACAGAACTTGTAAGTGGTGCCCACAACATAATATTGATAGGCTAGAAAGAATACGTTGTCGTCTTTCGTGATCCTAAGAAGAAAACGTATGTAGGGATTTATCACACAACAATCTGACGGGAGCTATTCCAGACTATCAACTAAATTCACTTAAAGTTCTGTAAGTCTCTGATTACATCTATGGCTGATGATATAAATTTTAGATGAATGATTCTAACTATTATTTTTCAGTAACTTGTCAAATAACAAGCTAGACGGACCAATCCCTGATTCTATTCTTCAACGAGTCCAGGCCGGTCAGCTGGACTTAAGGTTTGGCATGCTTTGTTGCACAATTTCTTATTAGATTTTCTCGAATGAACTAAACAACTGCACCTGAAAAGAATTAAGCTCAAGCTAAGTTTGGTTATCATAGAAAAAATTAGGTTTAGAAACAACCTTTGCACATTACTATAAGTGCATTTGTTAAACGAAAAGTCTAACGCCCACACGTGTGGGCGTTTGCATCTCGCCCACACGCGTGGATCCGCGTCCGTTTGTGAGCGCACGAATCTTGGCATGTTTCTAGTGCCACGTAGGACTGGGTTGGTGTGTGGGCATTCACCCGGTCGCCCACACGGCCGTTTCACCACACAGGAGGGGCTGGTGTGTGGGCGTTCAGCAGTTTGCCCACACGCCACTTTCCACTCACGCACAAGGGCTGGTGTGTGGGCATTTGCCATTTCGCCCACACGCCCGTCTCATCTCCCACACCCAAGTTGCCACTTGCCATGTGTTTTGCAGTGCACATGGCAATTGCCCTAGTGTGCTTTATAAGCAGGTGGCAACTCTCTCTTTTTTCTTACCCGAACATCTCAGTTGCCATGTATTTTGCAGGGTACACGACAACTGCCTTAGTGTGCTTGTAAGCAGATGACAACTCTCTTTTTTTTACCCGAACATGTTCTTTTGCCATGTCTTTTTTAGCGCTACACGTCAACTGCCTAGTGTTAGTAGGTGGCAACTCCTAAGGTTTTCAAATCATGGCAACTGTAGTAAACCAGACCATACATGGCAACTGCCTAGTGTTAGTAGGTGGAAAACCCCTAAAGTTTTCAAATCATGGAAACTATAGTAAACCAGACCATACATGGCAACAGCCGCAGTTGCTAAAAAATGGCATTTGGAACTTTTGACATGATATGGCAACTGCAGTTGAGCAACCATGGCAACTGTAGTTGTCCGACATGGCAACCGTAGTTCAGCGACATGGCAACTGCAGTTAAACGAACATGGACGAGGGTCTGGACCATGGCAACTGCGGGCGCGCGGTGACTGTCACGCGGGGCGTGCGGGACCACGAGGTACGAGGCCTGACGTACGGGGCGTGTGGGCGCTATCTATTTTCGCCCACACGCACGTGTGTGAGAGGGATCGGGAGGGAAAAAAAGAGATGTGTGGGCATTACTTGTTTTGTCCACACGTAGATGTGTGGACTGTTCCTCTTATACACCACACAAAATGTGTGGGCAGACTCCCTAACGCCCACACGTGTGGCACTTATCGGCGTCCTTTGTTAAATTAGATGTGAGTTTGCCTTTCTCTGCCCGCTGTTTGGCTAGTGCCATACTTGTCGTGTATCACACTTTTCTAGCACCATGCGACAACAACTCCACTTGTCGTATACATAAACTCTTGGCAAATCCTCTATTCTTAGATAGTTACAACCCACTATCTATTTTTCCTTTTCATGGAGCTATGCCACATCATCAAGACATGTATGTGGTCACAAGTTACAATTTGTGCACTAATCTATTCATGCAACCATGCCACCTCAGCAATCATGCATGGATTTGTTTCACTAATTTTCAACATAGACTGTCATGTTACACATTTTTGTTGTTTTGTACCATGAACTACATATATTTGTACGTTAGACGCTTGGGGCAAATCTATGTAGGTCATGTTACACACTTTTGATAAAAATGGCACCATGTTTGACTTCAATCGAATAGATTTCCCTTTTTATATAACATTATGTTACATGCTTCATATACTTTATTGTTTTCAATAGTTTTAGTCTTTTAACACCCCGTTTGACCGAGAGCATTCTTAAATTTGTTTTCACAATAGTTTTTGGCTTTTAACATCTATTTATGCATCTATTTTACAAAGACTCCCGCAACAATGCTCGGGGCATCATCTAGTTAAAGTTATGGTGGCCAACTTGGGTGCACCGAAAGCTCGTCCGCGCATTTATCGATCCAAACATGCCCTTAATTACGTGCATTGGCATCCAATATATATATACATGCTTTATCATCTAGGTCTATTAAAATGGGAGGAAGCTAAGGACCTAGTAGTAACTCCACATGGTTTAGAAATCATGTAGTTTGTTCATTCCAAGGGCTGAGTTTTGTACAAGAACTATTTGCAAATTAGTCATCTTTGAAAATAGACTGATGTTATAATCCTAACTTTGTAGAGCAGCTAAGATATTTGAGCTGATTTTGATGTATGTTGTTAATTGTCTCATTAGATTAGAAGGCAATCCTATATGCTCAAACAAAAAAGATACATACTGCTTAGATAATACGAAGAAGAGGAAAACCACACCTATCTTGCTCATCGCAGTGATAGTTCCCGTGATACTGATGTCACTCGTAGTAGGAATGTGCATACTCTGGAAGTTATTTTGGAAAGGTAAAATAAAACTATACACTTTAAATTTCCTTCCATCAATGCGAAGGTGGTGCAAATTTCACAGAAATTCTAGACCTAAGCTTGCATGAAAACAAACCCTCTTCACCTTGTAGAGAAGTCAACATACAATGAGGATTATGCTATGTATGAAGAGGAAAATCCCCTACATATTGACATTAGACGGTTCACATATGCGGAGTTGAAGCTCATAACAAACAACTTCCAAACAATCGTTGGAAAAGGAGGCTTTGGTATTGTTTATCATGGCATACTGGAAAATGGTGATGAGGTAGCTGTTAAAGTGCTCATGGAGACATCAATAGCAGAGTCAAAGGACTTCCTCCCTGAGGTACAATACGGATCCAACTAGGCCACATGACTATTTTGTCCAAGACAAAGTTAAAGTATGCAAGTTATATAAAACCATTTCCACAACCTACATTTGTTATATACAAAAAACTAAGATATAAAAAATAGAGTTTAAAGGCTAGAGATACGTAGATGCAATAACCATGAATATTAACATGATGTTATATATAGGATTGAATTTTGTTCTTTCATATGAATGTCTACAAAACCCCTATTGATTTTTAACATATTCAACACACTATAAAGAGGATACCCTCATCGTGCATTTGCAAATTCCACGATGTTAGTTCACCAGATGAAGCATGTGGCTTCAACTCTAGAAATGCTGGTAACTATATCGACTATCGCAGGTGCAAACCTTGTCCAAAGTTCATCATAAGAATCTCGTGACTTTAAAAGGATATTGCCAGAACAAGAAGTGCCTAGCACTCGTTTATGACTTCATGCCCGGTGGAAATCTTCAACAACTTCTAAGGGGAGGTTTGTATCTTAACTTTTACTAACGTTCTTGTCAAGCATAGCTGACTTAGGTACAACAAACCTAACTTGCAGCTGCAGTTAGTTATTCCAGTAAGTTATATTTAGATGCTACAAAAATCAAATGGACCTGAAGTCAATTAAATCAAATGAGTCAAGTAAACCCAAAATATGTTCAGTATTAAAACCAAATTAACCATTTCATGGTTCTACTGCCTACAAAACCAAAAACTACACAACTACCGAGATGCAAATAGTTTTCACTAAGCAGTGGGAATCACTTACTTTGCAAATTTTATCAATATATTGTGTTCCATAGCATAACATAAAATTTTACATGTGTCTTAAGTATAAAATAAAATTCTAAAATCAAACTACTCTAGCTTTGATATGGTAGTATAATCAGGATTTACGTGTTCAACTATCCATGTTAAAGGTTTACTCCCTCCGTCTCGGTGTGTAAGCCATTCGCGTAGTTCTAGGTCATCGATTTGAGGAATTAAATATGTGTTATATGTCATTAAAAGTATATCACTAGATTTGTACACAGATGTAGTTTCTAAATATATATTTTTTGTCACATATAATACATATTTAGATAGGTAAATTGTCGACCTAGAACTATGCGAATGACTTATACACCGATACGGATGTAGTAGTTGATTTCCTAAACTATTATGGCTTTTAGTCTATATGGTTGAGTTGCTAGACCGGATTTCAGATATTCTTTTAATGTCATCACCATCACATGGACATCAATATTTTTCTAACAAAGTGACGGCACCACAATTACAGTCTTAGAGTCATACGTTCATAACCATTGAAAGATAATCTCAAATTATAAATATATATATATATCTTTCAAAGGTAGTAAGAAACAAAGCAAGTAGAGAGGTATGTATTACAACAATACTTTAGTAGCTTGGTTCGATTGTTAATCGGATTTGTATATATAAATGCTCTATGAAGAATAGGAAAATCAGTGGTATCTTGAAGGTCAAAGTGCATGTTTATGCATGTCTTAGATATTAGTATACCAATTGTTACTATGGTTAATCATTGTGTTTGTAACCACCATTTGCTAGTTTAAATATGCGAAAATTTAAAATACCTAGCATTTATCAAACGACACATACATTAATTTGGTATCAACTAATGCAGGAGACATATGTAGTTTGAATTGGGAACAACGACTTCATATTGCACTTGATGCTGCACAAGGTCCGCATTTCAGTTGTGTATTTTCCTTTAGGTCATGTATGTATGTGCCTATTGACGAACTACAAGTTTTAATAATCTATAGGATTAGAGTATCTACATGAGTTATGCACACCATCAATAGTGCACAGAGATGTGAAGACCCCAAACATTCTTCTGGACAAGAACCTGGTGGGAATAATATCGGACTTTGGGCTTTCGCGGGCTTTTAACGATGCTCACACACACATATCAACTGTTGCTGCTGGCACTCTTGGCTACCTCGACCCTGAGTACCATGCAACTTTCCAACTCACTGTCAAGACAGATGTTTACAGCTTTGGCATTGTCCTCTTGGAGATCATCACTGGCCAGCCCCCAGTATTAATGGAACCTCAAACCGCCCATCTACCGAATTGGGTGCGCCAAAATATAGCTAAGGGAAGCATTCACGATATTGTAGACAAGAGGCTATTGGACCAGTATGATGCCAGTTCTGTTGAGAGTGCCGTAGACATTGCCTTGAACTGCGTCGAAAATGCTTCCATCGACCGGCCGACCATGACCGAGGTTGTTTCAAGGCTCAAAGTGTGGCTACCGACGGTTTCAAGCGAAAAGCACTCTATTTCCGGGATTCCCCAGTCTAAGAAATCCATGGATACAGAAATTCGAAAGCAGTTCGAGATGATGATATCTGGTGTCAGCAACGACGAGAGCTCCTTCCAGTCTGGTGATACTAGTGGGCTGCTGACAGGAGTAGGCACGTTTTCTGGACGGTGAAAGGAAGATGTCCTCTGACTTATTGTTGCATCTGCTTAGAGAAGTTTGGTAATTTTTTCAAGTGTGTTGGCATTGATTTCTATAAACTACAATGTAGTAATTTTTAGTTTCTAATATTTCTCATGTATTCTTGTGGGATCGTTTGAGTAAGGGATATTTTTATAAAATACAAGTAGGCACGTTTTTATAAACTAGAAGAAATATATTTCGATTCTAACCTTTTTATTAGTGACCGTGTGTGAAATGAGCGTCAATCTATGAGGATTTCTCACCAAATGGTCATAATGCACTTGGGAGAGTCAAAACACTAAAACTTTACAACAATCTCCCCGATAAAGGTCATACTTTCTAGCATGAAATTGTCGTAAAATGGGGCAGCACAGTTGATGACCTGCAAGTGCACAGGGCTGTTGTAACACTTTCGTGATAAGCGAAGTGGCGAACCCACAAGGAGCAAATAGGAAGGAAATACAAACCCTGTAACTACGCTTACACAGTTATGTACACACCCAAACCGTAGTTTGGAAATAGCCTATTATAGTAAGTTGCTAGGAAGACAAATAGAGTTTACTAAACTACAAAAAAGAAATAAAAGACAAAAAAAATAAAGAGACTAAACTAAGGAAAACAGCGCTTGAGTAGTAAACGTTCTCGATGAAATCAAAGTCATCACAACAAGTATGACGTTGAAAAAAATGGTAGACATGGCTCTCTAATTGTATCACTAATCCACTTGTATATGATCTCGCGGGGGCGGTGTCGTGGTTCTAAGTCTGACAGTAGAACAGGGGTTACGTAGGAGGAGGCAAGATCCTAGCTACGATGAGGTTGTGCACGCAAGATTTACGAGTTCAGGCCCTTCTCGGAGGAAGTAAAAGTCCTACCGCTCGGTGTCCGGAGGCGGTCGACTGAATTATGCGTGAAGTTACATGGGGGTGCGAACCCTTGTGCTAGTGGAGGGGGGTGGCTTATATAGAGTGCGCCAGGACCCCAGCAAACCCACGTTACAAGGAGTTCAATGTACATTAAGGTGAGATGTTACTGGTAACGCCAGCAATAAAGACATATAAATGATCATTGAGACTACGGAGTGAACGCCTGACCGTTGCCATCCTGAGTGACTTTAGATCTTCTGTACTCCGAGTGGTTTCTGGTATGGTCGAATGATTATATCTTGGTCGAATGGAATTGGGTTATCCGAGTGGAATTGTTGGTCGAGTGGGTTGCACTCCGAGGTGATTTCAGTCGGTAGATGTTGTTGTTCTTTGAATGTCTTTGACTGTAGGGCAGTGTCCTTGGGAAGGGTGTCTAGGTTAGTCCTATTACCCTACCCTAGGTACATGTCATCGTCATTAGCCCCCGAATGGATTGAGATCCGAGTAGAGAAGAAGTTGGAGATGGTTCCGACCTGATTTTTATGCTTCAGAGGCATTCTACTTGGGTCGGCGAACCATGCTGAACCTTTAACTTCATTTTCAGTCGCCTTGATCCATTCAGAGTTTGTCAAGTGAACTTATACTGATGTGCTTCGACTGTTGGAATGGTACAAAATCTTTGGCGCGATTGGTTGCACTGTCATTCCCGGATCTTATGGGATTCGAAATTTGGAGAAGCGCACGGGTCGGAGGGCACCATAGTAAACGGAACGGATTAGGCAGGGGCGCCTCGATTCTCGCACCACCTTTTTCGCCACGTACCGAGCGCGCGACTGTTGCGGGATTTGACAGGATCGCTTGGGCCCACGCGTCAGCCACTCGGAAGTGAGCCCATAAAAGGCGTTGAGGCCGATGCGATTGCACAGTGTTCCTTATTCCCCTTCTTCCTCCTCTGCTTCTCCACTGTTCCCCTCTCCGCTCTCGACACCGCCACTGCGCCCGTGAGCAATCCAAGGCGATGGGGAAGGACAAGACGGCGGCCCTGGAGCGTGCCAAGAAGGCAACGGTGACGGCGAAGTCGAAGGGCAAGAAGACGAGTCGGGGGTCGTCATCAAGGTCCGGATTGCCGCCCGCCTGGATTCAGGGGGACTGGATCCGGTCTGCAATCCGGCAAGAAGATCTGGATGATCTGGTAGCGGGGGGCTTGATTGCCCCTGGATCCGGGATGCTGCCGGGGAACGAACTCGAGCCGCAGCCGCAGGAGGGTGAGTGCGTCCTCCTCGCCACTCATGTCGACTGCAGATTCTCTTTGCCTCCTCATCCTTTTTTCTGAGGTTTTCTTGAACTTTTTCGGAGCCCAACTTCATCATTTTTCTCCCAACACAATCACATATCTTGCCGCGTATGTCTCTTTGTGCGAAAACTTCTTGGGTTGTCGATTGCACTAGAGTCTTTTCAAGCACATTTTTATCTGCCGCTCTCAGTCTGTGAAGAAGGCCAGTCCGACTGATGATAAGACCCGAGTGATCCAAATGTGTGGGGGTTTAGGGATCCATACGAGAGGTATTAGTGCTTTTCTTGCAATGACTCTTCCCGATTCGGTTAGGGGATGGCAGTCGAGTTGGTTTTGCTGCAAGGATGTTCCGACTCCTGGTCAGTCAACCGGTCTTCCTCCCTTCACCATGGATCGAGTCCACCAACCTCCTTCGTTGCTCGAAACCCCGGAGGAGAGAGCTGAAGTGTTGATGCTAGTCGACCGGGTAGTTCAGCTGGTCCGTGACGGCGTGACTGGTATGGACTTGTTGGAGGTGTTCCTCAGTCGACGCATCAAGCCTCTCCAGGCACGCGATCATCCGATGTGGATGTACTAGGGCTCAAACGACACCGCTCGGATCCACCCGGAGGAGGTCGACGAGAAGATAGTGGCATAGTGGCTGTAGAGCATCACTGGAAACAAGGACAACCCCAGGGGGTCTAGAAGAGTTGCGCCATTCGACTCTGAGCACGAACCAGACAAGGTCCGACATCTGTTACCGAGTGTCTTCTAATTCTGACTTGCAATCATCCTCGAATTTGATTGACGTTTTGTTTGACCCTTTGTCTTGTAGATATACACTGAAATGTACTCAATGCCGAACGGGGATCTGGCCCAGGAAGGAGAGGCGAGCGCGGACGAAAGCACTCAGTGGCAATCAGGGGACTCGGACGATGATGAGAGCTACGACTCAAGCAGTAGTGAAGAAGTCGAGTCACCACCCTGCTCCGAACGACGTTCCAAGCAGACACACGATCCAGCAGGTGGACGGGGCAAAGCAATTGTGTCAAGTTCGCAAGCCTCGAAGCGCACTCAGACATCCACTCCTGATCCGGATGAGAAGGCTCAGAAGCAGCCCAAAGTTGCGCCTGCAAAGCCCCGGAAGGCCCTGCGTAAAATCAAGGTGGACGTTCCCGTTGCCTCTGCGTAAGTATTTTACTTTTGTCTCTTTGCTCTTGTCTTGTTTGGAAACTTATGTACTACGGTTGACTCATTCTTCAACTTTACCGAGTGAATCCTGAAACTTGCAGTGCTGCTACCTCCAGGACTTCTATTTACAAGGATGAAGGTGATGAGGGGATTGAAGATGCGGTCACTTCCAAAGCAGGTATGACTCCTGCCATCATGCCTTCATTTTGGCAATTGATTTATTGGTCAACTGAACTCTTGTGGTCGATTGTTTTGCAGCGCCGCAAAATGTTATTGAACTTCCAAACGACGATGAAGTTATGCCCCAGAGGTCTACGGGAAGGAGGGGCAGGACCTCAGGCAGGGGAGTGCCAGCCGGCAAGGCACCTCAGTCGACATCAGTGCCAGAACCGGCGACCCAGCAGTCCGAAGATCTTAACCGGGCCTCTGTTACTTTTGCCGATCCCGTGTCGGCTGAACGTCCTTCTGCGTCGATTGCTCAAGTCCCTGCTTCATCCGTGCAACTCCATGCTTTGGACCCTCTGGCTGACTCGACTGTTCCTTCACTCTTCGTCGCTCATCATGTCCCAGAGGACCAAGTGAGTGCTGCCAAGGAAGCCATACGCCAGGCAGCACTACTAGAAAAAGGCTTATCCCCAATATCTCTACTAGTGGCGCACCATGATGGTGGTGCGCCACTGCTATATAGCAGTGGCGCACCAGAATCAGGTGCGCCATTGCTATGTTTTTACTAATGGCGCACCACATGAGCAGTGCGCCATTGCTATTTTTTGGGTCCATCCCCCCACTAGACATAGCAATGGCGCACCACACATAGGTGCGCCACTGCTATGCTACATAGTAGTGGCGCACCTAGGCGTGGTGCGCCATTGCTATGTCTGGTGAGCGTGTGCCTGCGTGTGTGTGAGATTAGTAATGGCACACCAGGGAGGGTGCGCCATTACTAACGTCTCACACACACAAACACACACAAACACCCCCCCGGGTGGATCACCTTTTAGGTTTTTAAAAAATAAAAGATTCAAAAAAAATTCAAAAAAATAGATGCCCATGTGTTATGTGTTCTAGTTGTTAGGAAAATTAACAAACATGAATTTTGAATATTTTTGCAAAAGGCCGCCGTGTTTCGGTAAAATGGCCGTAACTTTTGCATACGTCCTCCCATGAAAATGTTTTTTATATGAAAAATCATCTAATCGAAAAGTTACATCCGAATTCAACGGGCTATGCCCGTTATCCATTTTCTAGAATCCTCAAAAACCTAACAGAAAAAAAGTTACGATGCTTTTAAGATCTGGAGGCAAATTTTTTTGAAAAAAATGCAAAAAATAAATAAATTAGCAATGGCGCACTAGTGCATGGTGCGCCACTACTATTTTCCTGCCTTCAAAATTCAAAAAAATACAAAAAATAAAAAACAAGTTAGCAATGGCGCACCTTATGAATAATGCGCCACTACTATTTTCCCGCCTTCACAATTAATATTTTTTTTTGAAAAATGTAAAAAAATTAGCAATGGCGCATCAGTGAATAGTGCGCCACTATTATTTCCCTGCCTTCACAATTCAAAAAAATAGCAATGGCGCACCGGTGCACGGTGCACCACTGCTAAGTTGGGACAGAAGTTTAAAATGGCCGGCCACCCACTTACCCCTTCATTCTTCTCCTCCTCTCCTCCACTCCATCTCCTCCTCTCCTCCTCTACTCCACTTCATCTCCTCCTCTCCGATGACCTCCTCCTCCTCACGGTGCTCCTCCTCCGGTGACCTCCTCCTCACTGTGCTCCTCCTCCGGTGACCTCCTCCTCCCTCCTCTCCTCCTCACGGTGCTCCTCCTCCTCCTCCCTCCTCTCCTCCTCACGGTGCTCCTCCTTCCTCTCCTGCTCACGGTCCTCCTCCTCCTCCCTCCTCTCCTCCTCACGGTGCTCCTCCTTCCTCTCCTGCTCACGGTCCTCCTCCTCCCTCCTCTCCTCCTCACGGTGCTCCTCCTTCCTCTCCTGCTCACGGACCTCCTCCTCCCTCCTCTCCTCCTCACGGTGCTCCTCCTTCCTCTCCTGCTCACGGTCCTCCTCCTCCTCCTCTCCGGCGACCTCCTCCTCCCTCCTCTCCTGATCCTCACGATCTCTGCTCCCTCCTCTCCTCCTCACGGTCTCTCCTCCCTCCTCCTCTACTTTCGGCCACATGTGGAGCTCCCCCGGCACAAAGAATGTACCAGATCTAGGTCCAGAACGAAATTTGAAAAAAGTTCAACAAAAAAAAACGAGCAAAAAAATGAGCCATATCTAGATCCATATCCAAATTCAAAAATCAAAAATAGCAATGGCGCACGGTGGGGGTTAGACGGTGCGCCACTACTATTTTCCCGCCTTCAAAATAAAAAAATCAAAAAATTCAAAAAAATAAGTTATCAGTGGCGCACCTGTAGCAATAGTAATGGCGCACTACAAGGTGCGCCACTGTTACCTGCAATACTAATGGCGTTACTAGTGGCGTGGTAATAGTGGCGCACCTATAGTGCGCCATTAATGGCAAAAATAGGCGCGCCACTAACAGTCCTTTTTCTAGTAGTGCAGGCCTTATGATGGAGCAGATGAAGGTGGTGCGTGAGGCCAGTCAAGCCGCTTATGATGCCAGCTTGGCACTCCAGACCAACGTCCAGGTTAGCTAATTTCCGACTAATATTTTAGCTTGACGCTTGTTCTGTTAGGATATGCTACCCGAAAAAACCTTTAATGTGCATCTACTGTCTGTCTGCATCTGTACACCCACTGGGTGTTTCAATTTTTGCTGAGTAATTTTTCCACTTGAGTCGACTAGATCGTGCCTAGTGTATCCTTGGACTAGTGGGGGCACGTAGAGTGCACCCACTGGGTGTAGTCCCCGAGGCTGCCGTCGAATGTTTGATTCAGCGGGGGTCTTGAAGTAAATGACTCTTTGACAACTCTTCCACTCGGTCTGGACGGACCATGTCGAGTGGAATCTGAACCAGTGGGGGCATGCTGAGTGCACCCACTGGCTGTAGTCCCCGAGACCGCAGTCGACTGCGGGCAATCGGCTGTGGTATGAGAATAACTTTTTTCTTCTTCTTCGACTGGATGGACCAAGTCGATTGAAATGCCAAATCAGTGGGGCCACGCTAAGTGCACCCACTGGGTGTAGTCCCCGAGACTACTGTTGAATGTATGATTCGGCAGTAGTCTTAGAACTCTTTTTTGTCATAGAGAGTTGAAGTTGTACTTTATCGCTCGGGAGGAACCAATCTTTGTTCCTGTCGACTGACTGTTCACTGACTGCAGAAATATTGTGAGCTCGGAGCCCGGTTTTCTGACTTGGAGAAGAAGCAAATCCAACTCCACCTTGACCTGGAGTTGGCCAAGGAGAACTTGCAGAAGGCTCAGAATGAAACTGCTGGTCTGGGAGGTAAAAAGCTTGCCGACTATCTTCCTTGGCATCTTTTTATTTCTTCCTTCTGACCCGAATGTTTTTTCCTTTAGAAAAAATGAGGCGGGCTCTGGAGAAGAAAGACCTTGACCTTGCGATCGCATAGAAAACAACGCAAGAGAAAATAGCACTTGCTGACAAGAAGTTAGTTTCAGTCGACAAGTTAGAAGAAGAAAACACCAAGTTGAAGACTGCTCTTGACGAGGCCAACAAGGAGGTGACTCGACTTAAGAAGGACAAGGGGGCTTTGACTGACAAGGTTGAAGATCTCACTCGGAAGAGGAACGAGCTGGCAGTTTATCTGGGAGGACTCGCCAAGAAACTGTTCCTTATGCTTGAAGGTATTTCCTCTTGTCCGACTGATTTTCCACTTTCAACTCTTTATATAACTGTTGATTCATCATTTCTATGTGTGTGTAGAATTCTGCCAAAACTTCGAGGAAGAGACTGGGCGAATTGAGAGGAGCTTGGATCCCATCAACTCCCCTGTTAAGGATGAAGCTGCCATGAACATGCTCTGACTGGAATCTCGACTTGCCAGCGCCATGTACTACCTCTCACGACTGAAGGTGGCGGTGTCACGGATTGACACCGCACTCTGGCCAAGGGTGACATTCCAAAATGACCTCGAGCCTCTGATGACTCGACTCAACGAGATTCCCGGTCGAGTGCAGGAGTGGAAGAAGTCATCCGCCCGATGTGGAGCTGATGTGGCTCTGTCTCTGGTTCGCGTCCACTGCAAAGAGGCCAAGGAAGAGAAGCTAGCACCGCTCAAAGTTGCCAACACTAAGAAGCTTCACTTCGAGTCTTTCATGGAGACCTTCCTCAAAGCAGCAACTCGCATTGCAGACGAAATCGATTTGGACGAGTTCGTTGAGCCTGCCAGCCCTCCCCCTGCGGAGTAAACAAAATTTATGCCTTGCTTAAAATTTGCCTCGGAATGCCGAGTGATTTTGTAACCATTAAACTCCTTCGGGCATGTTGCCCGAGCACTGTTATCTGCGGTTCTGAACCTCGTGGGATTTATCTGAACTTGGTTTTTCTTTTAATATGCTTGACTTCATCTTTTTTGCTTTTGAATCTCTTGACTTCGAGTGACACTTGATTCTTCACTCGGAATTGCCATTGGATTTGTGATGCGGTATTGACGAAATGGTTGTGGGCATGAGCATTAAGTGCTGCACATGACCTATACCTCCTCATCCTTGCGGATCAGGATGGAGCGCATGTTATACTTGTGACGCAGCTCCGTCGAGTGGGTCATGGACAAGAGCACTAGGTGCTGTGCACGACCTGCACCTCGTCGTCCTTGCGGACCAGGATGGAGCGCACGTTGTACTTGTGGCGCAGCTCCGTCGAGTGGGTCATGGGTGAAAGCACTAGGTGCTATACATGACCTGCACCTCGTCGTCCTTGCGGATCAAGATGGAGCGCACATTGTATTTGTGACTCGGTCACTAGGACCGGTTCTGAACTTAGGCGAGTTCGGGACTGCAGCTAAGCCTTCGAGTGAGAGGGTTGCTCTTCACTCGGTAGGATTTTTGAAACTTAGGCGAGTACGGGACTGCAGCTAAGCCCCTGAGTGAGAGGGTTGCTCTTCACTTGGTAGGATTTTTAAAACTTAGGCGAGTACAGGACTGCGGCTAAGCCCCCGAGTGAGAGGGTTACTCTTCACTCGATAGGATTTTTAAAACTTAGGCGAGTACAGGACTGCAGCTAAGCCCCCGAGTGAGAGGGTTGCTCTTCACTCGGTAGGATTTTTAAAACTTAGGCGAGTACAAGACTGCAGCTAAGCCCCCAAGTGAGATGGTTGCTCCTCACTCGGTAGGATTTTTAAAACTTAGGCGAGTACAGGACTCCAGCTAAGCCCCTGAGTGAGGGGTTGCTCTTCACTCAGTAGGATTTTTAAAACTTAGGCGAGTACAGGACTGCGGCTAAGCCCCCGAGTGAGAGGGTTACTCTTCACTCGATAGGATTTTTAAAACTTAGGCGAGTACATGACTGCAGCTAAGCCCCCGAGTGAGAGGGTTGCTCTTCACTCGGTAGGATTTTTAAAACTTAGATGAGTACAAGACTGCAGCTAAGCCCCCAAGTGAGATGGTTGCTCCTCACTCGGTAGGATTTTTAAAACTTAGGCGAGTACAGGACTGCAGCTAAGCCCCTGAGTGAGAGGGTTGCTCTTCACTCGATAGGATTTTTTAAAACTTAGGCGAGTACACGACTGCAACTAAGCCCCCAAGTGAGAGGGTTGCTCTTCACTCGGTAGGATTTTTTGAAACTTAGGCGAATCAGGTTCGCGGCTAAGCCACCCAATGGGGGATTTGAACATATAACTTGACAGGATAACAGTTATTAAGGTACTACAAAAATCTTGTCTTTGATAAGCAAACTGAACGATTCTTATTACAACTCGTCGACTCGAGTGTTTAAGTGTAAAAATGGCGGAGCAGATCCGCATTCCAAGCGCGTGGCTCGTCTTTCTTGTGTTCCACATTGTAGAGGTGATACGCTCCATTATGGAGCACCTTGGTGATGATGAAGGGACCTTCCCAAGTAGGAGCAAGCTTGTGAGGCCGTTGCTGATCCACTCGGAGCACCAGGTCTCCTTCCTGAAATGCTCGACCTCTCATGTTTCTGGCATGGAATCGATGGAGGTCTTGCTAATAAATGGTCGATCAGATCAAGGCCATCTCTTTTTCTTTTTCTAGAAGGTCAACAGCATCTTGCCTAGCTTTTTCTACTTCAGCTTTTCAGAAAAGTTCTACCCAAGGTGCGTTGTGAAGCAAATCACTCGGTAGCACGGCCTCAGCCCCATAGACCATGAAGAAAGGAGTCCGACTAGTCGACCGATTTGGTGTTGTTCTCAATCCCCAAAGGACTGATGGTAACTCGTCTACTCAAGCGCCTGCTGCATGCTTGAGGTCATGCATCAACCGGGGTTTCAACCCTTGGAGGATCAAACCATTTTCTCTCTCTGCCTGCCCATTCGACTGCGGATGTGCGACCGACGCGTAGTCGAACCGAGTTCCTTGGGAGGCGAATAATGCTCTAAACTCATCAGAATCAAAGTTGGAGCCGTTATCCGTGATAATACTGTGAGGGACTCCATATCTGAACATCAGTTCTCTGATGAAACTGATGGCAGTGCTTGAGTCGAGATTCTTGATAGGCTTGGCTTGATCCATTTGGTAAACTTGTCGACTGCTACAAGCAAATGTGTGAAACCACTTCTGCTGGTCCTTAGGGGTCCAACCATATCCAATCCCTAAACAGCAAATGGCCAGATGAGTGGAATGGTCTTCAAGGCTGATGCAGGCTTGTGGGTCATGTTGGAGTAGAACTGACAGCCTTCACACCTGTCAACTATTTATTTTTCCATTTCGTTTGCTCGTGGCCAATAGAATCCAACTCAGTATGCTTTGGCTATGATGGTCCGAGAGGACGCATGGTGACCACAGGTCCCCGAGTGGATATCATTGAGGATCACTCGACCTTCTTCTGGCGTGATACATCGTTGAGAAACTCCAGTAACACTCTCTCTGTAAAGCCGTCCACCTATCACGGTGAAGGCTTTGGATCGACGTGCAATCTAACGGGCCTCATCTTCATCTTATGGAAGCTCTTTTCTGAGTAGGTACGCAATATATGGCACCGTCCAATCGGGGGTGATGACCAAAACCTCCATGATCAGGTCGACCACAGCTGGGATTTCGACTTCAGTCGGATCAGTAGGACTTTTCGGTTCCGGGGGCTCTTATGTGAAAGGGTCTTCTTGAACTGATTGGGTGTGAAGATGCTCCAAGAACACATTGCTGGGGATGGGCTCCCGCTTGGAACCTATCTTCGCCAAGTCATCAGTTGCTTGATTCTTGAGTCGGGGTATGTGGTGGAGCTCTAACCCTTCAAACCTCTTTTCTAACTTTCTCGCTTCATTGCAATAGCCAGTCATAGCTGGGCTCCTGATGTCCCACTCCTTCATCACTTGATTGACCACTAAATCTGAGTCGCCGTAAACCATTAGGCGACGGACGCCGAGTGAAATGGCCATACGCAACCCATACAGAAGTGCCTCATATTCAGCTTCATTGTTGGAGGAATCAAAGTGAATCTGGAGAACATAACTGAGTTTATCGCCTCGCGGGGATACCAGGACTACACCAGCACCAGAACCATTCAACATCTTGGACCCATCAAAGAACATAGTCCAATGTTCCGAGTGAATATGACTCGGTTGTTGCTTCTCGCTCCACTCGGCGAGGAAATCTGCTATTGCTTGGGACTTGATTGCCTTCTTTGCCTCAAACTTGATATCCAAAGGACAGAGTTCAATCGCCCACTTCGCCACTTGACCAATTGCGTCTCTGTTGTTCAGAATTTCTGAAAATGGAGCATCACTGATGACTGAAACCGAGTGATCTGAGAAGTAATGTGGAACTTTCTTTGTAGTCAAATAAATTCCATAAACAAGCTTCTGATAATGCGGATATCTCTGCTTGGACGGAGTTAAGACTTCAGAAATATAGTACACGGGGCGCTGAACTTTGTAGGCTTTGCCTTATTCTTCCCGCTCGACCATGAGCACTGTACTGACAACTTGTCTAGTGGCTGCAATATAAAGTAGTAAAGGCTCTTTGTTGATTGGGGCAGCCAACACGGGCTAGGTGGAAAGCAGGGCTTTGAGCTCTGCAAATGCTGCGTCAGCTTCAGGAGTCCACTCGAACTTGTCAGATTTCTTCATCAGTCGGTAAAGAGGCAATGCCTTTTCACCTAGACGAGAAATGAATCGGCTCAATGCGGCAAGCAACCAGTAAGCTTCTGAACATCATGCACACGCATGGGGCGTTTCATTCGGAGGATGGCACAAACTTTTTCTGGGTTTGCATCGATCCCTTGCTCGGAAACGAGGAAACTGAGTAACTTTCCACCTGGGACTCCGAATGTGCACTTCGACGGATTAAGCTTGATATCATATCTTCTCAAATTGGCAAAGGTTTCAGCAAGGTCAGTCAGTAGGTCGGAACCTTTACATGACTTGACCACGATGTCATCCATGTATGCTCAAATTCATAGCAACATCAATCTAAGAACATAGTGGACACTAGGGATCAAGCCCTAACAAAACTAACTCGATTACATGATGAATCTCATCCAACTCCTCACCGACCAGCGAGCCTACGAAGGAATTACTCACTCCCGGTGGGGAGCATCACGGAATTGGCGATGGAGATTCGTTGGTGATGACGAAGAATGAATACCCCCCTCTTCGGAGCCCCAAACGGACTCCAGATCTGCCCTCCCGAGGAAGAACAGGGCTTGGCGGCTGCTCCGTCTCGTGGATCGCAATAATTCTGTCTCCTTGATTTTTTTCTGGAAATATGTGATTTTATAGTATCAGGGGCGTCGTCAGTGGGGCCACCAGGTGGGTACAACCCACCTGGGTGCGCCAGGAGAGGGGGGTGCGCCCTGGTGGGTTGTGCCCACCCAGGTACCCCTCTCCGGCAGGTCTTGGCTCCAGAAGTTCTTATTATTGATATAAAAAATCCTCGCAAAGTTTTGTTCCATTCCTAGAACTTTTATTTCTGCACAGAAACAACACCAGGGTAGTTCTGCTAAAAACAGCACAGCCTGGGGTTAGTTTCATTCAAATCATGCAAATTAGAGTCCAAAACAAGAAGAAAAGCGTGAGAAAAGGTAGATAGGTTGGAGACGTATCACATATCTGCATATGCTAGGCTCGTCAAGTTTAACCCGAGTATTCTGCGTGTGCAAAACTGGCTTGCACCCGTTGTATGTGAACGTAGAGCTTATCACACCCGATCATCACGTGGTGTCTCGGCACGATGAACTATAGCAATGGTGCATCCTCAGGGAGAACACTTATACCTTGATATTTAGTGAGAGATCATCTCATAATGCTACCGCCGTACTAAGCAAAATAAGATGCATAAAGGATAAACATCACATGCAATTAAAATAAGTGATATGATATGGCCATCATCATCTTGTGCCTTTGATCTCCATCTCCAAAGCACCATCATGATCACCATCGTCACCGGCTTGACACCTTGATCTCCATCGTAGCATCGTTGTCGTCTCGCCAACTATTGCTTCTACGACTATTGCTACTGCTTACTGATAAAGTAAAGCAATTACATGGCGATTGCATTTCATACAATAAAGCGACAACCATAAGTCTCCTACCAGTTGCCGATAACTTCTACAAAACATGATCATCTCATACAACAATTTATATACACGTCTTGACCATATCACATCCCAACAAGCCTTGCAAAAACAAGTTAGACGTCCTCTACTTTGTTGTTGCAAGTTTTACGTGGCTGCTACGAGCTTCTAGCAAGAACCGTTCTTACCTACGCATCAAAACCACAACGATTTTTCATCAAGTGTGTTGTTTTAACCTTCAACAAGGATTGGGCGTAGTCAAAATCGATTCAACTAAAGTTGGAGAAACTGACACCCACTAGCCACCTATGTGCGAAGCACGTCGGTAGAACCAGTCTCATGAACGCGGTCATGTAATGTCGGTCCGGGCCGCTTCATCCAACAATACCGCCGAATCAAAGTAAGGCGTTGCTGGTAAGCAGTATGACTATTATCACCCACAACTCATTGTGTTCAACTTGTGCATATAAGATCAACGCATAGACCTGGCTCGGATGCCACTGTTGGGGAACGCAGTAATTTCAGAAAAATTCCTGCGATCACACAAGATCTATCTAGGAGATGCATATCAACGAGAGGGGAGAGTGTGTCCATGTAACCTCATAGACCGAAAGAGGAAGCATTTAGTAACGCGGTTGATGTAGTCGAACTTCTTCGTGATCCAACCGATCCAAGTACCGAACGTACGGCACCTCCGCGTTCAGCACACGTTCAGCTCGATGACGTCCCTCATGCTCTTGATCCAGTTGAGGACGAGGTGAGTTCCTCAGCACGACGGCGTGGTGACCGTGATGATGATGTTACCGGCGCAGGGCTTCGCCTAAGCACTACGACGATATGATCAAGGTGTGTAACTGTGGAGGGGGCACCGCACACGACTAAAAGATCAACTTGTGTGTTCTAGGGTGCCCCCTCCCCAGGTATATAAAGGAGGGAGGAGGGGAGGGCCGGCCGGCCCCTAGGGCACGCCCAAGAGGGGAGTCCTACTAGGACTCTTATCCTAGTAGGATTCCACCAAAAGGGAGAGAGGGGGAAGGAAGGAGAGGGAGAGGGAGTAGGAAAGCCCCCCTTCCCTTGTCCAATTTGGACCGCTAAGGGGGAGGGCGGCCTGCCCTGGCGGCCATCCTCTCTCTCCAATAAGGCCCATGGTGGCCCATTAGTTCCCCCGGGGGGTTCCGGTAACCCCTCCGGCACTCCGTTTTACCCGAAACTATCCGGAACACTTCCGATGTCCGAATAACATAGTCCAATATATCAATCTTTATGTCTCGACCATCTCAAGACTCCTCGTCACGTCCGTGATCTCATCTGGGACTCCGAACAAACTTCGGCCATCAAAACACATAACTCATAGTATAAATCGTCATCGAACGTTAAGCGTGCGGACCCTACGGGTTTGAGAACTATGTAGACATGACCGAGATATATCTTCGGTCAATAACCAATAGCAGAACCTGGATGCTCATATTGGCTCCTACATATTCTACGAAGATCTTTATCGGTAAAACCGCATAACAAGATACGTTGTTCCCTTTGTCATCGGTATGTTACTTGCCCGAGATTCGATCGTCAGTATCATCATATCTAGTTCAATCTCGTTACCGGCAAGTCTCTTTACTCGTTCCGTAATACTTCATCCGGCAACTAACTCATTAGTCACATTGCTTGCAAGGCTTATAGTGATGAGCATTACCGAGAGGGCCCATAGATACCTCTCCAAAACACGGAGTCACAAATCCTAATCTCGATCTATGCCAACCCAAAAAATACCTTTGGAGACACTTGTAGAGCACCTTTATAATCACCCAGTTACGCTGTGACATTTTATAGCAAACAAGGTGTTCCTCCGGTATTCCAGAGTTGTATAATCTCATAGTTTGATGAACATGCACTAGTAGAAAACAGGGCTATGGTCCAGGCCGGCTCAGCCCATTAGTCCCGGTTCAGTGTAGAACCGGGACCAATGTGGGCATTGGTCCCGGTTCGTTAGCCCAGGGGGCCGGCCGGGCCACGTGGGCCATTGGTCCCGGTTCGTCTGGACCTTTTGGTCCCGGTTGGTGGGACGAACTGGGACCAATGGGCCTCGCTCCTGGCCCACCACCATTGGTCCCGGTTGGTGGCTTGAACCGGGACCAAAGGCTCCCCTTTAGTCCCGGTTCATGCCACCAACCGGGACCAATGGGGGTGCCTATATATACCCCCTCGCGCAAGAGCAGAGCACAGTGCTCTGTTTTTTCTGGCCGAGGGGAGAGGGCTTTGTGGTGCTCTAGCTCACCTCCTATGCACATGAGGTGTTCGATGGAATGCCCGAGCCACACTACTTAAGCTTTCTCCTCTCGAAGCTCGACCTCCAAGCTCCATTTTCCTCGAGATTTGTCTAGATTTAGCGGTCCGTCACGCCCCGTCCCCGTCTTCACCGCCGTCGATCACCTGCGCCGATCTCATCACCGACACCACCGTGGTGAGCCTCTTGTTCTTATCTTCTTTCTGAAAGGAAAAATATTCTTACTTGTATGTTTAGATAGATACTTGTATCATTTTCTTACATTTATTATTGCATCTTATATAGTGCGACGGTTTTGGTATCCGCCCCCGTCGGCCCTCGTCCTGTCTATGATTCGGATTTGGTATGTATATTATCTTTATAACTATTGGTTCATTTATTGTTTATGAAAATTATGCCGACCAACGTGACATAGATTTTATTTATCTAGGATGTATGTGAATCGGAAATGCCAACCGACCTTATTGTCGAGAGGTTAAATTTAGTTGAAGAAGAAAACAATTTTTTGAAGGAAAAAATAAAAAAAATTGAGGAGGAGAAGATGATATTGGAGTTGCATGTTGCGGATGTCGTCGATGATCACAAGATCAAGATGGATGCAATGCGCTTGAAGATTAGAAAGATTAGAAAATATGCCATTCATACCGAGGCTTGGTATCATTATGCCGTTGGATCAATTGTTACCTTGGTTGCGATTATGATCGCATTTGTTTTCGCATTGAAATGTTTTACATAGTTTCAATGTATGGTTTAATTAATTAGATGCTCTGGAGAGCTATATGTTGTTAGATGAGAACTATGTATGCACTTTGGTTTTAATGTGATGATGAACTTCTATTAATTTGGACACTTAATTATATATAATGCACGCAGATGAACCGACAATGGATGTACGGTGACAGACACACCCGCGAGTACATTAAGGGCGTGCATGAGTTTCTCGATGCGGCTGAGGCAAACAAGCAGAATGGTTTTATGTGTTGTCCATGCACTGAATGTGGGAATACGAGGTCTTACTCTAACCGGAAAATCCTTCACTCCCACCTGCTTTACAAGGGTTTCATGCCACACTATAATGTTTGGACGAGGCACGGAGAAATAGGGGTTATGTGGAAGACGGCGAAGAAGAAGAGTACGATGACAACTATGTGCCCCCTGAATACGGTGATGCTGCAACGGGGGGAGCTGGTGAAGATCAAGAGGAACCAGACGATGTGCCCAATGATGCTGCCACGGGTGAAGCTGCTGAAGATCAAGAGGAACCAGACGATGTGCCCGATGATGATGATCTCCGCCGGGTCATTGTCGATGCAAGGACGCAATGCATTAGTCAAAAGGAGAAGCTGAAGTTCGATCGCATGTTAGAGTATCACAAAAAAGGG
The DNA here is from genome assembly GCF_003073215.2 of Triticum urartu. Taxonomy (NCBI): domain Eukaryota; kingdom Viridiplantae; phylum Streptophyta; class Magnoliopsida; order Poales; family Poaceae; genus Triticum; species Triticum urartu. The sequence continues at coordinate 657,693,675 of NC_053026.1, forward strand.
TTATACCCCAATTGCGAAGATGGCAACACAAAGCTCGGTACCGTACTGGAATTGCTGCAGTGGAAGGCAGAGAATGCTGTGGCTGACAAAGGATTTGAGAAGCTACTGAAAATATTGAAGAAAAAGCTTCCAAAGGATAACGAATTGCCCGACAATACATACGCAACAAAGAAGGTCGTATGCCCTCTAGGATTGGAGGTGGAGAAGATACATGCATGCCCTAATGACTGCATCCTCTACCGCGGTGCATACAAGGATCTGAACGCATGCCCCGTATGCGGTGCGTTGCGGTATAAGATCAGACGAGATGACCCTGGTGATGTTGACGGCGAGCCCCTTAGGAAGAGGGTTCCTGCGAAGGTGATGTGGTATGCTCCTATAATACCACGGTTGAAACGTCTGTTCAGAAACGAAGAGCATGCCAAGTTGATGCGATGGCATAGTGAGAACCGAAAGAAAGATGGGAAGTTGAGAGCACCCGCTGACGGGTCGCAGTGGAGAAAAATCGAGAGAAAGTACTGGGATGAGTTTGCAAAGGACCCAAGGAATGTATGGTTTGCTTTAAGCGCGGATGGCATTAATCCTTTCGGGGAGCAGAGCAGCAATCACAGCACCTGGCCCGTGACTCTATGTATGTATAACCTTCCTCCTTGGATGTGCATGAAGCGGAAGTTCATTATGATGCCAGTTCTCATCCAAGGCCCTAAGCAACCCGGCAACGAAATTGATGTGTACCTAAGGCCATTAGTTGAAGAACTTTTACAGCTGTGGAATGGAAACGGTGTACATACGTGGGATGAGCACAGACAGGAGGAATTTAACCTTAAGGCGTTGCTGTTCGTGACCATCAATGATTGGCCCGCTCTCAGTAACCTTTCAGGACAGACAAACAAAGGATACCACGCATGCACGCACTGTTTAGATGACACTGAAAGTATATACCTGGACAAATGCAGGAAGAATGTGTACCTGGGCCATCGTCGATTTCTTCCGACCAACCATCAATGACGAAAGAAAGGCAAGCATTTCAAAGGCGAGGCAGATCACCGGAAGAAGCCCGCCATGTGCACCGGTGATCACGTGCTTGCTATGGTCAATGATTTACACTACGTAATCCTTGGAAAGGGTCCCGGTGGACTAGCTGTTCCGAATGACGCTGAGGGACACGCACCCATGTGGAAGAAGAAATCTATATTTTGGGACCTACCCTAATGGAAAGACCTAGAGGTCCGTTCCTCAATCGATGTGATGCACGTGATGAAGAACCTTTGCGTGAACCTGCTAGGCTTCTTGGGCGTGTATGGGAAGACAAAAGATACACCTGAGGCACGAGAGGACCTGCAACGTTTGCACGAAAAAGACGGCATGCCTCCGAAGCAGTATAAAGGTCCAGCCAGCTACGCTCTTACGAAAGAAGAGAAAGCAATCTTCTTTGAATGCCTGCTCAGTATGAAGGTCACGACTGGCTTCTCGTCGAATATAAAGGGAAAAATAAATATGCCAGAGAAAAATTTTCAGAACCAAAAGTCTCATGACTGCCACGTGATTATGACGCAACTGCTTTCGGTTGCATTGAGGGGGCTTCTATCGGAAAACGTCCGATTAGCCATTATGAAGCTATGTGCATTCCTCAATGCAATCTCTCAGAAGGTGATCGATCCAGAAATCGTACCAAGGCTAAGGAGTGATGTGGCGCAATGTCTTGTCAGTTTCGAGCTGGTGTTCCCACCATCCTTCTTCAATATCATGACGCACGTCCTAGTTCATCTAGTCGACGAGATTGTCATCCTGGGGCCCGTATTTCTACACAATATGTTCCCCTTTGAGAGGTTCATGGGAGTCCTAAAGAAATATGTCCGTAACCGCGCTAGGCCAGAAGGAAGCATCTCCATGGGCCATCAAACAGAGGATGTTATCGGGTTTTGTGTTGACTTCATTCCTGGCCTTAACAAGATAGGTCTCCCTAAATCGCGGTATGAGGGGAGACTGACTGGAAAAGGCACTCTTGGAAGAGACTCAATAATATGCAGGGACGGATATTCTTGGTCTCAAGCACACTACACAGTTCTACAGAACTCTACCTTGGTGACCCCGTATGTCGATGAACACAAGAACAGTCTGCGCTCCAAACACCCGGAGCAGTGCGACGACTGGATTACATGTGAACACATCAGGACTTTCAGCAGTTGGTTGGAAACACGTCTCAGAGGTGACAACACTGTTTGTGATGTGTTGTACTTGTTGTCCAGGGGACCATCTTTGACTGTATTGACTTACAAAGGATACGAGATAAATGGGAATACATTTTACACGATCGCCCAAGATCAAAAGAGCACCAACCAGAACAGCGGTGTCCGCTTTGATGCAGCAACCGAGAGCGGAAAGGACACATATTATGGTTACATAGTGGACATATGGGAACTTGACTACGGACCTGATTTTAAGGTCCCTTTGTTTAAGTGCAAATGGGTCAATCTGTTAGGCGGCGGGGTACAGGTAGACCCACAGTACGGAATGACAACAATGGATCTGAAAAATCTTGGGTACACTGACGAACCGTTCGTCCTAGCCAATGATGTGGCACAGGTTATCTATGTGAAGGACATGTCTACCAAACCGAGAAAAAGAAAAGATAAGGAAGCGAATACATCATACGATGAGCCAAAGCGCCACATAGTTCTTTCAGGAAAAAGGGACATCCTGGGAGTGGACGGCAAGACAGACATGTCTGAAGATTATGAAAAGTTTCATGAAATTCCTCCCTTCAATGTCAAGGCTGACCCAAGCATCCTGATAAACAATGAAGATCATCCATGGTTACGGCGCAATAAGCAAATGACACAAGCGAAGAAAAAGTGAAGACTTTCTCCCGCAACTATTATGATGATACCATGCCAAATTTGTAACAGACGAACATGCTACCATTGTCCGTTTTGTACATGCACATGCTATGTGGGTGAAATTATGATACCATCCCAACTTTCAACTTTTTCAGAGTTCATTTGAAATGCTTTCATGTCTTATGGTTTGAAACTTTGATACTTCGAAAGTGATTGTCCATTTTGTACACGAAGTGCATCAAGTTTTTGTCGTAACCCTCTCTATTTTTTGGAACATGCTATGTGGGTGAAATGATGATACCATGCCAACTTTCAACCTTTTCAGAGTTCATTTTGAAATGCTTTCCAATTTCAGAGTCATTTAGCTCAAAGAATGAATTAATAGCAAACAAAATAAACTACAAAACTTTTATGAAAATAAAAACAATCAATTAAAATATTATGTTATGATCAACTAAAATAAAACTATAATATTCTTCAATAGCAAAAAGAATATAATTTTTGTGACCTAAAATCAAACTATATGTATTTAATTGTAAGTATAAATAAAAAATAAATAGCAAAAAAGAAAAAATTTCTAATTTTATAGTAAAGTTATTCATAAACTAGTGATTCACACAAATTTTAAAAAATTCAAATTTAAACTATTTAAAATTTAAAACTAATGGCACTAACAGAAAGTTTATAATTTTTGTGACCTAAAAGCAAAAAGAAATCACTAAAAAACTGTAAGTATTTAGTTGTAAGTAGAAATAAAAAAATAAATAGAAAAAAAATTCTATTTTTATAGTAAAGTTATTCATAAACTAGTGATTCACACAAATTTTAAAAAATTCAAATTTAAACTATTTAAAATTTAAAACTAATGGCACTAACAGAAAGTTTATAATTTTTGTGACCTAAAAGCAAAAAGAAATCACTAAAAAACTGTAAGTATTTAGTTGTAAGTAGAAATAAAAAAATAAATAGAAAAAAAATTCTATTTTTATAGTAAAGTTATTCATAAACTAGTGATTCACACAAATTTTAAAAAATTCAAATTTAAACTATTTAAAATTTAAAACTAATGGCACTAACAGAAAGTTTATAATTTTTGTGACCTAAAAGCAAAAAGAAATCACTAAAAAACTGTAAGTATTTAGTTGTAAGTAGAAATAAAAAAATAAATAGAAAAAAAATTCTATTTTTATAGTAAAGTTATTCATAAACTAGTGATTCACACAAATTTTAAAAAATTCAAATTTAAACTATTTAAAATTTAAAACTAATGGCACTAACAGAAAGTTTATAATTTTTGTGACCTAAAAGCAAAAAGAAATCACTAAAAAACTGTAAGTATTTAGTTGTAAGTAAAAATAAAAAATAAATAGAAAAAAATTCTATTTTATAGTAAAGTTATTCATAAACTAGTGATTCCCACAAATTTTTAAAAATTCAAATTTAAACTATTTAAAATTTAAAACTAATGGCACTAACAGAAAGTTTATAATTTTTGTGACCTAAAAGCAAAAAGAAATCACTAAAAAACTGTAAGTATTTAGTTTTAAGTAGAAATAAAAAAATAAAAAACCAAAAAAATATAGAAATAAAAAAGAAAAAACCAAAAAAATGCCTCCTACTGGGCCTCCACGGCCTGAATACGACTAGAAACCCTACATGGGCCAGAATTCAGGCCCGCAGAAGGCCCAATAGGCCCACGGGCAGTAGCAAGTTTAGGCCCGAAAGCCTGCATTAGAGAGGAGCTCGAATGGGTAGGAACACCAGCGCTTATAAACCAGTGTCGGCGCCCTTCAGCTAGCGATGTGGGACTAAACTTTTGGGCTCGGGGCAGCAAAGGCCATTGGTCCCGGTTGGTGGCACCAACCGGGACTAAAGGGGGCATTGGTCCCGGTTCGTGGCACCAACCGTGACCAATGCCCCCCTTTAGTCCCGGTTGGTTCCACCAACCGGGACCAAAGGCCGCCGCTTCCCGCCCTTTGGGCTGCTGAAAATTGGCCTTTGGTCCCGGTTCGTGGCACCAACCGGGACTAAAGGGGGCATTAGTCCCGGTTTGTGCCACCAACCGGGACCAATGCTCCGTCTATATAAGCCACACTTGTGAAAATTTTGGTTCAGTTTCTTCGATCCCGCCCCGACGTCGCCGCCAGGCTGCCCCTGTGCTCGCCTCGCCGTCGCCGCCGTTGCCCCTGCCCCGCCCCCGAGCGCGCCCTGCCTCGCCGTCGTCGCCGGCCGCCCGTCCACCGCCCCCGAGCACCCCCTGCGCCGCCGAGCCCATCCGCCGCCCCCGAGCACCCCCTGCGCCCCCGAGCCCGTCCGCCGCCGCCGAGCGCGCCCCGCCGTCGCCCTCGCCCTCGCCGACCCCGAGCCCGTCCTCGTCGCCGTCGCCCCCGACGCCGGCCGCCCGCGTCTCCTCCCCGATCCCTCCGGGAGAGGTAGCTACCGCCCCATCCTCCCCCTTCCTTCCTTCCCTGCTCCTTAATTTGCAAAATATTGATATGATGTAGATGTATGTATGTATGTATGTATGAGTTGGGGAGAAAGTTTATAATTTTTGTTCATATATACTGGACATGTATGTATGATGAATTTTGATATTTTTTTGTTCATATATAATGTAGATGTATATGTATGTATGGAATGATATCGATGGATGTATGTATATAGAACATTCGTAGAAAAAAATGTCCCCCTCCCGTTCACTCGGGAACACTAACTATCTCGGAGAAAAAAATGTTATCGGGGAAAAAAATGTTATCGGGGTCGAGGGTCGTTGAACATGAGAGGAAGAAGAGGATAAAAAAGAAGAGGAAGAAGAAAAAAAAAGAGGAGAAGAAAGAATAGAGGAGCTTCTCCTCTATTCTTTCTTCTCCTCTTTTTTTTCTTCTTCTTCATCTTTTTTTTATCAGGAGGGGTCGATGGTCGCCTAGGGGTCGAGGGTGTGGGGGGGGGGGGGGGGGGGGGGGGGGGGTCGAGAACGCCGGACATTCATGAGAGAGGCGAGGAAGAAGGGGAAGAAGAGGAGAGGAAGAAGAGGAAGTCTTCTCCTCTATTCTTTCTTCTCTTCTTTTTTCTTCTTCTTCTTCCTCTTTATTTTATCGGGAACGAGGGTCGTCGAGAGGTCGAGGAGCGGTAGAGGAGAAACCCTAAATAGAAAGTATCGTCGGTGTGAGATACATGTACCGTCGGTGTCGGACACTACACCCACATCCCACAAGTGGCGCGGGCTTCGACGCCCACGTCACTTGTGGGACGTGGATGTAGTGTCCGACACCGAAGGCCACATGTATCTCACACCCACGATACTTGCTAGCTATTTAGGGTTTCCTCTACCGAAAAGAAGAGGAGAAATAAATAAGAAGAAGAAAAAAGAAGAAAAAGAAGAGGAGAAGAAGAAAGGAATAGTGGAGAAGAAGAGAAAATAGAATATTCTATTTTCTCTTCTTCTCCACTATTCCTTTCTTCTTCTCCTCTTCTTTTTCTTCTTCTTTCTTCTTCTTCTTCTTCTTCTTCTTCTTCTTCTTCTTCTTCTTCTTCTTCTTCTTCTTCTTCTTCTTCTTATTCTTATTCTTATTAGCCGGAAGTAGAGAGAGGTTTCCTAGTGTCAAAGTATTGAAGAAATCCATGCCTTCATCATTAGCCGGAAGTAACCAGGGCATGTTGGTACGAAGTTCTGCAAAGTTGTTCTGGAATAGAGTCCCGGATAGAATAATCCGCCTTTTGGTACGAATTCAGCAAAGGCCTTCCAAATAGCGATATTCGGAAGGCTCTTGCTGAACTTTGTACCAAAAAGCGAATTATCCTATCTGGGACTCCGTTCCAGAACAACTTTGAAGAGCTTCGTACCATCATGCACATGTTACTTTCGCCTAATGATGAAGACATGGTTTTGTTGAATCCCTTGACACTAGGCAACCTCTCGACCCCTCAGCGATCCTATCGAACATGAGAGGAAGAAGAGGATAAAAAAAGAAGAGGAAGAAGAAAAAAAAGAGGAGAAGAAAGAATAGAGGATTCTCCTCTATTCTTTCTTCTCCTCTTATTTTTCTTCTTCTTCCTCTTTTTTTTATCGGGAACGAGGGTCGTCGAGGGACATATATGTAGTGTCGTCGTTGTCGATATATACCCCCTCCCGATAGCTTACTATGATTAGGTAGCTAGTTCTACGTTTGGCACTAATATATCCATCTGTCATGTTTGAATAATAATTGCCATGTTGTAAATATTTGTAGAAACTATGGACACCGCCCTAGACGAAGCAACAAAATAAGCGTTGTTGAGGGACATAATCGCAGAAGGAAGTGATGCCATCTCGTTGTTTCTCAACGAAACCGATGGTCTGGAAGGAGAGGGTGAACAAGCTGGCTACGGTGACCTAATGCCGGTGCAAGAAGAAGAACATGAGGACGGCTCCGGTGACCCAATGCCGGTGCAAGAAGGAGACCGTGATGACGGCTCCGGTTACCGAACCGAGTCCGGCCAGGTATATATATTAGTTAAGCCTATGCTGACTAGCTGATTGATGCATTCATTGTTTTGGTATGTACACATATTAATTAAGTCTTTGTTCTTTTTTCTAGCCCTCCGAATCGAGCACAACTTCGGTAAAGAGACGAGGCCTGAAGAAAAAGTTGAGCTCGGATGAAAAGTTTGAGATCATAGCAATCGCGCCCGACGGCCAACCTATTGAACCCCTCCGGACAAAGAGCGCATTTGGTTGCTCAGTGCGGTCTGGTTAGGGACAAGATCCCGATAAGCATCCAGCAATGGTTTAAGCGGCTACAGAAGACCCTGAGGTGTCTTATGTCAATGATATGAGAAAAATGATCTTTGACTAAGCTGAAGTCAAATTCACCTACCGCCTAGGATAATCCAGAGAACCCAGTTAAAGAGAAATTAATCAAGTCTTTTGCTCTAAAGAGGATGGTAGAACTATTCAGGAGGTGGAAGAAAGAGCTGAATAAGTTTGTCGAAAATAATGAGACACCAGAATTCAAGGGCAGATATGAGAATATCAGAGATCACTGGCCCGCATTTGTGGCCCACAAGACATCGGAAAAGAGTAAGAAGATGTCGGCGACAAACAAGAAAAATGCTGCGAAGAAGAAGCTTCACCATCGCACGGGGTCAGGTGGCTACCTCGTAGCCCGGCCTAAGTGGTCCAAGACTGAGAATGATCTGGTTCATAAAGGGATCGAACCAGAGACAAATAACTGGCCAGACCGTTGCCGGACTTGGTTCTTCGGGGCTGGCGGAACCTTGGACCCTGTAACAGGGAAGTGCATTTGGACGAACGATCAAATGGACATACCAGTCAGTAAGCTTAAGCAGTATATCGAAGCAGCGCAGGAAGGAACGTTCTTTCTAGACAGAGAGAACGACGAGCTCACAATGGCCCTCGGGAATCCTGAGCACCCTGGATGACACGAGGCACGCCAGGCTCCATTCCGTGGAAGGTTGGGTTTCCGGACGCAAGCGGTTGCAAATCCCATGAGAGGAGGAAAAAAGTGCAGCAGATCCAAATAGGCGCTGCAAGCAAGGGTAGACGCGATAAAGAACGAGAAGCAAATCGCAGCAAACATACTGCCGAAGCCTCCCCCGAAGCTACCCCGCCATCTCAGCGCAGAAGCAGCGTGGCTTCCACCGAGCTGCTTCAGCTGGAGCATGCCTTGACGGCTCCTGCCAGCTATCCCGTGGATGGTATAACGGAGTCTCAAAATTGCCACCTTATGACGCAATGGATGAATTTGAAGGTCAAGGCGGCTGTTGGCTCTGTTTATCCTACTGAACCCGGCGCAACTTTTCACTGCCGGCCGATTCCAGAAGGATATGCTAGGGTGATGTGGATGAGATAACGGAGATTTGAGGACCTCCAGCTTGACCACCCTACCGGTGAAGGGGAGACTCTAGGGCATATTTCCTTCAACCATTAAGACGGCGAGGAGTGGAACACATGCGAGAAGAGAAGGCTAGACATGATCGTCGATCCTGTCCTGAGATCTTTAAACATTGTTGTTAAAGTATGTACCTAACATGCGGGTCATATATAATAGTAGGCAAAATGCTAAAATGGATTAAAATCGAGTACACAGTTTTTTAGATGGGATATTTCGATACAACATCCACAAAATCGGTAAATATATGTCACAAATGCACAATTAACTGGTAAAAAGTGTAATTCACTTGAAAATTTATTACTCTCAGGACATGCTATTACACGCATGGTCTAACGATTGATCAAATTAAAGGGAAGTATAGTAAAAAAAATAATTTTGCATTATCGAAGCAATTTCTTAGATATCACACATAGTGCTGGCTGCTGTGGTCAAGCCGTGGGGTAGAAGGGCGAGGTGGCAAGGCCACATGTGCCCGTGGACGAGGGCACGTCCTTTGCGAGGTAGACATATCCTTGTTCACCCCAGTCGTTGCTCCACGAGTTCTTGGCAATCCAGTACTTGTCTCCCTCGGCGGGACCCTCGCAGTAGCCGACGATGGTGACGGCGTGGTTCACATTGGCGGAGCAGGGGCCACGGTAGATGCCGCCGGAGTAGAACTGGAACTCAAAACCGCTGGCGTCAATGTACGCCGTCACGGGCTGCATGGCTACGGCGATCGCCAGCTGAGCTTCGTTGTTGGGTGGCACGGCCTTGAAGCCCTTGACGGACGCCTGGTGGTCGAACAGTAGCTTGTCCACGTCGCACTTTCCCTGGAATCCGGCGTAGGGGTACCTCTCCTCCGACGTGATGCCACCACGGGCGGCCACGAGGGCCATAGCCGAGTCTGAGTGGCCGCCGCCGCAGCCGCTGCTCCCGGTGTCGCAGTCCACGAGTTCCTGCTCGGACAGCGACACCAGCTCCCCCGTCCTAATCTTGTTCATGCCTTCGATGGCCGCCACCGCCGCGAATGCCCAGCACGATCCTGCCATATTGCAATTTCATCCATCCGCACGACGACACGAGTAATTCATTGAGCAAACATGACCATGCATGCATATAGTATACTATAACTAAATCTGCAAGAAGGTATAGCTTGACAACTTACCACAAGTGCCTTGATTCTTGACGCCGGTGACAGCGCCACTGGAGCGCCAGTCAACGCAGCAGGGCTTGAAGGAGTGGTAGGGGAGGTAGGTGGGTGACGTGGCATTCAAGCTGGTGGTGTTGAGCCCGGTGAACTGCTGGAGGACCTCCGTGGGGCTGAGGTCGCCGAACCTGTTCATCCTCACCCCGCCCCTGCTGTTGGTCTGCGACCCACCTGGCTGGAACCCGCGACCGATGACGGTGCCAGGATTCTGTTGGTCGAATTGGCCGATGGCGTTGGTGTTGTTCTTGAAGACTTGGAACCGCATCTCCTCCTCCTGCTGGCACGAGTAGTGCTTTGAGTACTTGACCACCCACTTGGAGAACCTCTCCCTCACCTCGGACTCCGGCAGCTCAAACGGCGGGGGCGGCGGCGGTGGGTAATTTGCCGCAGTAAGCAATGCTTGCAGGAAAGTGGTGAGGCACAAGAGTAGGACAAGGTAAGGCGTGGAGGAAGCCATCTTGATTAGCTCGGGTTGGATCCTTGTCTGGAATACATGCACCGGGCCTCATGCTTATATAGGCGGGCGCCTAGCTAGGTCCATCGCAGCAGCTCGTCGTGTTTGGCTGCTGTACAGTCGCAGGGTTTCTTTTTTTCAAACGAGATTTTCGGAAACCGGCCTATTTTCGGAAATCCCCAAAAACATGAAATATTGTCCGAAAATACCAAATTGTTTTGAATTTAAATAAGTAACGACGTCAAATAAAAAATGAATGCACACGTGTTTAGAACTTGCTTAGTGACCTGGTTGTAGGAAGGGTGTGCTAGAAGCAGGAAGTCGCAGGTTCCAACCCTGTTTCACGAGAATTACATTTTTTTTAATCCTGGTTCACGAGAATTGCATCGCAGCAGCTCGTCGTGGGTGGCTCCTGTACGGTCGCAGGGTTTTTTTTTCAAACGAGATTTTCAGAAACTGGCCTATTTTTGGAAATTCCCGATAACATGAAATATCGTCCGAAAAAAAACAAATTGTTTTGAATTAAATTAGTGAACGAGGTCAAAGAGAAAATGTATGCACACGTGTTTAGAACTTGCTCAGTGGCCTGGTTCAAACAAAACGCATGGTAGAAGCAGGAAGTCGCGGGTTCCATCCCTGTTTCACGAGATTTACATTTTTTTTTAATTCTATGTGGCGGGTTTTTTTTTTCTCGCAACATGGCACATTAGAACAAAGTATACACCAACTGTTCTGCTAAATAGTGTTGTGTCCTTTTCGCATTGCACAACTTGCACTAAATGCGAGTTTATGTTACTATAATATACTCGTTTGCTCATACCTAACATCGATCAGCTGCTGTGCTAGTCATTTGTGCGAGAGAATCTTTCCATGGATAATGCGTTTCAGAAATTAATTTGAGTGTGAGACACCAAGTCATATTTGAACTTCTGTCCATCGGAGAAGAAACGCATGCTTGGCGGCCGGCAAGCGAGCATGTGGTACGACCGAATCATTGCTAGCTAGCTACTACGAGTACGTAATTATCTTTGGTTATCAAGTGTACATCACTGAGCCAATTAACGAACCTAAAAAGTAAGATTATATATATGACATACCATATCAATCTGTTAAATTGATAAAACACTCATGCAAACCAAACATGACAGTATGTATACCACCTAATCTTTTTTGCACCGTTGCAATTTTTAGCGCACAAGGGTGGCTGCCAGTTGCCTGACGTTTCGGTATTATAAAGCTATTCTTCTAAACATAACAAGTACGAAACTGTCCTTTGTTCGAGTATTCAAAGGATGACGTTTTTGGATATTTATTTGGAATTATAGTTCCATTGGAAGAAGGGAAACCAGTGGAAATATCTCTACTGACGAACCATTTGAATAGTACGGGTGCTGGCATGCCACGGGGCACGACCATCGAAGTAATGAAAAAGAAGAAGTTTTGTAGTTGGACCATCTGCTCTATCCGTTCGATTTGAGCTTCTCCAGAGAAAATAAGACGTTAAAAATGAAAACCATTCAAACAGTATGACCTTTTCCATTATATTCTTCTACACAACTACTAGTACAGAAATAGCCTTGGCACGTCAAGAAAAATCCTTCCTACACAGTTTTCACAACGTATTCGGCAGCTTTAGGGAAAGCGCATAGGGGTTAAATCATTAAGGAATCTAACAAATTACATATACAACCGTATCAATCTGTTAAAATGATGAAGTCGTGTCTATCAAAACATGCCAGTGTATATACCACCTAATCTTTTTTGCACCATTGCAATTTTTAGCAATGGTTGCTGGTCGTTCTAATCTAACCACAGGCCGTTGCCTCTTCTTTCTTGGTGCTCTGCGTGTTCTGGTAAAAACTCCGTACTTCACCTGCACGAGCACTGGATGTGCCGCGGTGAACCTTGTCATAGCTGTTGCATCGCTCTCATGGGCGGTGTGCACTGCTGAACTGAGAGGCAATCCTTTATAGTACTGGAAAGGCAGACAACTGGCAGCAACCATTGCTAAAATTGCAATTACTCTTATGAACAAACTGAATATAAACTAGTTCTATTTAATCTGCATCTCAATCATGATCATTGAAGAAACATAATTGCGTTACCCTAGCATGTATCATTGCAAGCTTACTAGTCCTTATCCTTGGTTGTGAAGTGTACATCATTGAGCCAATTAACGAACCTAATAAATCAAATTATACATACGCCGTACCATATTAATCCGTTAAATTGATAAAATATTCATGCTAGCTTGCTTGCTTGACAGCCTTGCTGCACATACACGTTGTTGCTCCTGGTGAATTGATCTAGCGTTATAAAGCCAATAATTGGTATCTAAAGCCTCGACGATCGACAATCTACGATGCGGGACAGCGATCAAGAGTCAGTCAGCTCCAAGTCCGACAATGGCGGTTCCAAGCCGAACAAGTCCGGCAACGTCGGTTCCAAGGCAAACAAGTCCGGCAACGTCGGTTCCAACGTGAACAAGAACAGCGACAAGGTGAACAAGGGCAGAACGTCTGCGACCAGTGATTGAGAAAGGGGTGGTGCTACTGTAATATCGCACCGCAACATCCCCTTCCAGTACCTGATGCTCACCAAGGCCAACTAAGGCGTGTGGGCGGTGAAGATGAAGATTATCTCCGGACCCTTCGAGTGTGGGAGGCAATCACGGACCTCATGCGTATATAGATGGGCTCCTAGGTCAGTTGCAACATCCCATCATGGGCGGCTGCTGTATTGTTGCAGGGTTTTTTTTCGAACAAGATTTTCGGAAACCGGCCGGTTTTCATAAATTCTGACTTTTTTAACAAAAATATCATACCTATTATAAAGATTCAGTGGAAGTACAAAGCACCCCAAACATAATAAGAATTACATCCAGGTCTATGGACAACCGAACGACCATTGCCACGAACATGTCGCTGTTGTCGCTCATATACCGGATCTGGCCTGATCTTGTCGATGACAGCCGAGAAGTCTTAGTGCATGTGCCCCTAAGGACCAGAGTTCGGGAGCCGTAGTAGTCGCATTGACTCCTTGAATTGATTCGAAGAACCTAATACCAAATCTCACTGTTGCTTTTGCACGACAAGAAAGCCTAACCTCGTCGCTCTGAGGAGATGGCAGGAATCCACGTCGGAGCTTCGTCTAATCCGTCCCGATGAATGAACTTGAGAAGGATCGAAGCCCGGAAGACTGATTCGAAAAAGAAGGTACGCCATTCGTCCGAGCGCCGCCCTTGCGAGAACGAAAACCCTACCTATGTAAGCCGAGGCACGAGGAATACCCTCCCGGCCGCCACCGGCTACCGGAACGGTAGGCGGAGGGGAGGCGAATCCATGCGCTCGCCGGGGAAGATCGAAGGAAGGAAGGCTTTCCCTAGTCGCCTTGCGAGAGTGAAAAAAAACTACACTTGGAAATTCCGACTTAGTGGCCTGGTGGTAGGAAGCGCATGCTAGAAGCAGGGAATCGCGGGATCGATTGCTGTTTCACGAGAATTACAATTTTTTAATCCTAGGTGGGGGTTTTATTTTTCTGGCAACATGGCACATTGGAACAAAGTATAGACCAACTGTTCTGCTAGTGGTCTATTATTATTTCTTAAATTGTGTTGTGTCCTTTTGGCATTGCACAACTTGCACTAAGTGTGAGTTTGTGTTACTATAATATACCTGTTTGTTCATACCTAACATCGATCAAGCTGTGTGCTACTCATTTGTCCGAGAGAATCTTTCCATTGATAATGCCTTTAAGAAAATTAATTTGAGTGTGAGACACCAAGTCATATTTGAACTTCTGTCCATCGGAGAAGAAACGCATGCTTGGCGGCCGGTAATTAAGCCAGCATGTGGTATGACCGAATCATTGCTAGCTAGCTAGTACGAGTACGTAGTTATCTTCGGTTATCAAGTGCACATCAGTGAGCCAGTTGGCGAAACTAATAAATTAATTACATATACGACCATACCGATCCGTCAAATTGATAAAGAATGATATATTGAATGTCTACTTGACCTTTAAAAATTATCACTTTTTCCATGTTATACTCTTCTAAACGTAACTACATAACTGGCCGTTGTTCGAGTATTAAAAGGATGGCGTTTTGAATGTGTACTTGATCATTCAAACAGTATGACCTTTTCCATTGTGTTCTTCAACATGACTAGTACAGAACTTGCCTTGCACGTTAAAAAAAAGTTCTTCCTACACAGTTTTGACAACGTGTTTTGCAGTTTTGTCAACGTGTTTGGCAGCTTCCGTCACTGCTATATTTACGGATCTGTGGGAAGTTCAAAAAAGAAAAATAATTGTTAAACCTAAACAGCGGTGACGGAAGTACTAATGGATTCTCCATGGGTTTGAGAAAGGAACACAATTTGTTCAAGATGCAAGATGGATATCAAGACTACAACTGCATCATTACCGTGGTATTTTCAGGTCAAAAACAAAGTTTTCTACTCAGGCTATGATGAACTAAGAAAGGGATGAACACCGACGAACACCATGGATTCAAGTAACCTAGTGTAGATCTGAGGAGAAAGAAAAGGGGGAACCTGCCGGTCGTTACGAAAAGCGGCGGAGCTCCCACTAGTAGAAAACGGGCCTATTGTCCCGGTTCGTAAGGGCCTTTTGTCCCGGTTCCAGAATCAGGACTAAAGGGTCGTTACTAATGCCCTGACCCTTTAGTCCCGGTTCTAACAAGAACCGGGACAGATGGGCCTCCACGTGGCCTGCGCCCTGAGCCCAGGCAGGAGGGCCTTTGGTCCCGGTTGGTGGCACCAACCGGGACCAATAGGCATCCACGCGTCAGCATTTCTGTGGCTTGGGTTTTTGTTTTTTTTTTTGAAGGGGGGTTGGGGGTTTTGGGGGGTTAATTTAGGTATTTCATATATTGTGTTAGCTAGCTAATTAATAGAGAGAAGTGTCCTCTCTTATGTTCGTGCTTGGTCGACCCTACGTACTATACATACGTATAGAGAGGACTAGACACGCTAGCTAGCTAGTAAGCAAACGAAGGAAACAGAAGATCGTCATGAACATATATGCATACAGAGAGAAGTGATATCGACCACCTCTCCTTCTCCGAAAGATTGGTCGAACAACAAGTTCTCGTATATATATCCGACACTACCGACTACATATATACAATAATTATCTCTTACAAATATAATCTCCTAAACTACGGACGCATGGTCCACATAGTATTCTCCGTCTTCAGCGATCACATGGTCAAGAAAGAATGCCGCCAATTCCTCTTGAATTGCTCGCATGCGATCTGGTGCTAGAAGTTCATCCCGCATCCGGAACATCTAATTTGAAGAAGGGGGTGAATACATATATATATGAATGAATGAAACTCAACACAAATGATGGTAATAAAATAAAATTGTGAATATTGTTATTTACGCACTTCATATTGTTCGTCAGAGTAGCCCCGCTCACAGGTCGTGTGGCGGATGGACTCGCAAACGTAGTATCCACAGAAATCATTCCCTTGGTCCTACCACAACCACTTTACAAGAAATAGAGGTCAATCAAACAGATAAGCAAGAATGCCAAATGGTATTGATGAAACTAGCGCTTGAATCAATAGCTAGGAGATGCACGGAACATGCTACTATAGTACTTACTTTCGGGTGTCTAAATTCCAGCTCCTTCGGCTGTCCCGGAGCTTTTTTGGTGAATTTTCTCCAAAACCTGCCAGACAAAGAAAACAATTACTTGATATCAGAAATGAACAAAGTTGCTGATATGGTGGATAATGATCGATTTAACTTACTTCTCGAGTATTTGAGTCATGTCCGCATACTCCTGGGGATCTTTTCGTTTAGAGTCCAAGACAGTTACTACTCCCTGCTCAAGCCTAATCTCTAGGAGAATATAGTGGTACATGCGCACGCATGCATAACTCATCAATTACATTACTATAACCTGGACTAATATATAAGGGAAACCGAATATGCACAAGACAGTAACACTCACTTGAAGTTGTAAGGAAAGAGTATTATATCTTTGTTTTCATTTATTTTGAATGATCGTAGCAAGTTGGCCTCGGTATCTGCAGATTTTCAAGTACCAATCAAGCAATCTTCGCATCATCGTTGATAGAGATCTTTCATCTTTGACGAGAGACTTCCCGTACTCGTATCTGTGTATCTGCACATCCATGAAATCATAATGTACATCGTCGGGCAGGTAATCTCCAAGATTGCTATAACCGGGCACCATCCTCAGATCGACGATGTCGCTAGGCACCTTGAGCGGGGGGCACGATTGATTCCCTTGTTCGCCGAGCTGGGCAGTTTGTTTCCCAACTGCTCGTCATTCTTTCATCCTTTGATCACTGACTGTACTTCCCGACCGCTCCGCTTCGGCCCATGTCTTTCCAATAATGCGCTCATAGTTTCCTTTCGACGGAGACTTGGGTGGTTTTGTCAGGGCAGCCAGAGTGCGCTTCGCTTTCACCGGATCTACCTTCTCCTCCGGAGGTGGATGTCTCTGTGCTTTCAACCCTTGAAACCAGTCCTCTACTTCGGTTCGCGCGATCTTCGCGTTCTCCTCCGGGGTCATCTTGTATGGTAACTTCTCTAGAGTCTTCAGAGAAGGACCGAATCTGTATTTCCTCCCGCCTCTGGCTGTACTGCTAGACGCCGGCAGAGCAGATGGAGCGGCTGTCTTCTTTACTTGCTTACGAGCCGGAGGAGAAGGACTACGATGCACCGGAGCAGCCGGAGCGGCGGCGGGTCTCTTCCGCCCTTGCTGACGAGGCGGAGAAGGAGGAGGCTGGCTGCTCGGGCACGCCGGCGCAGGCGGAGAAGGAGGCGGAGTGCCGCCACGCGCCGGAGAAGGAGCCGGCCGAGTGCCCTAATCGTCACTCGCCGGAGGAGGAGGCGGTGGAGGAAGCGGAGTGCCCTGACTCGCCGGAGGAGGAGGAGGCGGAGGCGTCCAGTTCGGAAGGTTGATGAGCTCCTTCCGCCATAGACATGGAGTCTTCAGAGCAGAACCCAGCAGAGTCTCCCCTTCACCGATAGGGTGGTCAAGCGGGAGGTCCTCAAATCCCTCCGTTATTTCATCCACCATCACCCTAGCATATCCTTCTGGAATCGGCCGACAGTGAAAAGTTGCGTCGGGTTCAGTAGGATAAACAGAGCCAACAACCGCCTTGACCTTCATATTAATCCATTGCGTCATAAGGTGGCAATTTTGAGACTCCGTGATAGCATCCACGGGATAGCTGGTAGGAGCCGTCAAGACATGCTCCGGCTGAAGCAGATCGGTGGAAGCCACGCTGCTTCTCCGCTGAGATGGCGGGATAGCTTCGGGGGAAGCTTCGACAGTTCGTTTGCTGCGATTTGCTTCTCGTTCCTCTATCGATTGTACCCTAGCGTGCAGCGCCTGCAGTTTGGTCTACTGCACTTTCTTCCTCCTCTCATGGCATTTGTAACGGCGTGCGTCCGGAAACCCAGCCTTCCATGGAATGGAGCCTGGCGTGCCTCGTGTCCGTCCAGGGTGCTCAGGATTTTCGAGGGCCATTGTGAGCTCGTCGTTCTCTCTGTCTGGAACGAACGTCCATTGCTGCGCTGCTTCGATATACTGCTGAAGCCTCGTGACTGGTATTTCCAATTGATCGTCCGTCCAAATGCACTTCCTGTTAGGGAACGCAGTAATTTCAAAAAAATTTCCTACGCACACGCAAGATCATGGTGATGCATAGCAACGAGAGGGGAGAGTGTTGTCTACGTACCCTCGTAGACCGCAACGGAAGCGGTGACGCAACGTAGAGGAAGTAGTCGTACGTCTTCTCGATCCAACCGATCCAAGCACCGTTACTCTGGCACCTCCGAGTTCTTAGCACACGTACAGCTCGATGACGTTCCCCGGGCTCCGATCCAGCAAAGCGTCGGGGAAGAGTTTCGTCAGCACGACGGCATGATGACGATGATGATGTTCTACCGACGCAGGGCTTCGCCTAAGCACTACAACGGTATGACTGAGGTGGAATATGGTGGAGGGGGGCACCGCACACGGCTAAGGAACGATCTCAAGGATCAACTTGTGTGTAGGGTGCCCCCTTGCCCCCGTATATAAAGGAGCAAGGGGGAGGCCGGCCGGCCTATGGGGCGTGCCAAGGGAGGGGGAGTCCTCCTCCTAGTGGGAGTAGGACTCCCCTTTCCTAGTCCAACTAGGACTTGGGGGGGAAGGAAAGAGAGGGAGAGGGAAAGGGGGGGCCGCGCCCTCCCCTCCTAGTCCAATTCGGACTCCCTTGAGGGGGGGCGCGCCACCTCTTGGGCTGCTGCCCTCTCTCTCCCCTCAGGCCCAATAAGGCCCATTACTTCCCCGGGGGGTTCCGGTAACCCCTCCGGCACTCCGGTTTTCTCCGAAATCACCTGGAACGCTTTCGGTGTCCGAATATAGCCGTCCAATATATCAATCTTTATGTCTCGACCATTTCGAGACTCCTCGTCATGTTCGTGATCACATCCGGGACTCCGAACTAACTTCGGTACATCAAAATGCATAAACTCATAATAAATGTCATCGTAACGTTAAGCGTGCGGACCCTACGGTTCGAGAACAATGTAGACATGACCGAGACACGTCTCTGGTCAATAACCAATAGCGGGACCTGGATGCCCATATTGGATCCTACATATTCTACGAAGATCTTTATCGGTCAGACCGCATAACAACATACGTTTTCCCTTTGTCATCGGTATGTTACTTGCCTGAGATTCGATCGTCGGTATCCAATACCTAGTTCAATCTCGTTACCGGCAAGTCTCTTTACTCGTTCCGTAATACATCATCTCACAACTAACATATTAGTTGTAATGCTTGCAAGGCTTATGTGATGTGCATTACCGAGAGGGCCCAGAGATACCTCTCCGACAATCGGAGTGACAAATCCTAATCTCGAAATACGCCAACCCAACATCTATCTTTGGAGACACCTGTAATGCTCCTTTATAATCATCCATTTACGTTGTGACGTTTGGTAGCACCCAAAGTGTTCCTTCGGCAAACGGGAGTTGCATAATCTCATAGTCATAGGAACATGTATAAGTCATGAAGAAAGCAATAGCAACATACTAAACGATCGGGTGCTAAGCTAATGGAATGGGTCATGTCAATCAGATCATTCATCTAATGATGTGACCTCGTTAATCAAATAACAACTCTTTGTTCATGGTTAGGAAACATAACCATCTTTGATTAACGAGCTAGTCAAGTAGAGGCATACTAGTGACACTCTGTTTGTCTATGTATTCACACATGTATTATGTTTCCGGTTAATACAATTCTAGCATGAATAATAAAAATTTATCATGATATAAGGAAATAAATAATAACTTTATTATTGCCTATAGGGCATATTTCCTTCAGTCTCCCACTTGCACTAGAGTCAATAATCTAGATTACACAGTAATGATTCTAACACCCATGGAGTCTTGGTGCTGATCATGTTTTGCTCGTGGAAGAGGCTTAGTCAATGGGTCTGCAACATTCAGATCCGTATGTATCTTGCAAATCTCTATGTCTCCCACCTGGACTAGATCCCGGGTGGAATTGAAGCGTCTCTTGATGTGCTTGGTTCTTTTGTGAAATCTGGATTCCTTTGCCAAGGCAATTGCACCAGTATTGTCACAAAAGATTTTCATTGGACCCGATGCACTAGGTATGACACCTAGATCGGATAT
The DNA here is from genome assembly GCF_003073215.2 of Triticum urartu. Classification (NCBI taxonomy): domain Eukaryota; kingdom Viridiplantae; phylum Streptophyta; class Magnoliopsida; order Poales; family Poaceae; genus Triticum; species Triticum urartu. Next base: position 657,713,750 of record NC_053026.1, read on the forward strand.
GAACTCCTTCATCCAGACTCCTTCATTTGCTGCTTCCGAAGCAGCTATGTACTCCACTTCACATGTAGATCCCGCTACAATGCTTTGTTTCGAACTGCACCAACTTACAGCTCCACCGTTTAATATAAACACGTATCCGGTTTGCGATTTAGAATCGTCCGGATCAGTGTCAAAGCTTGCATCAATGTAACCTTTTACGATGAGCTCTTTGTCACCTCCATATATGAGAAACATATCCTTAGTCCTTTTCAGGTACTTCAGGATGTTCTTGACCGCTGTCCAGTGATCCACTCCTGGATTACTTTGGTACCTCCCTGCTAAACTTATAGCAAGGCACACATCAGGTCTGGTACACAGCATTGCATACATGATAGAGCCTATGGCTGAAGCATAGGGAATATCTTTCATTTTCTCTCTATCTTCTGCAGTGGTCGGGTTTTGAGTCTTACTCAATCTCACACCTTGTGACACAGGCAAGAACCCTTTCTTTGCTTGATCCATTTTGAACTTTTTCAAAACTTTGTCAAGGTATGTGCTTTGTGAAAGTCCAATTAAGCGTCTTGATCTATCTCTATAGATCTTAATGCCTAATATGTAAGCAGCTTCACCGAGATCTTTCATTGAAAAACTCTTATTCAAGTATCCCTTTATGCTATCCAGAAATTCTATATCATTTCCAATCAGTAATATGTCATCCACATATAATATTAGAAATGCTACAGAGCTCCCACTCACTTTCTTGTAAATACAGGCTTCTCCGAAAGTCTGTATAAACCCAAATGCTTTGATCACACTATCAAAACGTTTATTCCAACTCCGAGAGGCTTGCACCAGTCCATAAATGGATCGCTGGAGCTTGCACACTTTGTTAGCTCCCTTTGGATCGACAAAACCTTCCGGTTGCATCATATACAACTCTTCTTCCAGAAATCCATTCAGGAATGCAGTTTTGACATCCATTTGCCAAATTTCATAATCATAAAATGCGGCAATCGCTAACATGATTCGGACAGACTTAAGCATCGCTACGGGTGAGAAGGTCTCATCGTAGTCAACCCCTTGAACTTGTCGAAAACCTTTTGCGACAAGTCGAGCTTTGTAGACAGTAATATTACCGTCAGCGCCAGTCTTCTTCTTGAAGATCCATTTATTCTTAATTGCTTGCTGATCAACGGGCAAGTCAACCAAAGTCCATACTTTGTTCTCATACATGGATCCCATCTCAGATTTCATGGCTTCAAGCCATTTTGCGGAATCTGGGCTCACCATCGCTTCTTCATAGTTCGTAGGTTCATCATGATCTAATAGCATGACTTCCAGAACTAGATTACCGTACCACTCTGGCGCGGATCTCACTCTGGTTGATCTACCAGGTTCAGTAGTATCTTGATCTGAAGTTTCATGATCATCATCATTAGCTTCCTCACTAACTGGTGTAGGTGTCACTAAAATAGTTTTCTGTGATGTGCTACTTTCCAATAAGGAAGCAGGTACAGTTGCCTCGTCAAGTTCTACTTTCCTCCCACTCACTTCTTTCGAGAGAAACTCCTTCTCCAGAAAGTTTCCGAATTTAGCAACAAAAGTCTTGCCTTCGGATCTGTGATAGAAGGTGTATCCAATAGTTTCCTTTGGATATCCTATGAAGACACATTTCTCTGATTTGGGTTCGAGCTTATCAGGTTGAAGCTTTTTCACATAAGCATCGCAGCCCCAAACTTTCAGAAACGACAACTTTGGTTTCTTGCCAAACCACAGTTCATAAGGCGTCGTCTCAACGGATTTTGATGGTGCCCTATTTAACGTGAATGCGGCCGTCTCTAGAGCGTATCCCCAAAACGAAAGCGGTAACTCAGTAAGAGACATCATAGATCGCACCATATCTAGTATAGTACGATTACGACGTTCGGACACACCATTACGCTGTGGTGTTCCGGGTGGCGTGAGTTGCGAAACTATTCCGCATTGCTTCAAATGTACACCAAACTCGTAACTCAAATATTCTCCTCCACGATCAGATCGTAGAAACTTTATTTTCTTGTTACGATGATTTTCAACTTCACTCTGAAATTCTTTGAACTTTTCAAATGTTTCAGACTTATGTTTCATTAAGTAGATATACCCATATCTGCTTAAGTCATCTGTGAAGGTGAGAAAATAACGATATCCGCCACGAGCCTCAATATTCATCGGACCACATACATCCGTATGTATGATTTCCAACAAATCTGTTGCTCTCTCCATAGTACCGGAGAACGGTGTTTTAGTCATCTTGCCCATGAGGCACGGTTCGCAAGTACCAAGTGATTCATAATCAAGTGGTTCCAAAAGTCCATCAGTATGGAGTTTCTTCATGCGCTTTACACCGATATGACCTAAACGGCAGTGCCACAAATAAGTTGCACCATCATTATCAACTCTGCATCTTTTGGTTTTAACATTATGAATATGTGTATCACTACTCTCGAGATTCAATAAGAATAGACCACTCTTCAAGGGTGCATGACCATAAAAGATATTACTCATATAAATAGAACAACCATTATTCTCTGACTTAAATGAATAACCGTCTCGCATTAAACAAGATCCAGACATAATGTTCATGCTCAACGCTGGCACCAAATAACAATTATTTAGGTCTAATACTAATCCCGAAGGTAGATGTAGAGGTAGCGTGCCGACCGCGATCACATCGACTTTGGAACCGTTTCCCACGCGCATCGTCACCTCGTCCTTAGCCAATCTTCGCTTAATCCGTAGTCCCTGTTTCGAGTTGCAAATATTAGCAACGGAACCAGTATCAAATACCCAGGTGCTACTGCGAGCATTAGTAAGGTACACATCTATAACATGTATATCACATATACCTTTGTTCACCTTGCCATCCTTCTTATCCGCCAAATACTTGGGGCAGTTCCGCTTCCAGTGACCAGTCTGCTTGCAGTAGAAACACTCAGTTTCAGGCTTAGGTCCAGACTTGGGTTTCTTCTCTTGAGCAGCAACTTGCTTGCCGTTCTTCTTGAAGTTTCCCTTCTTCTTCCCTTTGCCCTTTTTCTTGAAACTAGTGGTCTTGTTGACCATCAACACTTGATGCTCCTTCTTGATTTCTACCTCCGCAGCTTTTAGCATTGCGAAGAGCTCGGGAATAGTCTTATTCATCCCTTGCATATTATAGTTCATCACGAAGCTCTTGTAGCTTGGTGGCAGTGATTGGAGAATTCTGTCAATGACGCAATCATCCGGAAGATTAACTCCCAATTGAATCAAGTGATTATTATACCCAGACATTTTGAGTATATGCTCACTGACAGAACTGTTCTCCTCCATCTTACAGCTATAGAACTTATTGGAGACTTCATATCTCTCAATCCGGGCATTTGCTTGAAATATTAACTTCAACTCCTGGAACATCTCATATGCTCCATGACGTTCAAAACGTCGTTGAAGTCCCGATTCTAATCCGTAAAGCATGGCACACTGAACTATCGAGTAGTCATCAGCTTTGCTCTGCCAGACGTTCATAACATCTGGTGTTGCTCCTGCAGCAGGCCTGGCACCTAGCGGTGCTTCCAGGACGTAATTCTTCTGTGCAGCAATGAGGATAATCCTCAAGTTACGGACCCAGTCCGTGTAATTGCTACCATCATCTTTCAACTTTGCTTTCTCAAGGAACGCATTAAAATTGAACGGAACAACAGCACGAGCCATCTATCTACAATCAACATAAACAAGCAAGATACTATCAGGGACTAAGTTCATGATAAATTTAAGTTCAATTAATCATATTATTTAAGAACTCCCACTTAGATAGACATCCCTCTAATCTTCTAAGTGATCGCGTGATCCAAATCAACTAAACCATGTCCGATCATCACGTGAGATGGAGTAGTTTCATTGGTGAACATCATTATGTTGATCATATCTACTATATGATTCACGCTCGACCTTTCGGTCTCCGTGTTCCGAGGCCATATCTCTATATGCTTGGCTCGTCAAGTATAACCTGAGTATTCCGCGTGTGCAACTGTTTTGCACCCGTTGTATTTGAACGTAGAGCCTATCACACCCGATCATCACGTGGTGTCTCAGCACGAAGAACTTTCGCAACGGTGCATACTCAGGGAGAACACTTCTTGATAATTTAGTGAGAGATCATCTTATAATGCTACCGTCAATCAAAGCAAGATAAGATGCATAAAAGATAAACATTACATGCAATCAATATAAGTGATATGATATGGCCACCATCATCTTGTGCCTGTGATCCCCATCTCCGAAGCACCGTCATGATCACCATCGTCACCGGTGCGACACCTTGATCTCCATCGTAGCATCGTTGTCGTCTCGCCAATCTTATGCTTCTACGACTATCGCTACCGCTTAGTGATAAAGTAAAGCATTACATCGCGATTGCATTGCATACAATAAAGCGACAACCATATGGCTCCTGCCAGTTGCCGATAACTCGGTTACAAAACATGATCATATCATACAATAAAATTTAGCATCATGTCTTGACCATATCACATCACAACATGCCCTGCAAAAACAAGTTAGACGTCCTCTACTTTGTTGTTGCAAATTTTACGTGGCTGCTACGGGCTTAAGTAAGAACCGATCTTACCTACGCATCAAAACCACAACGATAGTTTGTCAATTTGACTCCGTTTTAACCTTCGCAAGGACCGGGCGTAGCCACACTCGGTTCAACTAAAGTTGGAGAAACGGTCACCCGCAAGCCACCTATGTGCAAAGCACGTCGGGGGAACCGGTCTCGCGTAAGCGTACGCGTAATGTTGGTCCGGGCCGCTTCATCCAACAATACCGCCGAACCAAAGTATGACATGCTGGTAGGCAGTATGACTTGTATCGCCCACAACTCACTTGTGTTCTACTCGTGCATATAACATCAAATCATAAAATCTAGGCTCGGATGCCACTGTTAGGGAACGCAGTAATTTCAAAAAATTTCTTACGCACACGCAAGATCATGGTGATGCATAGCAACGAGAGGGGAGAGTGTTGTCTACGTACCCTCGTAGACCGCAACGGAAGCAGTGACGCAACGTAGAGGAAGTAGTCGTACGTCTTCTCGATCCAACCGATCCAAGCACCGTTACTTCGGCACCTCCGAGTTCTTAGCACACGTACAGCTCGATGACGTTCCCCGGGCTCCGATCCAGCAAAGCGTCGGGGAAGAGTTTCGTCAGCACGACGGCGTGATGACGATGATGATGTTCTACCGACGCAGGGCTTCGCCTAAGCACTACAACGGTATGACCGAGGTGGAATATGGTGGAGGGGGGCACCGCACACGGCTAAGGAACAATCTCAAGGATCAACTTGTGTGTAGGGTGCCCCCCTTGCCCCCGTATATAAAGGAGCAAGGGGGAGGCCGGCCGGCCTATGGGGCACGCCAAGGGAGGGGGAGTCCTCCTCCTAGTGGGAGTAGGACTCCCCTTTCCTAGTCCAACTAGGAGACTTGGGGGGGAAGGAAAGAGAGGGAGAGGGAGAGGGAAAGGGGGGGCCGCGCCCTCCCCTCCTAGTCCAATTCGGACTCCCTTGAGGGGGGGCGTGCCACCTCTTGGGCTGCTTCCCTCTCTCTCCCCTCAGGCCCAATAAGGCCCATTACTTCCCCGGGGGGTTCCGGTAACCCCTCCGGCACTCCGGTTTTCTCCGAAATCACCTGGAACGCTTCCGGTGTCCGAATATAGCCGTCCAATATATCAATCTTTATGTGTCGACCATTTCGAGACTCCTCGTCATGTCCGTGATCACATCCGGGACTCCGAACTAACTTCGGTACATCAAAATGCATAAACTCATAATAACTGTCATCGTAACGTTAAGCGTGCGGACCCTACGGTTCGAGAACAATGTAGACATGACCGAGACACGTCTCCGGTCAATAACCAATAGCGGGACCTGGATGCCCATATTGGCTCCTACATATTCTACGAAGATCTTTATCGGTCAGACCGCATAACAACATACGTTTTTCCCTTTGTCATCGGTATGTTACTTGCCCGAGATTCGATTGTCGGTATCCAATACCTAGTTCAATCTCGTTACCGGCAAGTCTCTTTACTCGTTCTGTAATACATCATCTCACAACTAACATATTAGTTGTAATGCTTGCAAGGCTTATGTGATGTGCATTACCGAGAGGGCCCAGAGATACCTCTCCGACAATCGGAGTGACAAATCCTAATCTCGAAATACGCCAACCCAACATCTACCTTTGGAGACACCTGTAATGCTCCTTTATAATCACCCATTTACTTGTGACGTTTGGTAGCACCCAAAGTGTTCCTCCGGCAAACGGGAGTTGCATAATCTCATAGTCATAGGAACATGTATAAGTCATGAAGAAAGCAATAGCAACATACTAAACGATCGGGTGCTAAGCTAATGGAATGGGTCATGTCAATCAGATCATTCATCTAATGATGTGACCTCGTTAATCAAATAACAACTCTTTGTTCATGGTTAGGAAACATAACCATCTTTGATTAACGAGCTAGTCAAATAGAGGCATACTAGTGACACTATGTTTGTCTATGTATTCACACATGTATTATGTTTCCGGTTAATACAATTCTAGCATGAATAATAAAAATTTATCATGATATAAGGAAATAAATAATAACTTTATTATTGCCTCTAGGGCATATTTCCTTCACTTCCCTGATACAGGTCCAAGGTTCCGCCAGCCCCGAAGAACCAAGTCCGGCAACGGTCTGGCTAGTTCATTGTCTCTGGTTCGATCCCTTTATCAAGAAGATCATTCTCAGCCTAGGCCCACTTAGGCCGAGCCACGAGGTAGCCACCTGACCCCGTTCGATGGTGAAGATTCTTCTTCGCAACATTTTTCTTGTTTGTCGCCGACATCTTCTTACTCTTTTCCGATGTCTTGTGGTCCACAAATGCGGGCCAGTGATCTCTGATCTTCTCATATCTGCCCTTGAATTCTGGTGTCTCTTTTTTACGACAAACCTATTCAGCTCTTTCTTCCACCTCCTGAATAGGTCTACCATCCTCTTAAGAGAAAAAGACTTGATTAATTCCTCTTTAACTGGCTTCTCCGGATCATCCTCTGGCGGTAGGGTGAAATTTGACTTCAGCTCAGTCCAAAGATCATTTTTCTGCATATCATTGACATAAGACACCTCAGGGTCTTCTGTAGCCGGCTTTAACCATTGCTGGATGCTGATGGAGATCTTGTCCCTAACCAGAACCCTGCACTGAGCAACAAATGCGTTCTTTGTCCGGATGGGTTCAATCGGTTGGCCGTCGGGTGTGATTGCTATGATCTGAAACCTTTCATCCGAGCTCAACTTTTTCTTCGGGCCTCGTCTCTCTACCGAACTTGTGCTCGATCCGGAGGGCTAGAAAAAACAACAAAGACTTAATTAATATGTGTACATACCAAAACAATGAATGCATCAATTAGCTAGTCAGCACAAGCTTAACTAATATATATATATATATATATACCTGGCTAGACTCGGTTCGGTCACCAGAGCCGTCATCACGGTCTCCTTCTTGCACCGGCATTGGGTCACCGGAGCCGTCCTCACATTCTCCTTCTTGCACCGGCATTAGGTTACCGGAGCCAGCTTCTTCACCCTCTCCTTCCAGACCATCGATGTCGTTGAGAAACAACGAGCAGACGACATCACTTCCTTGTGCGATTATGTCGCTCAACAACACTTATTTTGCTTCGTCTCGGGCGGTGTCCATAGTTTCTACAAATATTTACAACATGGCAATTATAATTCAAACATGACAG
>NC_053026.1:657722538-657913714 GCF_003073215.2 Triticum urartu
GAACACCGTATATTGTTATGCTGTCTGACTGATAAAGATCTTCATAGAATATGTAGGAGCCAATATGGGCATCCAGGTCCCGCTATTGGTTATTGACCGAAGATTTATCTCAGTCATGTCTACATTGTTCTCGAACCGTAGGGTCTGCACGCTTAACGTTACGATGACAGTTATTATGAGTTTATGCATTTTGATGTACCGAAGGTTGTTCGGAGTCCCGGATGTGATCACGGACATGACGGGGAGTCTCGAAATGGTCGAGACATAAAGATCGATATATTGGTAGCCTATATTTGGACATCGGATTCATTCCGGGTGAAATCGGGATTTTACCGGAGTACCGGGGGGTTACCGGAACCCCCCCCCCCCCCGGGGGGGGTTATTGGGCCTACATGGGCCATAAGGGAGAAGAGGAGGGCCGGCCAGGGCAGGCCGCGTGCCCCCTCCCCCCCTAGTCCGAATAGGACAAGGAAGGGGGGGCGGCGCCCCCCTTTCCTCTTCCCCTTCCCCCTTTCCTTCTCCAACAAGGCAAGAGGAGGGGAGTCCTACTCCCGGTGGGAGTAGGACTCCTCCAGGCGCACCCCTTGGGGGCCGGCCGCACCTCCCCCTCCCTCCTTTATATACGGGGGCAGGGGGCACCCTAGAACACACAAGTAGATCTTCGTGATCGTTCCTTAGCCGTGTGCGGTGCCCCCCTCCACCATATTCCACCTCGATCATATCGTTGCAGTGCTAAGGCGAAGCCCTGCGTCGGTAGAACATCATCATCGTCACCACGCCGTCGTGCTGACGGAACTCATCCCCGAAGCTTTGCTGGATCGGAGCCCGGGGAGCGTCATCGAGCTGTACGTGTGCTAAGAACTCAGAGGTGCCGGAGTAACGTACTTGGATCGGTCGGATCGGGAAGACGTACGACTACTTCCTCTACGTTGCGTCAACGCTTCCGCTTCGGTCTACGAGGGTACGTAGACAACACTCTCCCCTCTCGTTGCTATGCATCACCATGATCTTGCGTGTGCGTAGGAGAATTTTTGAAATTACTACGTTCCCCAACACATGCTCCTTTATATACGAGGGCAGGGGGCACCCCATAGACACAACAATTGATCGTTTGATCTTTTAGCCGTGTGCGGTGCCCCCCTCCACCATAGTACACCTCGATAATACTGTAGCGGTGCTTAGGTGAAGCCCTGCGTCGGTAGAACATCATCATCGCCACCAGGCCGGCGTGCTGACGAAACTCACCCTCAACACTCAGCTGGATCAGAGTTTGAGGGACGTCATCGGGCTGAACGTGTGCTGAACTCGGAGGTGTCGTACGTTCGGTACTTGATCAGTCGGATCGTGAAGACATATGACTACATCAACCGTGTTGTTCTAACGCTTCCGCTTTCGGTCTATGAGGGTACGTGGACAACACTCTCCCCTCTCGTTGCTATGCATCACCATGATCTTGCGTGTGCGTAGGAATTTTTTTGAAATTACTACGTTCCCCAACAATTACCTCAACCTGGGGACATGCATGTGGATTTTAAAAAGTCAAGCCTCCCTGATAGAGCAAAGAAACCTAAGATCGAGTTTATCCCTTTTCGCCTTTTGCAGGAGAATAAGCAGGAATTGTGCAAAAAGATATTAAGTCTTGAGCGGGAGATCGATGACCTAAGGGGGCAAAATTCCGTCCTCAAGCACAAATTAAGGAAGAAGCCTACATCATCAACAACTCCATCTTCTCCACCTCTGAAGAAGGAGATATAATCACATGGGTATGGGCACTCCCCTTGGCAACTGCCAAGCTTGGGGGAGATGCCCCGGTATCGTATCACCATCACACTCCTATCTTTACCGTTTTGCTTAGTTCAATCCTTTTGGTAATATCTTGATCTAGTAGAATAAAGTTTTAGTATGATCTAGTCTTGAGTTTTTCTTTAGCATCCTTCTATGTAATCAAGTCTGTGAGCTATATAATAAAGATTAGTGTTGAGTCAAGGGCTTGATTATCTTGCTATGATCTTGGGTGAACAATAAGAAAAAGAAAGAAGTAAAAAGAAATAAAGAGATCATATGGATCTTATGGATAGTAATGACTTCACATATAAAGAGTATGATGATTAAGAGTTGTTGAGAGTTGACAAACATAGTTTTGGTCATCGTTGCAATTAATAGGAAGTAAAAAAGAAAGAGAGGCTTCACATATAAATATACTATCTTGGACATCTTTTATGATTGTGAGCACTCATTAAAATATGACATGCTAAAGAGTTGACGTTGGACAAGGAAGGCAACGTAATGGGTTATGTTTTCTTATATCTGAAATAAAGTATATTGTCATGGATCCTCCAACATGTTGAGCTTGCCTTTCCCCCTCATGCTAGCCAATTCTTTGCACCAAGTAGAGATACTACTTGTGCTTCCAAATACCCTTAAACCCAGTTTTGCCATGAGAGTCCACCATATCTACCTATGGATTGAGTAAGATCCTTCAAGTAAGTTGTCATTGTTGCAAGCAATAAAAATTGCTCTCTAAATATGTATGATTTATTATAGTGAGGGAGAAAATAAGCTTTATACGATCGTGTGATGTAGAAGTAATAAAAGCGACGGACTGCATAATAAAGGTCTATATCACAAGTGGCAATATAAAGTGACGTTCTTTCGCATTAAGATTTTGTGCATCTAACCCTTAAGCACATGACAACCTATGCTTCCCTCTGCGAAGAGCCTATCTTTTACTTTCATCTCCTACCCTATGCAAGAATCATGGTGATCTTCACCTTTCCTTTTTACATTTTATTCTTTGGCAAGCACATTGTGTTGGTACAATCCTGATATATATATCTAATTGGACGTAAGTTAGCATGAGCTATTATTGTTGACATTACCCTTGAGGTAAAAGGTTGGGAGGCGAAACTATAAGCCCCTATCTTTCTCTGTGTCCGATTAAAACTCCATAACCATAAGTATTGCATGAGTGTTAGCAATTGTGAAAGACTAAATGATAGTTGAGTATGTGGACTTGCTGAAAACCTCTTACTTAGACTCTTTCCGATGTTATGATAAATTGCAATTGCTTCAATGACTGAGATTATAGTTTGTTAGTTCTCAATAAAGTTTCTAATTCATACTTGACATTGTGAATGGATTGTTACTTTATCATAAGAATTCATATGACAATATTCATATATGTTGTTGTTATAAGAATGATCATGATGCACTCATGTCCGTATTTTATTTTATCGACACCTCTATCTCTAAAACATGTGGACATATTTTTCGATTTCGGCTTTCGCTTGAGGACAAGCCAGGTCTAAGCTTGGGAGAGTAGATACGTCCATTTGGCATCATGCTTTGATATTGATATGTATCGCATTATGGGCTGTTATTACACATTATGTCACAATACTTATGTCTTTTCTCTCTTATTTTACAAGGTTTACATGAGGGAGAATGCCGGCAGCTGGACTTCTGGGCTGGAAAAGGAGCAAATATTAGAGACCTATTTTGCGCAACTCCAAAAGTCTTGAAACTCCACGGAAGTTATTTCTGGGAAATATAAAAATACTGAGCGAAGAAAATATCAGAGGGGGCCCACACCCTGGCCACGAGGGTGGGGGCGCGCCCTACCCCCCTGGGCACGCCTCCCTACCTCGTGGGCCCCCTGGTGGCCCTCTGGTGCCCATCTTCTGCTATACGAAGTCTTTCGTCTGAGAAAAAAATCATAAGCAAGCTTACGGGACGAAACTCCGCCGCCACGAGGCGGAACCTTGGCAGAACCAATCTAGGGCTCCGGCGGAGTTGTTCCGCCGGGGAAACTTTCCTCCGGGAGGGGGAAATCATCACCATCGTCATCACCAATGATCCTATCATCGGGAGGGGGTCAATCTTCATCAACATCTTCACCAGCACCATCTCCTCTCAAACCCTAGTTCATCTCTTGTATCCAATCTTTGTCTCATAGCCTGAGATTGGTACCTGTAGGTTGCTAGTAGTGTTGATTACTCCTTGTAGTTGATGCTAGTTGGTTTACTTGGTGGAAGATTATATGTTTAGATCCTTAATGCATATTAATACCCCTTTGACTATGAACATTAATATGATTTGTGAGTAGTTAAGTTTGTTCCTGAGGACATGGGAGAAGTCTTGCTATTAATAGTCATGTGAATTTGGTATTCGTTCGATATTTTGATGAGATGTATGTTGTCTCTCCTCTAGTGGTATCATGTGAATGTCGACTACATGAAACTTCACCATTATTTGGGCCTAGAGGAAGGCATTGGGAAGTAATAAGTAGATGATGGGTTGCTAGAGTGACAGAAACTTAAACCCTAGTTTATGCGTTGCTTCGTAAGGGGTTGATTTGGATCCATTTGTTTCATGCTATGGTTAGGTTTACCTTAATACTTCTTTTGTAGTTACGGATGCTTGCATTAGGAGTTAATCATAAGTGGGATGCTTGTCCAAGTAAGGGCAGCACCCAAGCACCGGTCCACCCACATATCAAATTATCAAAATACCGAACGCGGATCATATGAGCATGATGAAAACTAGCTTGACGATAATTCCCATGTGTCCTCGGGAGCGTTTTCCTCTATATAAGAAATTGTCCAGGCTTGTCCTTTGCTACAAAAAGGATTGGGCCACCTTTTTGCACCTTATTTACTTTAGTTACTTGTTGCTCGTTACCAATTATCTTATCACAAAACTATTAGTTACCGATAATTTCAGTGCTTGCAGAGAATACCTTACTGAAAACCGCTTGTCTTTCCTTCTGCTCCTCATTGGGTTCGACACTCTTACTTATCGAAAGGACTATGATAGATCCCCTACACTTGTGGGTCATCAATGATCCGGCCCCGATGGCAAGCATCTAGTACATAAAAGTTGCAGGCAGCAGCGGCGATGGCGCCAGTGACAACAACACGTTGTAGTGCATGAGAGGAGCCAATGTACTAGATTCGAGGAAACCCCGATGCTACTCTGCCCCAATGGACATAAGACTGGGCGGGGCATATGATGGCGTCACCACCTTCTTCCGTCCAGTGCTCTTATGGAAAATTCTGCAGACAACATACTCCTCCTACCAAGATACATAAACCAAATTAGTTAAAATCAATAATTGTCACTAGCTAGATATGTATGTACAAGAGAATTCATCCGTCATGAGTACTACTAGTCAAGGACTAAAAATACCTTGGAATTCACATTAATGTTGGCGGCTTCGACGATGTTGGTGGGCAAGTTGGGTGTCGGTTGCTTGTCGATCTCGATTCCGTACTCATGCATGATCCATATTGTCTTCCTCCCCATAGGGGCCATGCCCTTGTAGAAGACCAGTGTCTTCTTCATGCCGATGAGACTTTTGGTCGGCAGTAGAATGATCTCCTTGTCCTTTGCGGTAGCCTTCCAATAGTCAACATTCATGGCCCGGTTGGTCCGTATCCCAGTAAGGTACTTGAGGTCCTTTTAGGAGAAGAAGTATCGCTCCTTCTCCCCCATGTTTACCTCATTTTGGAGATTCCATAGCTCGTATTTTTTCATATCCACCTCCCTTACTATCGTCGTGTCGAAGGCTTTCGTCAGAACCTTCGGGACCAGGTAGAAGATCATGATCTCCATGTTCGTCGGGTGAAATCTGAACCCTGGCGGTAGATTCAGCTGTTGTTTCTGCTGCTGAACTTGAAGGTGGCTTGCCATGGTAAAGGATCTTTGGGAAATGTGTGCGGGTTTGAAACAAATGTTGAGGGCAACGATAGACATGTGTCTATTTATGGAAGACATTCAATGATATATAGAGATATAGGAGGGAGATGCTTAAATAGGACCGAATGCATGTACTGGGGAGATACTTTCCAGAGAAGTCTTGAAGTTTTTTGGGCTTTGTTTATTTTGTTTTTATTGGTATTGGATGGATGTATGCTAGATAGCTAGATAGATAGACATGCGTCCCTGTCGTTTACAACTATATGCTGCTTGTCTTGCTGTGGGGGCCATGTCCAGGTGGTGAAAAATGTCACATGTTTTAAAAAACGTAAGTGCCATTTAAAAAGTGTTTATACAATTTACGAAAGGTTTGCGCAATTTAAAAAATGTGGCATGCCACTACAGCACGGTGGATATTGCGAGGCGTTCTGAATTGCCTGTAAAAGACATAGAAATGCCTTTAAATGTCATGTGTGGCGTTTCTCGAAAACGCTAGAAATGGTCGCGACGGGATATGCCATCGAAGGCATTTTCCAATAACGCCTCGAAAGGTCGGTCGTTCAGCGGCATTCTTTTTTTGCCTCGAATGCTCCATCGTATTGGGAGCATTTTCTGAAAACGCTGCAAAAATCTAGCTGGATTCCAATTACTGTATCCCGCTAGCCCTCCTCTCCTTGGCCCACGCGTCATGTGTATTCGACATGTATAATAGGGCCGTTTGTGTATTTTTCAATGCATGCATTGAAAAATGTATGTTACATTTAAAAAAGTGTTCACTGGTCCAAAAATATGCATTGAAAAATGTATGTTACATTTAAAAAAGTGTTCACTGGTCCAAAAATATTGTTGTGGCATTTTAAATAAATTGGATGCAATGTAAAACAAAATGTTTGTATCATGTAAAAATATGTACAAATAAGTAGGGTGCGCCACACTAACCATCATGGATGATCCAGCCCCGATGGCAAGCATCTGGTACACAGACGTTGCACGCAGCAGCGGCGGTTGCGCCAGTGACAACAACACGTCGTAGTCCATGAGAGGAGGCAATGCACTTGATTCGAGGAAGTCTCGATGTTGCTCTGCCGCAATGGACATAAGACTAGGCGGGGCATATGACGGCGTCACCACCTTCTTCAGTCCTGTGGTTTTATGAAAAATTCTGGAGACCACATACTCCTCCTACTAACATACGTAAACTAAATTAGTTAAAATCAATAATTGTCACTAGGTGGATATGTATGTACAAGAGAATTCATCAGTCATGAGTACTACTAGTCAAGGACTAAAAATACCATGGAAGACACATTATTGATGGCGGCTTCGACGATGTTGGTGGGCAAGTTGGGTGTCGGCTGCTTGTCGATCTCGATTCTGTACTCATGCATCATCCAGTTTGTCTTCCTCCCCCGAGGGGCCCTGCCCTTGTAGAAGATCAGTGTCTTCTTCATGTTGATGAGACTTTAGGTCGGCTATAGAATGATCTCCTTATCCTTTCTGGTAGCCTTCCTATAGCGAGCGTCCATGGCCTGGTTAGTCCGTATCCCGGTAAGGTACTTGAGGTCTTTCTAGGAGAAGAAGTATTGCTCCTTCTCCCCCATGTTAACCTCATTTGGGAGATTCCATAGCTCGTATTTTTTCATATCCACCTCCCTTACCATCGTCATATCGAAGGCTTTCTTCAGAACCTTGGGGTCCAGGTAGAAGATGATGATCTCCATGTTCGTCGTGTGAAACCTAAACCCTGGAGGCAGATTCAGCTGTTGTTTTTGTTGCTGAACTTGATGGTGGCTTGCCATGGCGAAGGATCTTTGGGAAATGTGTGCTGGGTTGGAACAAATGTTGGGGGCAACGATAGAGATGTGTCTATCTATGGAAGGAATTCAATATGATATATAGAGATAGGAGGGAGATGCTTCAATAGGACCGAATGCATGTACTCGCAAGATACTTTCCTGAGAAGCTTTGACGTTGTCCGGGCTTCGTTTAATTTGTTTTTATTGGCATTGGATGGATGTATGCGAGCTAGCTAGATAGATAGACATGCCTCCCTATCATTAACAACTGTAAGCTGCTTGTCCTGCTTTGGGGGCCAAGACCAAGTGGTGAAAAATTTCACGTGTTTTAAAAAATGTAAGTCCTTTTTTAAAAAGTGTTTATACAATTTATAAAAGGTTCATGCAATTTAAAAAAATCATACATTCAAAAAATGTTTGTTACATTTTAAAAAATGTTCACTAGTCCAAAAATATTTTTGTGACATTTCAAAAAAATTGATGCAATGTAAAACAAAATGTTTGTCTAATGTAAAAATATGTACACAGATGTTGGGAGCGCCCCACTACCCATCATGGATAATCTGACCCCAATGGCAAGCATCTGGTACACAGAAGTTGCAGGCAGCAGCGGCGGTGGCACCAGTGACAACAACACGTCGTAGTCCATAAGAGGAGCCAATGTATTGGATTCGAGGAAGACCCGATGTTGCTCTACCCCAATGTACATAAGATCGGGCGGGGCATATGACGGCATCACCACCTTCTTAAGTCTTGTGCTCTTATGGAAAAGTCTGCAGACCACGTAATACTCCTACCAATACATAAACCAAATTAGTTAACATCAATAATTGTCACTAGCAAGATATGTATGTACAAGAGAATTCATCATTCATGAGTACTACTAGTCAAGGACTAAAAATACCTTGGAAGACACATTAATGATGGTAGCTTCGCTGATGTTGGTGGGTGGTTCGGGTGTCGGCTGCTTGTCGATCTCGATTATGTACTCATGCATGATCCAGTTTGTCTTCTTCCCCCAAGGGGCCCTGCCCTTGTAGAAGACTAGTGTCTTCTTCATGCCGATGAGACTTTTGGTCGGCAGTAGAATGATCTCCTTGTCCTTTCCGGTAGCCTTCCAATAGCCAGCGTTCATGGCTCGGTTGGTCCGTATCCCGTTGGCGTACTTGAGGTCCTTCTAGGAGAAGAAGTATCGCTTCTTCTCCCCCATGTTTACCTCATTTGGGAGATTCCATAGCTTTTATTTTTTTCCATATCCACCTCCCTTACCATCGTCATGTCGAAGGCTTTCTTCAGAACCTTGAGGACCAGGTAGAAGATGATGGCCTCCATGTTTGTCGGCTGAAACCTATACCCTGGCGGCATATTTAGCTATTGTTTCGTTGTTGAACTTGAAGGTGGCTTGCCATGGCGAAGGCTCTTTGGGAAATGTGTGCTCGGGTGGAACAAATGTTGGGGGCAACGATAGAGATGTGTCTATCTATGGAAGGAATTCAATGACATATAGAGACATAGGAGGGAGATACTTAAATAGGACCGAATGCATGTACTGGCACGATACTTTCCAGAGAAGCTTTGACATTGTTTGGGCTTTGTTTAATTTGTTTTTATTGGCAGTGGATAGATGGATGCGAGCTAGCTGGATATATAGACATGCCTCCCTATCCTTTACAACTGTATGCTGCTTGTCTTGTTGTGGGTGCCATGTCCAGGTGATGAAAATGTCACGTGTTTAAAAAAATGTAAGTGCCACTTTAAAAAGTTTTTATACAATTTACGAAAGGTTCGTGCAAGTTAAAAAATGTTTCATACAGTCAAAAAATGTATGTTACATTTTAAAAAAAGTTCACTAGTCCACAATGTTTCTGTGATATTTTAAAAAAAATTGGATGAAATGTAAAACAAAATGTTTGTCTAATGTAAAAATATGTACACAGAAGTTTGGAGCGCCACACTACCCATCATGGATGATTCTGCCCCGATGGCAAGCATCTGGTACACACAAGTTGCAGGCAGCAGCGGCGGTGGCGCTACTGACAACAACACGTCGTAGTCCATGAGAGGAGCCAATGTACTCGATTCGAGGAAGCCCCGATGCTGCTATGACTGAATGGACATAAGACTGGGCGGGGCATATGACGGCATCACCACCTTCTTCCATCATGTGCTCTTATGGAAAATTCTGCAGACCACATACTCCTCCTACCAACGTACATAAACTAAATTAGTTAACATCAATAATTGTCACTAGCTAGATTTGTATGTACAAGAGAATTCATCAGTCATGAGTACTACTAGTCAAGGACTAAAAATACCTTGGAAGACACATTAATGGTGGCGGCTTTGATGAAGTCGGTGGGCCAGTCGGGTGCCGACTACTTGCCAATCTCGATTATATACTCGTACATGATCGAGTTTATCCCCCCCCCCTAGGGGGCCCTGGCCTTGTAGAAGACCAGTATCTTCTTCATCCCGATGAGACTTTTGGTCGGGGTAGAATGATCTCATTTTCCTTTCCGATAGCCTTCCAATAGCCAGCGTTCATGGCCCGGTTGGTCTGTATCCCGGTGGGGGTACTTGAGGTCCTTCTGGTAGAAGAAGTATCGCTCCTTCTCCCCATGTTTACCACATTTGGGAGATTCCATAACTCGTATTTTTTCATATCCAGCACCCTTACCATCGCCGGGTTCAAGGATTTCTTCAACACCTTGGGGATCAGGTAGAAGATGGTGGTCTCCATGTCCGTCGGGTGAAACCTGAAACCCGGAGGCATATTTAGCTGTTGTTTCTGCTACTGAACTTGAAGGTGGCTTGCCATGGCAGAGGCTCTTTGGGAACTGTGTGCTGACGTGAAACATATGTTGGGGGCAACAATAGATATGTGTTTAACTATGGAAGGAATTCAATGATATATAGAGACTAGCACAATGCCCATGCGTTGCTACTGAACCATAAAAAGATGATGAGATATTGCTGCCTTAAGAGATCATCGAAAGATGATGATGTCGTATGACTATTGCATGGTTTACATAATCGAAAAGAAAGTGTAAATATAACAAAAGTCATGTTGTACTCATTGATGATTTTTAAACGATCATTGTAGGTCATGCGCGAGATTTACAGTGAGATAACATTTTAAATATTAAAACATAGGTGAATGGTCATGAGTAATTCAAATGCACAAGATCGTGGATCTCGTAGGAGGACAACGTGTATGACCACGTTGAAATTGCAATGTGTTCACTCTCTCCCCTGCAAAAAAATGTGTCCACTCTCTTCTGTGATGCTATAGAACTAGAAGAATTTGTTGGGCAGAGAAATTAATATAAACGCCATGATTTTGAACTGGAGTCGTATGCATTTATAATCTGTGTTTTTATAAGTGTTATTCTCATATTAGGGTAGTAGTGTATTTGTTTATTCGGGATAGGTCTCAGAAAAATAACATTCGTTTATTCTATCTTTTGGAAAGTTGCTAGTCTCACATGTGGATAGAAGTGCATTTGTTTATTTGCATGGTCCCGCATGTGAACTCACGACCAACTCCAACCTTTATAAGTTGAAATATATGAAAGGGAGATGCTTAAATACGACAAAATGCGTGTACTGGCAAGACACTTTCCAGAGAAGCTATGACATTTACTGGGCTTTGTTTAATGTTTTTATATTGGCAGTGGATGGATGTATGCGAGCTAGCTAGATAGATAAAGATACCTCCCTATCCTTTACAACTGTATGTTGCTTCTCTTGTCATGGGGGGCCATGCCCAGTTGGTGAATAGTGCTAGGTTTCTCGAATCTATCTAAGCCATGTCATGCCAGATTGAACTCTTTTGGTTTCTTGCCATTCTCATTAATCTATGCATATGTACTCCTCATGATATGCCCTACTTTGCTGTTGATGCCTAGCTTTGCACTGCAATGCAACCATGTATTCCACCCTATATACAAGACCTGGAGGTGAAATCTGCGAGTTTATATATTCCATCCTATGCATTCATATACTGTATTCTAGACAATGTGTGACAAGGAGAGCAGCTTCGATGGATTATTTATTATGTTGGGTACAAGGTGGTGCCTACGAGTGTCAGTAGCATTCACATCGATCTCTCTCTCATCTCCCCCCTTGTGAAAACAACACCCTTGGCTCACTTACCATCGGGCAAAAGGGGCAGGCGCGAACCGCTGCTGAATTCTCGCATACATAAGAGGGACTGGTATAATTCATGCTCTGCATGCACACACACACACGCGCGCGCGCGCGCGCGCACACATGCATGGATGTACACAAACGCACGTCACTGTCATGTGCCTAGAGATATACATCAGTTGCTTGGTTTACTCAATTTTCGAATTGTCGTGTACCGTTGTAGGTAAGTCTGTGTGCCATGATCTTCCGGCATGTTTTTATTTTACTCAAAAATCTGGCATAAGATATATGGATATACCCACGCCTCCAGGTGGGCATGGCTTTGTGCTTATCGTGTGGACTAAAAGGGGGCGTTGCATGTGCTACTTGCCTTCCACAAGGTTAGCCATTAAATATATCATTTTATAGATCGACCATGATAAGATTGGTTTTAGGATACAACTTAAATGAAAACAAAATTCCTGCAAGAAAATTATAATAGCTAGTCAACCAAATACAGGAATATATATTACATATAACAATCTCTACTTCTCAATCCTTCTCCTTTTTTGATCATAAAATGTAAGTATACGAGCAGAAAAGGAATATTACATTCATGGTCAAAAGAAGATATGCATTGATACATTTAGTTACCTTAGTTTGGGAAAAAAAAAGAATATATGGAAATAGTACTAACAATCTATTGTCGTCCCAACACCCACATGCCATCTTCACATTATATTCACTACTCATTAACCTGCGCGCCATCACACGCTAGTAATTTGGAAAACAGATAAATAGTAAAAGTGCCTCTTTAGACAAATGCCAAAACTATTTTACTAGCATTTACCATATTTTAACTATAGCACTAAACGGAAAGACAATGAGATAAACTTTTGTGAGACTACTAAACAAGTAAGAAAAAACCTTGTCATATTGTTTTTTATGATAATTTTGGAGCAAAAATAAAATATATTCGTGGATAATTTAAAACAAGCACTTCGCATATATGCCCTTCAACAAGTATGTGTTTTTTTCATTCGGGGCCATTCATTATTGTTTTAATTAGTCGGATTTGAACAATTGTTGTAGTTCAGATAATTATTGCCGGGAGGGGGGTCTTGCTTTACCGCAAAACCATTTTCGGGGGAACCTTAAAATGAATTTGCGGAGGGGGGTGGGGCTATTTTGAGGATCTGCTAGATATGCTCTAAGGCACTGCAGGCGGTAGAAAAAACAAGCACCTTTTATGGGCTACGTAACAAATGCACTTGCCCCGAGGACTGTCACCCTATCACTTTCCCAGTCTACAAAATTGTTGCACAAACCGTGGTGCCTGGTTCAGTTTTTCTATATGAGTAAGTACTAAGTGATCATCTAATATAGAGGAAATGAAAGGAGGGAAGAGGAAAGACCAAATCCCAACACACAACATGCGTCCTTGATGCCACCGCCTGAGCAAAAAAAAAATATGAAAAATGTTTCCTACCACCCAATGGTAGTTATTCTCACGTGAGTTTTATATGTTGTATGTATTATATGTCAGAACCGAGCGTATGTACGTGTGGTATGTAGTATATAAGACTATTTGGGTAGTATATATCCCACTATTTAGGCGCTATATACTAGCTTTCAAGTATATTATTTTGTGCGTACAAATATGAACGTAGTTTCAAAATATACAAAAATCTTTGGAGTCACATGCAACTTTTTCATATAGGTCACTTTGAGAAATCTTAGATATAGTATACATACATAGAATGATAAAGTGGTACATATATACTACCACATGGTAGCATATGAGACATGTGGGCAACTATCACCGGATGGTATGATGTATTTTCCCCATATATATATTACATAAAACACTTTACATCATTTTTTTAAATGTTAAATATGCATTTGAGTAATGCTAATCACGTGTGCGAACAATGTTTATGACATTGAGAAAATGTCACGTGTTTAAAAAATGTGTTTGCCATTTTAAATAGTGTTTATACAATGTACAAAAGGTTTGCACAACTCAAAAAATGTTTCATACATTAAAAAATGTATGTTACATTTAAAAAAATATTCACTAGTCCAAAAACGTTTTGTGACATTTTATAAAAATTGGATACAATGTAAAAAAATGTTCGTGTAATGTAAAAATATGTTTAGTACTATTATAAATGTACGTGAAATTCTATAGAAAAAATCTGACAATTCAAAAAAAATATGTCTGGCATTTAAAAAAATATTTATACAATGTAAAACTAATTTTTCCATAGGTAGAAATGTTTATCCCATTAAAAATGTACACGGCATTTTAATAAATATTCAAGTGTTTCCAAAAAATGACCGTTGAAAAATAGAAGATACATGTACAATGTACAAAAAATGTTTGTGTGCTTAAACAATGATTATTTCCATTAAAACAATGTACACCGTGTATTTGGAAAATGTTACTACATATTCAAAAAAGTGTTCATAATTATCGAGACGCGTGTGCAGAACACACGCGTGACACTATGGACTGGCGACATCCTTCTGATAGTTCGGGATTGGCGCACGAAGGCATGGATCTGCGCATGAAAATATACACAATGGACTGGCGACATCCTTCTGATAGTTCGGGATTGGGGCATGAAGGCATGGATCTGCGCACTAAAATATACACAATCGACACGATGATTTACCCAGATTCGGGCCGGATGGTGTGTAATACCCAACTCCTGCTTTTTGTGTGTGTGTACGGCTGGATTAGAGCTACAAATCTTCTCAGGAACGGACAAGTCAGTGTGCTCCTACTGACGATGTAACAAGTTTCCAACGTTGTTCTACTTGCTCTCTTTCTTTTCATTTCCTTCCTCCTTCCTTTCCTATGGCCTGGCCCTCCTTTTATATCCAAGGGGTATCACAGATGGCTTCGTGGCTAAGAAAGTGGTCTCGATCTGACCAGGTAGGTGGATTCATTAAGTGAGTGATGATGTGTCATCGTATTCTGTCTTTCGGGAACGGACCCATGTCTTGTCGACAACAACCTTGGTGACACCTGCTTGAGGCGCGACATGTCTCGGCATAGGCGTGCACCATGCGGCGGCGTGGGTGAGTGAGTCATCCCTTGCATCTTCCCCGTCATCCGGCATGCCTGCCCGCTGGTCCCGTGGCGCGAGAGCGCTGCGAGCGTAGAACCACTGCGCCACGCGTAAGTGAGGCAGTAGCTTGTTGTCGATATCTGGCTGAGTGCGTGCTAGCTATGGACTGTTGTTGTCGGGTGGGATCTTTCCCAGGTCTTGGCCGGCGATCGTTGTTGGGCGTCTTCATCTGGTACTTACTGATCTTGAGAGCGTTTGATGTTCATGCAGAACCTTTGGACAAAGATCCTCATGCCACCACTAAGCACAAGCTTTGCTTGATGTACTCCCTCCGGTCCTTTTTACTCTTTATATTAGAATTCTTTAAAGTCAAACTTTATAAAGTTTGACCGTATTTATATGAAAAAATATCAACATCTGCCATGCTAAAGTTATACAATATGAAACTTTAAGTCATGACACATCTATTGATACTGATTTCAGATTGTGAATGTTGCTACTTTTTTCTATAAAGTTGGTCCAACTTTATGAGACTTGACTTCAGTCAAATCTTATATGCGAACTAAAAAGGACCAAAGGGAGTATATAATTGTTGATGTTCTTCTTGACGAAGTTCTGCATACCACCACCGAAGAGGATATTGGTACGCATCTCTTCTGCCTCCTTGAGCTTGATCCAGGGGCGACCGTGGGGTGGACGGTTGGGTGCTTGACGCACTTTGTCACAGTAGCGACAATACTATGTATATTTTTAAATGTACATCATGTATTCAAAAAATGTCCAAAATGTATCCATAAAATATTTCAATGTGCTCTGAAAATGTACGTTGTGTATCCAGAAAAAAAGTATACATGAGTTAAAAAAGAAAATCAATTAAAAACACAAACAACCAAAACAAGAAGAGCATTAATACATTCAGTAAAATATTCATTATTAAAAAACAGTTTATTCCACACAAGTTTAAAACATGCATGATATACACACTGGCAAGTATTTTACAACACATGCAACTTTATCTAAGTATACACTATAGAAGCCAGCACACACACACACACACACAATACTGGAAAAAGAGAGGCAGGCCAACAAGACAATGCATACATACTCTCTTGTGACCATGCTGAAAACAAAAATGCGGGGCAAACTAATGTAGATGTTGGTATATATCAACCAATCTTCTGGTGGATAATTATTTTATGAAAGCACACATGTATATGTTCTCTCAGATCAGCTGATCTTTAGTAGTTCCAAATGTCATCCATACCCATGTTGACCGATGACATCTCTTCGGACGTTGATGCGCCACCATTGCCATCGTTGTTGTTGCTCGGGCCAGTCATAACGTCCTCCTGCGACACTATGCACAATGAACCACTCCTAGGATCTACCCCGACCATGAAGCCCTGGTCTGCACTCATATGCATCATCTGCTGCTGCTGGGTGTGGTTGTTGAATGACATCGACGAGTGTGGCTGGGCGACCATCAACTGGTGGTGGTGGTTCCCAAAGTAGTGGTTGTTCATCATTGGGAGCGCCACACTACCCATCATGGATGATCCGGCCTCGATGGCATGCATCTGGTACAAAGAAGTTGCCCCGATGCTGCTCTGCCCCCATGGACATACGAATGGGCTGGGCATATGACGGCATCATAACACCTTCTTTAGTCCTGTGCTCTTATGGAAAATTCCGCAAACCATATACTCCTCCTATCAACATACATAAACTAAATTAATGAAAGTCAATAATTGTCACAAGCTAGATATGTTTGTGCAGTCGAATTCATCAGACATGAGTACTACTAGTCAAGGACTAAAAATACCTTGGAAGACACATTAATGTTGGCGGCCACGATGATGTTGGTGGGCAAGTCAAGTGTCGGCTGCTTGTCAATCTCGATTTTGTACTCATGCATGATCCAGTTTGTCTTCTCCCTCTAGGGGCCCTGCCCTTGTAGAAGACCAGTGTCTTCTTCATGCCGATGAGACTTTTGGTCGGCGGTAGAATGATCTCCTTGTCCTTTCCGGTAGCCTTCCCATAGCCAGCATTCATGGCCCGGTTGGTATGTATCCCGGTGGGGTACTTGAGGTCCTTTTGAGAGAAGAAGTATCACTCCTTCTCCCCCATGTTTACCTCATTTGGGAGATCCCATGGCTCGTATTTTTTCAGATCCACCTCCCCGACCACCGTCGTGTCGAAGTCTTTCCTCAGAACCTTGGGGACCAGGTAGAAGATGATGATCTCCATGTCTTTCGGGTGAAACCTGAACCCCGGCAGTAGATTTGGCTTTTGTTTCTGTTGCTGAACTTTAAGGTGGCTTGCCATGGCGAAGGCTCTTTGGGAAATGTGTGTTGGGGTGGAAAAAATGTTGGGGGCAACGATAGAGGTGTCTCTATCTATGAAAGGAATCCAATGATATATAAAGATATAGGAGTGAGATGCTTAAATAGGACCAAATTCATGTACTGGCAAGATACTTTCCAGAGAAGCTTTTACGTTGTTCGGGCTTTGTTTAATTTTTTTATTGGCAGTGGATGGATATATGCGAGCTATGTAGATAGATAGATATGCCTCCCTATCCTTTACAACTGTATGATGCTTGTCTTGTTGTGGGGGTCATGTCTAGGTGGTGACAAGTGCTAGGTTTCTCGAACCTGTCCAAGCCATCCATGCCTGATTAAACTCTTTTGGTTTCTTGTCATTCTCACTAACGTATGCATATGTCCTCCTCATGATATGCCCCGCTTTGCAGTTGATGCCTAGCTTTGCACTGGAAAGCAACCATGTCTTGTTTACTGTGTATCCTATGTATGCATTCCACCCTATACTTTCATATCTACATACAAGACCTGGACGTGAAATTTGCGAGTTTATATATTCCAGCCTATGCATTCATATACTATATATAGCCTCTGTAGGATTACACGAAAACCGTGTGCCTTCTCTAGACAATGTGTGACAAGGAGAGGAGCTTCGATGGATGATTTAATATGTTGGGTACAAGGTCGTGCCTACGAGTGTCAGTAGTAGTCACATCGATCTCTCTCATCTATCGCCCTATGAAAACAACACCCTTGGATCGGTTACCACCGAGCAAAAGGGGCAGGCGTGAACCAACGCCGAATTCCCGCATGCATAAGAGGGACCCGTACAATTCATGCACACACACACACATGCTTGTATGTACACAAACACTCGCCACAGTCATTTGCTTGGAGATATACATCAGTTTCTTGATTTACTCACTTTTCAGATCGTCGTGGACCGGTGTAGTTAAGTATGTGCGACATGATCTTCCAACCCGTTTGCTTTTGCTCAAAAAGCTGGCATAAGATATATGGATCTACCCACGCCTCCTGGTGTGCATGGCTTTTTGCTTATCTTGTGAACTAAAAGGGGCCGTTTCATGCGCTAGCTGCCTTCCGCAAGGTTAGCCATTTAATATAAGGATAAGTATATTTTTCGTCCTCGAACTATTTTGAAAGTTTAGAAATCGTCCCTCAACTCCAAACCGGATAGTTTTCGTCGCTCAACTATCAAAACCGGATAGTTTTTGTCCCTCGTGCCGCTTCGGGCAGTTTTAGTACGCGGTGAACAGTAACTCGATGAACAGTAAAATCGAAAAAAATAGCAAACAATATTACAAAAATGAAATTTTACAGCATCGAAGATACTCTAGTGCGCAAGACCCGTGCAAAATTTCGTAGTGTTTCGACATTCGAGCAGCTCGAGGCAAACACAAAACTGTAAATATATACGTCGGTGAACAGTAAATAAAAAATAGCAACCAAAATCAAAACAGTATGATTTTTTTGGCATCAAAGAGGCTTGGGTGTGCAACATGCATGCAAATTTTCATGGTGTTTGGGCATTGTATGAACTCGTGGCAAAAAAAACAAAATTTGGCTCAAATTTATTTTTTTGAAAAAGTATGCTATTTTGTTTTTTTGGCTAGAGCTCCTTGTATGTCATTTGATCACAAATTTTTGCACGCATCTTACCTACCTGAGCATCTTTGATGCCAAAAAGTTTCATAAATTTTTTTTTGCTATTTTTCTGAATTTACTGTTCACCGACGTACATATTTACAGTTTTTTTGCTTGTCACGAGCTGCTCGAATGTTGAAATGCCACAGAATTTTGCACGGGTCTTGCACACCAGAGTATCTTTGATGCTGTAAAATTTCGGAATTTTTTGATATGTTTTGCTATTTTTTTCGATTTTACTGTTCACCGAGTTACTGTATACCGCGTACTAAAACCGCCCGAAGCGGCACAAGGGACGAAAACTATTCAGTTTTGATAGTTGAGGGACGAAAACTATCCTGTTTGGAGTTGAGGGACGATTTCTAAACTCTCGGAAGAGTTCGAGGATGACAAATATACTTATCCCTTTAATATATCATTTTGTAGATCGATGATGATAAGATTGGTTTTAGGATACTACTTAAATGAAAACAAAAGTCTGGCAAGAAAATTATAATAGCTTCTCAACCAAATACAGAAATGTATATTACATATAACAATCTCTACTTCACATTCCTTCTCCTTTTTGGATCACCCTGCCACTTTTGGAAATGTGTGCTTGGGCCGAGGACTGTCACCCTGTCACTTTGCCAGCCAACAAAACTGTTGTACAAACCGTGGTGCGTGGTTCAGTTTGTCTATATGAGGAAGTACTAAGTGATCATCTAATATATAGGAAATGAAAAAGAGGGAAGAGGAAAGACCAAATCTCAACACACAACGTGCGTCCTTGATGCCACCGCCCGAGCAAAATATATATGTAGGACAAATGTTTCCTACCACCCGGTGGTAGTTATTCTCCCGTGAGTTTTATATATTGTATGTAGTATCTATCAGAACCGAGAGTGTGCACGTCTAGTATGTAGTATATAAGACTATTTGGGTAGTATATATCCCACTATTTAGGTAGTATATAATAGTTTTCTGTTATATTACTTTATGCATGCAAATATGAAGGTAGTTTCAAAATACATAAAAAAATTGCAGTCACATGCAACTTTTTCATATAGGTCACTTTGAGAAATCATAGATATAATATACATACATAGAATGATAAAGTGGCATATATACTACCACGTGATAGTATATGACACATGTGGGTAACTACCACCGGATGGTATGATATAATTCCCCATATATAATACATAAAACTGTTATCATAATTTTTAGAAAAAATGTTAAACATGCATTTGAAAAAGGTTAATCATCTGTACGAACAATGTTTGTGACATTAAAAATATGAAAAGTGTTTAAGAAAAATATATGTGCCATTTTTAAAAGTGCTTATACAATGTACAATAGGTTCGCGCAATTCAAAAAATGTATGATACATTTTTTTAAATGTTCACTTTTCCAAAAATGTTTTGTGGCATTTAAAAAAATTGGGTAAAATGTAAAACAAATTTTTTTATAATGTAAAAATATGTTTCCAACGCTTAAAAAATGTACATGTCATTTTAAAGAAAAATTCTGGCAATTCAAAAAAATATGCCTGGTATTTGAAAATTTATTTATGCAATGTAAACTATTTTTTTCCGTGGAGAGAAAAGGGTTATTCCATTAAATAAAGTCCAGGACATTTTTAAGAAATATCCAAGTGTTTCTAGAAAATGTCCGCGGAAAATTAAAACATATATGTACAATGTAAAAAAAGTTTGTGTTGTAAAAATGATTATTTCCATTAAAACAATGTACAATGTGTATTTTGTAAATGTCGCTGCATATTCGAAATAGCGTTCATTTTATGTATATTTTAAATGTACATCATGTATTTTAAAAATGTGCAAAATGTATCAGAAAAATATTTCGGGTTTGCTCTAAAAATGTACATTCTGTACCCAGAAAAATGTATAAATCGGTCAAAAAGGAAAATCAATAAAAAAACAAACGACCAACAAAAAGAAGAGCAAAAAACTGAAGAAAACAAATAAAGAAACGAAGAAAACCAACGAAAAGAGTGAAAAAACAAAAAAAAAACAACGAAAATACAACAAGCAAATGAAAAAAAAAACGGACTGATCGATCGCTATGAGCCATAGCGGCGCTAAATGGGCCTGCCTCCTAATGAGTCGCATGTAGACATCTCGTATTAGGAATCGGTACGGGTGACAAATAAGTGGGGAGCTCTCGCTTGTAGCAAGGCCGAGGATCATCTCTCCTAGAACCCCTTACATGGCCCGGCCTAGCGAGCAAGCGCGAGGCTCCTGCGAGCCAACGCTTTTATTTATTTTATTTTGATTTTTTCCACAATATATTCTTATTTCGGTAGGTTTATTTTAATTAAAAAATTTCATTGATTTGGTAAAAATTGTGAATCTGAAAGTTAATGGATTTAAAAATAATCATAAATTGTTTACGAAGTTAATTTTTTCAGCGAATTTCAAAAATGTTCACAAATGTTTTCAATAAATAACAATTAGTAAAAGCGTCTATGAACTTATTTTTTCGAATTTTAAAGAATGCTTTTAGATTATAAAAAAGTAATCAAGGATTTAATAAATGTTCACTAATTTCATAAATGCTCCTTAATTTTAAAAATGTTACCAAAATTGAAGATGTATTTATGAATCCAAAACCGTTCAGGAATTTTAAAATAATATTCACAATTTTATTCATGGTATTAAAAAATTGTTTTGGAATTTGAACATTCACAAATATAATATCGTGTTGGAATTTAAAAATATATTTACGAACTGCGAATATTTTCATGAATTGAAGAATGGTAAAAAAAATGAAAATAAATAAGGAAATGAACAAAAATATAAAATAATTAAAAGGGGACAAATGTAAGAAAAACTGAAAAGCACGGAATGCAGAAAATGAAAGAACAAAAAACCTGGTCTAAAAGCTTCCCAAAACCAGAGACATTTGGGCCGGCCTGCTAGCGAACGCAAGTAGGGGACCACTTGGTACTACTAGCAGGGTGACACATCATTTGGGGAAATGCTCTGGCTCAACCGACTGATGTTTCTGCTCACATCGATCCCCTTTTTGGTCGTCGGGTCTAACTTTGATCAAGTGGCTTGGGTGTAACCTATACCATAGTACTTTCTGCAAATTGGTGTGTGTTTCAGCAGGCCGGACCACAGCCGCCCCTCTGTTGGAGACCAACCACGTGCGGCGGAGGTTGGATCCTGCGGTGGCGTCCTCGCAACGCGGCGACGACTACAGCCACTTTCCGTCGGCGAGCACATTGGATCTCACAGCAGTTGTCGCGGGCTGACGAGCGACACGGCATGTTGAAGTGGTTGCGGCATCGGAGGTGAATGAGGCACAGGTCTAGGCGTCGAATTTCACCAGACTCCATCGGATCCGAGCAAGGCGAGATTTGTAGAATCTGAGGAGGCGGTGCCTGCTGACGGGGGGAGGAAGCCAGTCATAGCAGCGCTCGGGGATGGCCATAATGGAGAACTTGGGACGGCAGTGTGCACGAGTTTTTGTGGTGGTAGCCAGCGGCGCTAGCACTGCTCATGCGGCTCTCACTTCAAACACAAGCGGTGGAAAGACGGTGGACTGGCCGCGATGGCATGCCTGAGAAAACGATCGACCGGAGATTTTTTTTTCTGTTTTTTTCTGGCCGCGATTGCAACAAGCCTCTCGTTGCAAAAGGGCCCTGTTCAGCCTCAAAACAAAAAATCTCGAAAAAATAATCATACAAGAAACCCTCTTTTACACAAAATACTGCAACTCCACTCTTTTTGCAAAGGTCATTACCGTGTCCATCCAATGATCGGAGAGGCGATCAATTTTTTTCAGTTATAGCATTTTTCAGGGGAACAAAATTAGTTGGAAAGATCCTTAAAACGTCGTCCGTAGTTGTAGGATTATTGTGCGCTTGTAACAGGCTAGTATAGGTAAGGGGGCTCGTGCAGTCATGTCGATGTATTTGTTTAGGGGAAATATTTGCTATTTATTCCTAGTTCATGACTAGATGAGACGTAACCTCCGAGCTAACACAATCCAGACGGACATGTAGCCAAGTTTTACATAACGTGTTCATGCAACCTTTCCTAGCTAATATATGTGCGACTTTATTTCACCCAACGCCCCCCCCCCCCCCCCCCCCCCCCCCCAAGCAACCCTAAACTCCTGAAATCTTTCGCCTCTTCAACTAGTTGCACATTAGTAGAGAGGTCCTTTCGCTCGCTTCTCACCACTGCCTGAGAATCCGTCTCTAAGATAAGATTATGTATGTTCATCTCTCGAGCTAGGAGGATCGCCCGTCGACACGCCAGCAGTTCCACCGTCTCCAGATCAAAGATGTGTGGGGAAAAATTGAATTAATGTTGCGGAATTGCTTGCTATGGTGGGATTAGCCAGCGGCAAGATGCCGATATACTTTAGGCCAATGTTAGGGTCGGCCGTTCGGCCCAAATTTCGGCTGATCGCGCACTAGCGGTTGGATTGGCCGCTTCCTAGCCATTGGATGCAGCCCCGAATTGGTCTTCTTCCACCTCGTTAGGTAAAACACATCGTACATCCCCTCCTTTCTCTCCACTGCTCATGGCCGCCGATCCTCAACATGAGAACCGCCTTGCCTTCCTGTTGCAGCACCGCCGCGTGCTCAGCCGCACTGCCGTCTTGTCGCCTCTCACTGCACGGCAGTCGGAATTGCAGCACGGCTGCCTTTGAAGATTCAGCTTCTGTCGTTTTGCACCTCTTCATTGGTTGGTTCCAACATGTGGGTGTCGTGGTTGCAGCAACTCTGCCGTCGCCGCCTCTGCTCGTCGCCGATGGCAACTTCCACCACCATGTTCAGCAAAAAAACTCGATAACAAAAACAGGATTTCGCTGGTGGTATCAACAAACAAAAATTGTTCCAGCAAGAAAACATGACGGTTCCAGCGAAAACTTGTCGCCGCAGATGGTCGTGGACAAAAAAAATCTCGCCGGATCCAGCAATTTTTTACGTGTTGTAGCACAACAAAAAGACTATAGGAGAAAAACAACTCGCCAGTCGTTCGGTTCCAGCACTGGTTGTGCATGGATGCAACTTTTTCGCCGACCGATTAGAGCAAACAAACTGGATGGTTGCCACACCGGAGGCTGCTGTCTCCACGGGTGTTGGTTGCAGCTTTTGGCCGGCCCGGTTCCACCAAAAATAACTCACCGTAGCAACACTGAATGTAACTATCTCCATCACCGGTGTTTGCTGGTTGCTAGCGCCGGTGGATTGGTGTTGGTCGCAACACCAATGGCGGATCCAGGAATTCAACAATGGGTGTTCAAAAAAAAAATCACCCTAATATAGAAGCCAATTGGTTCATGGGAATACAAGCACAAATTGTTCAAAATACCAACAATATCTGAAAAGATAAAAATTTACAAAATAGAGAAGATTTTTTTTCTCTTTTTCGCAATTTCAGAGTTGGATGGGGACCATTCTCCTCCCCGGGGTTGGCGACTGCTGCGGTCGCCGCAACGCTCAGCCCAACCCTCTGAGTATCACATTCCCGTTGCTCCTCCCCACCGGTGGCCACGGACACGGCACTGCAGGGCTTGCCCATATCCTCCGCAGAAACATGGGGGCTCCGGCCCGGCTGCCTCCCTTGCCTGACTGTGGCTCACCATCGGTAGAGGGTCACGCTGCCGCCTTGTCCATGGTGTTGAATCGTGTGCATGCATGTATACTATTTCTTGTGTAACTCAACATAAGACTTTCTTGACACTGACTGTCGTAGACTCTAAAAATGTCTTACAAAAAGTTACAAAGGCAATAGATTATTATTTCTGATGTTTGTTGTACTGCCATGATTGAAGATGAATAGATCGGAAGTTTTTCGTAAAATAAAAAACAAAACAAAACAAAGGCAACATATTATTCCATTGGAATTGTAACAGCTGCACCCTATTCTTATTTCTTAGCTAGCTCTCCCACATCTCCTAGTTCCACTCAGCTAATAGCTTATTGTAGAGATTAGTTGAGCATCGAGAGTTGCTCATCCTGTGTATATGTACACCACTGATTGCAATGGAATTGATCGTGTTGTATCTCCAACTCTTTTCCAATCTCTACACGTGTCTCTCTCAGTCTATACATGCGAGGAAGAAAAGTTGGATGCGTGAGTCTCTTTCTCTCGTCCCGTACGAGCTTGCGTGGAGAACTAGGGGCTGCTCCTGAAGACATGAACTGGGCCTATTGGGCTTATATATGCCTATTTACGATTTTTGGGCCAAAAAATTTGGGTCCCCATGGTGGATCCGCCCCTGCGCAACACCACCATGGTTGTTTCAGCTGCTGCCTCACTTGTTTCAAAAAAAAAAAGCTGCTGCCTCACAACTCGTCGCGGGCGTCCGACGATGCTGCTGGGTGAGGAGCACGTCACCAGCGACCTCAGCGTAGATCAAGGGTGAGATCGGGGCGGCAGCAACGACACGGCCCTCTCTCGCACGGGTGGGAAGGGGTGGGGGCAGTAGGAGAAAAAGATATTGTGGTGCGAGAAGAGGAAGATGGTTAAGGGAAAAGGCAAAGCTGTGAGGGTGGGCCTTAAACTGCACGTGGCAACGTGGGCGGGGCCAGCGCACGGTGCGACCGGTACAAAACTTAGCCGGTCGCCCGGCGTAAAACGTTTCCTTGCGCTTTATCCTACCAGTTTTGCTAAGTCTCAGTTGGACCAAGACTTCATTATGTCTCAGTCGATGCCATATTTCTTTGAGCTTGCATTGAGATTCGTACAATCTTCTTTTTTCTTTCTTCTTCATATATACTAAGTATGTCTTGACCGTGAGTTGGTGAAGTCTGAGTCGACTGAGACCTAACCACACCCTTATTCTACACACCCACATCGATCATACGTAGCCATACAGGGTGGGCTCTGATTAATTAAGCAGAGACATGGCTCCTAAGACTGCTCACAGTGGGGAGTAACATAGAGTAGTAACTTGCCGATGTTACTAGTCTATGTTACTACCTTCATAGTGGGTAGTAACATATAAGTGATATCATGAAAGAGTTCATTTATTAGGCTATAGACTCATTATGCATTGAAATGTGTGATGTTACAGTAACTAGCTAAGTTACCACAAACCCCTCTCTCCTCATTAATTAGCTTCCACATAAGCAATCTTGTATTGAAATGTGTGATGTTACTAGTTAAGTTACTCCCATTGTGCCTAGCACTAGTAGAAAACAGGGCTTTGGTCCAGACCGGGTCAGCCCATTAGTCCCGGTTCAGTTTAGAACCGGGACCAATGTGGGCATTGGTCCCGGTTCGTGAGCCCAGGGGGCCGGTCGGGCCACGTGGGCCATTGGTCCCGGTTCGTCTGGACCTTTTGGTCCCGGTTGGTGGGACGAATCGGGACCAATGGGCCTCGCTCCTGGCCCACCACCATTGGTCCCGGTTGGTGGCTTGAACCGGGACCAAAGGCTCCCCTTTAGTCCCGGTATATGCCACCAACCGGGACCAATGAGGTGCCTATATATACCCCCTCGCGCAAGAGCAGAGCACAGTGCTCTGTTTTTTCTGGCCGAGGGGGAGAGGGCTTTGTGGTGCTCTAGCTCACCTCCTATGCACATGAGGTGTTCGATGGAATGCCCGAGCCACACTACTTAAGCTTTCTCCTCTCGAAGCTCGACCTCCAAGCTCCATTTTCCTCGAGATTTGTCTAGATTTAGCGGTCCGTCACGCCCCGTCCCCGTCTTCACCGCCGTCGATCACCCGCGCCGATCTCATCACCGACACCACCGTGATGAGCCTCTTGTTCTTATCTTTTTTCTGAAAGGAAAAATATTCTTACTTGTATGTTTAGATAGATACTTGTATCATTTTCTTACATTTATTATTGCATCTTATATAGTGCGATGGTTTTGGTATCCGCCCCCGTCGGCCCTCGTCCTGTCTATGATTCGGATGTGGTATGTATATTATCTTCATAACTATTGGTTCATTTATTGTTTATGAAAATTATGCCGACCAACGTGACATAGATTTTATTTATCTAGGATGTATGTGAATCGGAAATGCCAACCGACCCTATTGTCGAGAGGTTAAATTTAGTTGAAGAAGAAAACAATTTGTTGAAGGGAAAAATAAAAAAAATTGAGGAGGAGAAGATGATATTGGAGTTGCATGTTGCGGATGTCGTCGATGATCACAAGATCAAGATGGATGCAATGCGCTTGAAGATTAGAAAGATTAGAAAATATGCCATTCATACCGAGGCTTGGTATCATTATGCCGTTGGATCAATTGTTACCTTGGTTGCGATTATGATCGCATTTGTTTTCGCATTGAAATGTTTTACATAGTTTCAATGTATGGTTTAATTAATTAGATGCTCTGGAGAACTATATGTTGTTAGATGAGAACTATGTATGCACTTTGGTTTTAATGTGATGATGAACTTCTATTAATTTGGACACTTAATTATATATAATGCACGCAGATGAACCGGCAATGGATGTACGGTGACAGACACACCCGCGAGTACATTAAGGGCGTGCGTGAGTTTCTCGATGCGGTTGAGGCAAACAAGCAGAATGGATTTATGTGTTGTCCATGCACTGAATGTGGGAATACGAGGTCTTACTCTAACCGGAAAATCCTTCACTCCCACCTGCTTTACAAGGGTTTCATGCCACACTATAATGTTTGGACGAGGCACGGAGAAATAGGGGTTATGATGGAAGACGTCGAAAAAGAAGAGTACGATGACAACTATGTGCCCCCTGAATACGGTGATGCTGCAACGGGGGGAGCTGGTGAAGATCAAGAGGAACCAGACGATGTGCCCAATGATGCTGCCACGGGTGAAGCTGCTGAAGATCAAGAGGAAT
Source organism: Triticum urartu (assembly GCF_003073215.2). Classification (NCBI taxonomy): domain Eukaryota; kingdom Viridiplantae; phylum Streptophyta; class Magnoliopsida; order Poales; family Poaceae; genus Triticum; species Triticum urartu. The sequence goes on from NC_053026.1 coordinate 657,750,038, forward strand.
CAGACGATGTGCCCGATGATGATGATCTCCGCCGGGTCATTGTCGATGCAAGGACGCAATGCATTAGTCAAAAGGAGAAGCTGAAGTTCGATCACATGTTAGAGGATCACAAAAAAGGGTTATACCCCAATTGCGAAGATGGCAACACAAAGCTCGGTACCGTACTGGAATTGCTGCAGTGGAAGGCAGAGAATCCTGTGCCTGACAAAGGATTTGAGAAGCTACTGAAAATATTGAAGAAGAAGCTTCCAAAGGATAACGAATTGCCCGACAGTACATACGCTGCAAAGAAGGTCGTATGCCCTCTAGGATTGGAGGTGGAGAAGATACATGCATGCCCTAATGACTGCATCCTCTACCGCGGTGCATACAAGGATCTGAACGCATGCCCGATATGCAGTGCATTGCGGTATAAGATCAGACGAGATGACCCTGGTGATGTTGACGGCGAGCCCCCCAGGAAGAGGGTTCCTGCGAAGGTGATGTGGTATGCTCCTATAATACCACGGTTGAAACGTCTGTTCAAAAACGAAGAGTATGCCAAGTTGATGCGATGACACAGTGAGAACCGAAAGAAAGATGGGAAGTTGAGAGCACCCGCTGACGGGTCGCAGTGGAGAAAAATCAAGAGAACGTACTGGGATGAGCTCCACCATATCAGCAACTTTGTTCATTTCCTGATATATCAAGTAATTGTTTTCTTTGTCCGGCAGGGTTTGGAGAAAATTCACCAGAAAAGCTCCGGGACTGCCGAAGGAGCTGCAATTTAGACACCCGAAAGTAAGTACTATAGTAGCATTTTAAGCGCATCTACTAGTCATTCAAGCGCTATTTTTATCAATACCATTTGGCATTCTTGCTTATCAGTTTGATTAACCTCTATTTCTTGTAAAGTGGTTGTGGCAGGAACAAGGGAATGATTTCTGTGGATACTATGTTTGCGAGTCCATCCGCCACACGACCTGTGAGCGGGGCTACACTGACGAATAATATGAAGTACGTAAATAACAACATTCACAATTTTATTTTATTACCATCATTTGTGTTGAGTTTCATTCATTCATATATATATGTATTGACCCCCTTCTTTAAATTAGATGTTTCGGAAGCGGGATGAACTCCTAGCACCAGCTCGCATGCGAGCAATTCAAGAGGAATTGGCGGCATTCTTTCTTGACCACGTGATCCCTGAAGACGGAGAATTCTATGTGGACCCCGAGTCCATATGATTATATTTGTAAGAGATAATTATTGTATATATGTAGCCGGTAGTGTCAGATAGATATACGAGAACTTGTTGTTCGACCAATCTCTCGGAGAAGGAGAGGTGGTCGATATCACTTCTCTCTGTATGCATATATGTTCATGACGATCTTCTGTTTCCTTCGTTTGCTTACTAGCTAGCCAGCGTGTCTAGTCCTCTCTATACGTATGTATAGTACGTAGCGTCGACCAAGTACGGACATAAGAGAGGACACTTCTCTCTATTAATTATAGCTAGCTAACACAATATATGAAACACCTAAATTAACCCCCCAAAACCCCCAACCCTCCCCTTAAAAAAACAAAAACCCCAGTCACAGAAATGCTGACGCATGGATGCCTATTGGTCCCGGTTGATGCCACCAACCGGGACCAAAGGGTCTCCTGCCTGGGCTCTGCGCACTGCCCACGTGGAGACCCATCAGTCCCGGTTCTGGATTGAACCGGGACTAAAGGGTCGGGGCATTAGTACCGACACTTTAGTCCCGGTTCAGGAACCGGGACTAAAGGCCCTTACGAACCGGGACTATAGGCCCTTTTTCTACCAGTGTAGTCTAAGGCTGGTCACAATGGGGAGGAACTTAGGAGTAACATCACACACTCCAATACAACTTTGCTTATGTGTCACATATTTAATGAAGAGAGAGGTGCTTGTGGTAACTAGCTAAGTTACCGGAACATCACACACTCCAAGAAACAATGAGTCTATAACCTAATAAATACATTGTTGCATGACACTATATAGATATTCCTACCCACTGTAGAGGTAGTAATATAGTTTAGGAAAATGTGTAAATTACTAGACTATGTTCTTGCCCATTATGACCATTCTAATAACAGCGGAATTAGGGAGGGGGCCGTGCCGTAGCTAGTCGCCAACCAACAGCGAGCGCCACCGCACCATAAAGCGGCGGAGCTAGGCCAACACGTACAGCTCCGATTCGCTGGCCGTCGAGCGTCGCTGTCGCCGGCCACCGCACGCACGCACAACAAAGTAAACTGCTTACGCTGATTTCTTATGTATTTTTTTGCGAGGACGCTGATTAATTCAGCTGATGATGCTGATGTGCGTATATTGCTTCGTTCCTAATTAAACTGGCCGGCTGAGACAGTCCCGGCCGGCCCCCGGTTCATAGCTGAGATTCTCTCACGTCTCACGTATACAACGCACGTAGAGATGTACCGACGTTTTCCCTGGGTGTTTAATTATCTTAATAATGTGTTGGACTGGTCAATTTGTTTAGGGGATACGGCAATCATGTTCATGGATGTGGGAATATATTTGGTCACTTTGGAGAAAGCGAGGAGAGCAGCACAGCTGGGCAATGATCCTGGCCACGCCAGGGGGCATGCACTAGCTAAGCCATAAGGCATATAGTATATACTAGTACGTATATGCTTGTTAATTCCAGAGCCAACTAGCTGGAGTATATATCATGAAAAAGTTGACAGATGGTGCTGCATTGTTAGTTTGGTGCAACTAGCACTAACTAACTACTACCTGGCTGGCTAAATATCCTCTAAAAACTAATCATGCGTCGATGATTCTCGCGAGGAAAGGTACGTAATCTGGTAGACGAAAAAGGTTGCAATCACTAACGATGCATCCATCATGAAATGTGTCCAGTGTACGTATGGTATCCTAGTCCTAGTCCTAGTAGGAGCATCAATGGTGGAGGGGAGGGGGGCCATGCTGCATGCATGGCAACCTGGAACACCCGAGTTGGCGGCTGTCCTGGCCGAATTAGCCCCCACCCCAACGACGGCGATTGCCACCGGAGGGAGTTGAGTTGAGTTGCCGTGACGCCATTGACACGCACCCGCCACCAACGCCGTACCGCTGCGTCCCTCGCTAGCTATATTCTGCTGCCTCAATTATTTTGCTTCCTTCACCAGCACACGCAAAACTTGGAGAAAAGTTTTTGCATCGCCGAACAGTGAGCAGCCAGGACGAATGAACAGCACGGCTAGCTGTACGTGTCCGTGTGTGACACGAATATTGTTGCTTGGCGAACCCGGCCCGCCCCAGCCTGGAACAGCCAGTCCGTCACTTGATGCTACACTTAGTAATTAATTAGCCAACCCACCATATATTGATTATGATACTATAACGGTAGCTAGCTAGCTGCCTCTCTCAACCCATCTCTCCGGCCGTCTACCTTCTTCTCTCTCTATATCTCTCCCCCCCGCAGATCATATATAGCCGGCCGATCCATCAGCTGAAGAAGAGAACATAAGCCTACATCTTCCTCCTTACCATACCACCACCCAAACTGCTTAAGCTAGCTGCTACCGCTAGTGAGATCTCGATCGCCGAGGCCTTTTCTTGCTCGAATCCAACTCCAAGCTAGCAAGCAACAGAGCAGATGGCGGCTGAGGAGGCCAAGAAGGTGGAGGTGGAGACCACCACGACCACCAAGGACATCGCCGAGGAGAAGGCCATCGTGCCCGTGCCCGACAACTCCAAGGCCATCGTCGCCGTCGTCAAGGGTACGTACCCAACTATTGTTTCTACCAGCAAGTAGGAGGAGCTCATCTCCCGGCAAGGGCCCTTGTCTGTCTGTCCATCTCCATGCCTAGCTGTACCAGCTGGAGTAGTGCTAGTATATTATTGTCCTTGCCATATGCTTTTTCTTAATTAGACTCCTCTTGTCATATGCTTGTACTCTGGAAAATCTTGTTCCTGCTTCTTAGTTCATACTGTGAAATTAGAAGTGAGCCAGTTTCAACTAAAATTCATACTGTGAAATAAAAATAAAAATTGATCGACAGGCTCTTGGTAGATGATTGGATAGACGGGGAGTAATTATCTATTGTTTTATCTTCGTCTCACAACTTCTCATGGTTGTATATACCATATGATTTGTCCTCATCTTACCTGTTCATATGGTTTTATTTGGTCAATGTTTACTAGTTCCTCTCATTTAATTTACACTTCCCATAAGGATTTTTAAACACAATTTCCCGTTTTTCCAGCAATGAATTTAAAGCAGAGCAAATTAATGATTCCTCAAAGAGGAAGCAATATGTCGTCGGTACAAAATTTGCCCCTTTGTATTAATTATTAAGCACTGTGACAAATAACAACCTAATAAGTAGTCACAGTGGTTCCACACTAAGCACTCCAAGCCATCATTTGCAAACAACTTATAATAATTTGCTGAAAATTCTTGACATCTCTCTTCCTTTTCCCCAGATGCTGAAGGTACAAGAGGTTCATCTGAAAGAGGTAAAAAAGAAGAACAAAATAATCCATTACTCACTTTACCCTGCTGACAAGTCTTCGACTCATGCTTAATGTGCACAATTCCATTTTGTCCTTCTTCAGATGCTTATCTCACGAAGATTATGTCTGAGAAGAGGACGACGCTGATCAACGCCTGGGAGGAGAGCGAGAAGGCGAGAGCCGAGAACAGGTGATTAATCATGGCACCCAACTGCCTGTTGCTTAAAAGTAACAAGAATCACCAGTACTATCAGTACACTATGATTGAGATGGCACATCACCTTTGGCCAGATTTAATGAGGATCTATCTTACAATGCACTCAATGCGTACCACTCATGTCTGCTACAAGAGCTGATGCTCCACACGCACCAACATATTGTACCATCTGCCACTAACTTCTTCAATGATATATCAGGGCCATGGTTTTCACTTTCAGTGAGATTTCGGTGAAATTCACTGAATTTCAGTAATTTCAGCAGACACTGAAATATTATGTTTCGGCCAAAATATTTCAGCAATTTCAGTATAGCACAACAATTCCAATATTTTTTAAAAAATTCAAATTTTTAATTGAATTCAAATGAATATTTCGGTCATTTGGCTGAAATGGAAACTGAAATCACTGAAATTCACTGAATTTCAGTGATTTCGGTTGGTGCTGAAATTTTTCTGAAACTGAAATTGAAATCCATGATCAGGGCTGCCAAGAATCTGTCCTTCATCACTTCATGGGAGCATGCCAAGGAAGCCGAGATGGAGGCCGAGCTGAAAAAGATCGAGGTAGGCAACCAGGATGACAAAGTTCCTATCTGTCACTGTAATCTGCACTAAATCTAGCAGCTCACTAACGGTCACTATTTATCATGGCAGGAGCAACTGGAGAAGAAGAAAGCAGCATACAAGGAGAAGCTGAAGAACAAGCTCGCGATGCTCCACAAGTCGGCTGAGGAGAAGAGAGCCATGGCGGAGGCGAAGCGAGGTGAGGAGATAATCATGGCGGAGGAGATGGCCGCCAAGTACCGTGCCAAAGGCGAGGCTCCGACGAAGCTCTTTGGGCTCCTGAAAGCATGATGACTGTGAATCGAGCATGGTATCAACACTCTCGATCTGCAGAGCGTACATATGTTGGGATTGTTACTTACAGGTTTCCTGCATAACTTGCTAGTGGTGTGTGTGTGTACATGATGGTGTTCTGGAAACCATTGGTGTGTGTGAGAGTTTTGCTGTTGGGAGGTTTGGTATCTGGTTAAATTTGTAAGGGAATTGTGTATAAGCGTAGGAGTGCAGGCCTGATGGATTGATACATTTATTCTTTTGATGTAAGTTTTGTTCGTCGAAGCATCTGTTAATGTGTAGTATTTAATAAATACAGTTTTATTTGCCCCATTTCTTTGTTGAAACTAGAGATGATACCCCGCGTGTTGCTGGAATTGGACGTACTTATATTATGAGAATTGACAGTTTGAAACTTTAATATTTGGATTACCAATATGAGAACTGAAACTAAAGCATAAATAAAAAATATTATTTTAATTATTACATAGCTGTAAAATATGAATATGAGTAGCATGCATGGTCATATTAAGGTGGGTCTTTTTCCATGCATAGTGCCATGTAAGTGTGAAATAGTTGCATGTTGAAAGAATTGGACTTAGTGGAGCAGGCATGATAGCATGATGAGTTGGCATATACATGTTAAGTTAATTAAGTTAGTGGGAGATCAGCTATTTAGGTGTATAGGATTTGAAAGGAAGCGGAAGAGATATCTGATCTCAAATGTGTGTGTTCCGGATGACACTTCCCGGCTCATCCAGCCCAGATGGCCGCCTCCCCTCGCCGGCATAGACATCTTCTGACGAATGAATGCTCACGCGTTTATCCACCCCCTGCCATTTAGTAGTTTTATCTTCTGTAGTAACTTGACGTGTGAATTGTCTTCATTGCTCGTAGTTGTGTTGTTTTGCCTTCCTATCTATTTGTTCTGAGATGTTATCTTTCGCTGTTCTGTTTTTGTTTAGCTTATTTTACCGCTGTTGAGTACTGAAAGATTTGAATTTTTTTTGAAATAAATTTTGAATCCGCCATTCACCACCCCCTCTGATCGATATACTCTCGGACCTACACTGAAGCTTGAACTGATTGTAAGCTTGGGGAGATAGAGGAGTGTGAAAATATTGAGCTGGATCATCAGCATTAATCCAGGAGGCCACAGACTTGAGATCACTTTTTGCAAAGGAATGAAGCTCTGCGAATTTGGTCATGGTCACCAAAGGCTGCTCTCGCTAGTAGGAAAAAACCTAGTAGCGCGTCCGAAAACATCGTTACTGACACGGAGGGGAGACGCCGATAGTATGACGCTAGTGATAACCGTTACTACTGGTGTGGGCTACTGACGCCACAAAAGCGACCACTTTAGCAGCGCTCCGACTCGACGCTGGTGGTAACGTATACACCGGCGGTTGATATAAGGACCCGCCACAATGGGCAGCCTACTGTTGTGGCGTTGATCACGCCAACGCTGCTGGTAACATTTACCATGCTTCCTACATATTTCGAATCCCGGTCCAGTTTCTTGTTAATGTTGCCATAGTAGCAGGAAACAATAGCACTTTGGACATGAACGACATTCGTAATGCATACACATTATGTTGCATTTGCATTAACAATTAACATGCATCTTTCATATATATCAAGTCAACGAACATTCAAATTTACACATCGATACCGCAAGTCAATGAACATTCAAATTAATTAACATGTTTCTAACTTCTGCCTCACTCTGAACTAAAGACCCAGCCGCCGTCGCGAAGTATGTTGAACTCCATTGATGCATATGCTTTGGTTGATGCTCTTATTTGATAATTTGTCCTTCTTCATCTCTGGAGAGCTGTAGAACATTCCGCCTGCCCGACCACATCTTTGTTAATGATATCAACCACCATGTTTTGAAGACGCGCACATTCTCTCACAAAGTTTTGTTTCCCTTTCTTGAGCTCTGTGGCCCACATGGCCAAGGATGCATGATATCACTCAATAGTGATTCTGTGCGTACATACTCATCCATCAGTGACATGACATAGTAGCCTTACAAGTTAGTGTTGACCTCATGTAGTTCTTGCTTGCAACAAAAGCTTGTGTGGAACATGAATTCCTCATAAGTTCTGTGGGTTCCTCGGGAGCGATAACAGGATCGAAGAGCATCATTCAGAACGGACTTCAGTGCAGTCCAGTTCTTATTAGGGTGTCTCTTTGAATCAAAGAAATAACATCTGCCTTGGAGCGACAACATCAAGATTAATATCCAATGGCTGTCGCTGCGCGAAGAATTGAACAATATTACTCGGCTAAGATTATGCATGAGATGAACATCAAGATTATGTATATCTATGTGTGTACAAGCATAAAGTATTGTGAATGACTTACTCGGCTAAGTAGGGCACTAGTATGTTTGGCTCCAACTTGCTCACATGCATGTGATAAGGATCAAGGATGGCGACATTAGACTTCTCCAGTATAGCCTGTGAAGCTTCATACAAAGCCCAGGATCAAGGATGGCGACATTAGACTTCTCCAGTATAGCCTGTGAGGCTTCATACAAAGCCCAGAACCAAACAAATGACGAGTATATTTCACGGATGTGAAAAGTATTGTTGTGGACTCCCTCAAAGCGAAGATATATTTTGTTTGCGGGGTAATGTTCGACGAAATGATGCCCCTCTTTCACCTTAACCGTGTAATAATCATCTGCTCTTTCTGTTACAATTTTTAACACGTGCTGCTGTAGTAGCCTTAGTTCGATGAAGAACTACTTCAACTCTCTATCCGAAACCATGGGCACATCATGAATATGTGTGCCACCCACTAGGAAGGAATATGCGCCCACAAGGCTGTTCGTTTGGTGCCTTTCCGGCTTCCAGTTTCTTCGGTCTCTCTCTTCTTATTGCCATCCGGATTAGCCACCGCACGTGCTATCATCCCTTACTGCCATTGTATTGGCAGGGTGATTCGTGTTTGGGTGCATGTGGCCTAACTAGAGTAAACACAGAAATAATAATAACTTGACAAAAATATTCGGCATGACGTCTACTAAAAAAAGGACATATTGAGTGCCAGAAATTTGACAAAACAGAAATGAATCAACGCTTCGCTAGATATCATGCCAAAGAAGAGTTGTTTGTACATTTCCAAGTTTGCAAACAGAGTTAGCCTTGTATTCCTGGAGCAGTTTTGGCTGGCTCTTCAACCAACTGGAGCCTACCATTTTATTATGATGTAAGTTCACAGAATAATAAGTTTCCCAGATCAAAGAGACCCATGGTAATGCTTCTCTGTTTAAAAATTTATGTATGTTTTTCATCATGAGAGCTTTGTTATGGATAGCTACATCTAGAATGCCAAGTCCTCCTTGATTCTTAGCTTTGCAAACCTTTTCCCAAGCTATTAAGGCAGGCCCTGCAATTTGTTGTCCAAAATTTCTCCACAAGAAATTCCTCAGGTATTTGTTTATCTGGCTTACAATAGAAACAGGCAGAGCAAGAGTGCTCATGAAGAAGATAGGCAAAGCAGCAAAGACTGACTTAATTAGCAGTAATCTACCATCATAGCTGAGCATTGTTGAGCAACCAGAGAGTCTTCTTTCAATTTGCTGGCATATACTATGTGTGAAGTCTTCAACTTTCAGTCTATTAGCACTGAGGGGTAGACCCAAGTAAGTGAAAGGGGAGTTTCCTTTTCTTGCATCTAAGCGTCTGAAGCAGCTGAGACAAGTCATCTTCTTGAACATTGATAGGAAACAGAATAGATTTGTGATAATTTATTTTTAGACTAGTTGCATCATTAATTCATTCATTATCTTGCCTTTTCATATGAGATTCGTCGATCGATGATTAGTTTTGGATATTTAGCTAGGTAGTTTAGTGCTAATAGGAACAATACTAAGAATATACCAGACTATTAGTTGTCTAGCAAATTGGAGCTAACAAAAGGATAAGCCTAGATAGCTAGAGCATGCCCTGGAGCATTAGTTGTTCTTCTCGCATCTCGCACCCCCCCCCCCCTCCGTTCACCAATCAAATAGCTTTCTCCAAAAAAAAACAACTACAGCTAGCCAGTGTATGATTGCTATTACCATTACGGATAGCTTCCTGTAATGTGAACTGGTCTCTCTCTGCTAGTGGCTTAACCATCTTCTCATTTTCAAATTCACAGATATTTTTTGATTTCGCAAACATTTTTTTAATTCAAAATATATTTTCTTGATTTTGCAAGCATTGTTTAGAATTCAAGAGCATTGGTTCATTTAACTGGAATATTTTTGAATTTTGCGAACATTGCTTGCAAATTCTTGAAACAAAATTGAAACACAGGAACGTCTTGCATTGATATTTTATAAAAATCAGGAACTTTTCCAAAATCCATGAATGTTTTTCATATTCTTGAACTTTTTTCCAAAATCGATAATCTTTTTTCAAATTTGTGACTCGTTTTTAAAATCTATTTTTTCGGATTTCTTCAACTTCCTTTTCCATAGTTTGAACTTTTTTGTAAATGTATGAATTTTCTTAATGCTTGGTCAACATTTTTCTAAATGTTTTTATGAAGAGTGATTTTTGTAATATATTTATTTAGAATATTTGGACGTCTAAACAAAATTGAAAAAAAAGGAAAACGAAAAAAGAAAACAGAAAACAAGGCTGGCGTTTCAGCGAGACACGTATAGAGGCGCCCGAAGAGAGGTGCTCATTCTTGGCCCAGGCCCATTCACGAAACGCGTGAACACCAGGAGGTCTCGTCGCGTAGCGCGTGGACTAGAGGTCGGGTCTCCCCACCCTTCCCTTTGGTCTCCGGCATTGCTCCGCTGTCCGCGGCCGTCCTCCCATCCCAATTCCACTTCCTGCCTTCCAGTCGGCGGTGACAAGTCACGATGCGGCAACGGTGGGTGGCTGCGAACGGCGCCCTGCTGGAGCTGGAGGAAGGATCTGAGCGAGCCTTCGGATCCGCTCTGCTGTGCTGGCACGGGCGCCGCCGTGTGGGAGTCGAGGAAACGGCGAGCGCCCGTGCCGTCTCCCTGGAACCAGGTGCGAACCAGACAGCTTCTTCTTCTCTTTTCAAAAGATCCAGCTTCTTCTTCTTCTCTTTTCCCTGGAACCAGTGGCGGAGGACGAACTAGGATCCTGCTACTCCACCACTCCATATATATAGCTAAGCTGAATTAATTGGTTGCTTAGACCAAAGCGACTAGTGTCTAGTGTCCTACGGTACTACAGTTGTTTTCTCTCTAGACTCAAGACCCTGTTAGTGAGCGCTGGCTGTACGCTTGTGCTTTCTTTCATTCAGATCATAGTTTTAAATAGCTGGGACTATAGGGTATGTTTGGTTTACAACCAATGGTCACCCTACCAAAAAGTTGGCTGGCCCATAAGATTTGGTCATCACTTGGATCGGTGCCAAATATTTGGCGCGCCCAGCCCGCCCAGGTCGCTCCCGTGTAAAAACTGCCAAATCGCAGGCGCGGCAGGGGCGCAGAAAACCCGCGCCAAAAAGTTGGCAGCGTTGCCCTCGCACGCTTTTCATTGTCTTCGGTGATTATCAAACGTAATTAGTATGGCAGATTAAATGGCTGGGCAAATCAACGTACGTACCTACCATACCTTTGGATCAATTAATCCCGTCTAGCGGCCGGTAACCAATCCTGCTCTCTTTTTTACAGGGGAACCAATCCTGCTTAGCACAAGCAAAAAAACAATCCTGCTTAGTAGTAATACCAAACCGTACCAAACACTTAAGTTATCGCAGTTTAACCAAAACATCGTGGGGAGCGCTGGGGCAGGTATGGTTCTCAGGGACGAACATGGAGCTACCATCTTCTCTTCTAGCCGAGAGTTACGGCAGTGTATCTCCCCGCTGGAGTCTGAACTTGCAGCATGCATGGAGGGCATTTCCCTAGCCTCACAATGGTCTGCACTATCGATTGTTGTCCAAACCGACTGTCTAGACGTGGCCAAGCTGATTAATGAAGGAGGAGAGAACCGGTCTGAGCATATGATGATGGTACGTGAGATCACTAAACTTCTACAGGACCGTGGGGAATTTCTAGTCAAGCATGTAAGGAGAGAACAAAATGTTGTTAGTTATTTTTTAGCAAACTATGGCAGAATAAAAAAGCACACCGCGGTGTGGCTTCGATCTGGTCCGAGGTGCCGGACCTTTGTAATGCAGACATGGCTGCTGGTTGATGAATGAAATATTTTTCCCTCGCAAAAAAAAACAAAACATCATGGATTAAAATGAAAGACTGTCTGGATGTCAACGTTCTTTGTACGGACATATGTGATGCGCATGTGTACTTTTATACACGCCCGTTTTCCACTTGGCACATTGTAGTTAATTAAGTGTTTTTAACACATGTCCCTTTTTTGTTATTAAAACTGGATTGCAATCAAACCAAACACTGATCAATCCAAATTCCCAAAGTGCGCCAAGTTAGTTGGCTGCAAACCAAATGGAAGCCTACTGATTTTGCCAAAAAATGGCAAGTACAATGGCTCTAAACCAAACAAGATCAACTTACCAAAAAATTGGTCATGCCCTAGCTTTGGTCATGCCAAAAAATTGGTGGGGTTAGTTGGGGCACAAACCAAACACACCCATAGCCTTTTCAGCAGCATGGTGCCGCTAAATGGTCGTCTTCATAAATAACCCGCTATAGCTGATTTGGAGGTCCGCCGCTATTTCCCATAGCCCGCTATTTAAAACATTGATTCAGATTAATGCAATGGTCAATGGATCCCTCTTCTTCTTTTTCTCTTTAAAAAAAATAGAAGCACGCGGCGGCGCCAGTGGTTCGTGGAAAGTGCAGATCAGTGATCCATCTTGGCTCCCGCATTCTCCTTGATGAATTATTAAGCTTCTCTAGTCTAGTTTAACTGTAAGAGTAGGGGTCCGATGCAACTCTCTTTCCCAAGCCAACCTACCAAAAGGGCTTGCAGAAAGAAAACTAGAACAACCAAGCAAAAATCAACGTCCTCCTGTTTCTTTCAATAATGCAGCTTCCTGGTTCCGCCGCGAAAAAGATATTTAGACCATCTGTGCATCGTCATTTTGAGTCTAGAAAGAAAGGCTGCTTTCACACATCTCTTCACACACACACAAAAAGGGGAGACACCTTATTTCCCTAAGTATAACAAGATAAAACTAAGGCAAAACATGTGCGGGGAATTAAGAGTTGCCCGTGCAACAAGTGATGATGAAGCGTCACCACTTGTTATTCTTGACCTCTGCATCTCATGCATGGTTTTCACTTTCAATGAGATTTCGATGAAATTCACTGAATTTCAGTAGACAAACACTGAAATAATTCATAGTTTCGGCCAAAATATTTCAACTATTTCAGTTGTCCACATGAATTCAAATATTTTTCAATTTTTTTAATGTTTAATTGAACTCAAGTAAATATTTCAGTCATTTGGCCAAAATGAATCTCGGTGATTTCGGTTGGTATTGAAATTTTTCTGAAACTGAGATTGAAAACCATGATGCCATGCCATGCTATGTGAAGAGCAAATAATGGGAGCGCCAGGTGATTATTTTTAAATAGCATTACAGTTCATAATCACATCTTCCCAGCCTACGTCATGCAACTTATAAATTGAGTGCAAAGCAACACATCACAATTCAACGTCACCAAACTAACCCTTAGAACGTCATATTTCTCAATTTTGTCATGAAAGTTATCTGCAAACTCATGCATAATTAACTTTACACTGTTAAATATATGTTTTAATAATCGAATACTATTACTACTCTATAAACTGCTTTTTGATCAACACATATCTCCAGAATTGTAGCCAAATCTAACGGTACGCTGTTGTACTAGTTTCAGAAGATGGATCATCCGGATAGTATGGTAAGGGAACTTATCCAAAGGGATGACAGGTCAAAATGGATAGCACATAGCAATCACAATGTGCAATGTTTCACAGAAGATGAGATAATAAGATTTACCAACAACTATGAAACTATGCTCGGAAGAGGTGCCTTTGGACCAGTTTATCAAGGAGTCCTTGAGGACAAAAGCCTAGTTGCAGTCAAGAGGTTTATCGACAATGTAAAAGATAACTTTGCCAAAGAATTGACTGTCCACCGTGAAATCAATCACAAGAATGTTGTCAGACTGCTCGGATACTGTTTAGATGAAAATGCCCTAATGATGGTCACGGAGTACATTCCTAAAGGAAACTTAGGTGACTTACTTCATGGTAACAGCATTCCTGTTCCACTGGATACACGAGTGAGAATTGCCTTAGAATGTGCAGAGGCATTGGGTTATATGCATTCACAGATGTATACTCAGGTCATTCATGGTGATATCAAGCCTTCTAATATACTTTTGGATGATGGACTAAGAGCAAAAATATCAGATTTTGGAATATCAAGACTAGTCAACACTGAAAATACTCTATACACCCTAAATGTGATGGGGGGTATAGGTTACATGGACCCTTTGTTTGCTCTGAATGGTCGCCTCACGGTGAAGAGTGATGTTGATAGTTTTGGAGTTGTGCTCCTGGAACTGGTAACAAGAAGAAAGGCAAGAAATTATGACGGGGAGATCGGCTTGGTTGAAAATTTTACTAAGGTTCTTGCAAAAGGGGCCAGGAGGGTGAGAGAGATGTTTGATGCTGAAATTGCAATCCCAAGCAACATGAAGACTATTGAACAGATTGCACAGTTGGCAGCTAAATGCTTGAGGTTGGAACACGACAAACGTCCTGAGATGCAGACTTAGAAAAGCTCTAAATCGGGGACAAGAAACAGAAAGGCGAGCTCCGTTTTCTTGGGGAAAGATAACCAAACTAGTAAACGTTGGAATTGTAGCTCCAGATGAAACTACAGCATCACTAGAAAGCAGTAGCAGCACCCGAAATGTGGGAACTTTTATCGCTGGGTCGGCAGTGGCATGTCCATTGTTCGTGCTGGATGACCTGTTTCGGGCATCGACTGAAGTTCTGGGCCATAGTACAGCCAGAACAACATACAAAGCGACACTTGAGAGTGGAGCCAAGCTGTTGATGAGGATACTGGTGGGAGTGGTGGTCATTGGAGCCATCGAGAACGAACACATTGCGCCACTGCAGTTTTATTACTACAGCAATGTTGAGAAGCTGCTTGTGTACAATCACTTCTCCAGGGGTAGCCTAGCAACAGCGCTCCACGGTAATATATGATGTGCATTGCTTCCTTTATTTACAAGATGTAATGTGTTGATGCATCACTGATTCATGCTGCGTCGGTCGATCCAGGGGACCTAGTCTGTGCCCGAGCTACGCTGCATTGGGAGCAACGGTTATCCATCTCTGTTGCTGCGGCCTGCGGCGCGTGGTGTGGCGTTCATCCACTCAATCGGAGCATCAAGCTGCCATGGCAACATAAGGTCTTCTAACATCCTGCTCACTGGTACCAACGGCGCATGTGTGTCAGAGAACGGCCTGAGAACGCTAGGCCTTTTCCCCAACGCCTCCGGCTACCAAGCGCCTCGCCTGAGGTTGCCGACGATGATATGTGGGTCACCCAGAAAGCAGACGTGTACAGCTTTGGCATTTTACTGCTGGAGCTTCTCACCCGTAAGGCTCCTGTAAAGAAAACACAGTTTAAGGAGGGAGTGGATTTGCTGCAGTTGATACAAAACCAGACTATGGTGTACGAGGTGTTGGATATGGGACTTCTAGATCATGAGGACAAGGGCGAGAGGAATACAAGGATGATGCGACTCATGGAGCTCGCCGTAATCTGCTGCGATTCAGATCCAAACTTGAGGCCTACAATGCCGTATGTCGCGGAGCAGATTGAGGAGATCCGATGTCTCTGACCCCTGTCCTGAGTAAGAACACTGCTTATTATACACCATATACATGCATACATTATTGTGTAGAAGAAGTTGCTTGGTCACAGTTGTATTAATATGTTGTCACAGTTTTCCCGACCTCTCTTTTCAGCTGGCCAAGCACATCTTGCGGGCACACCTGTCAGCCCTATTTATCTTGGCACTGTGATTGATGATAAGACATGGTATTCGAGTGTGTATTCTCTGACTATAATTTCTTGCATTCCACGTTCCCACTTTCATTCTGTCCTTGCAGATGTAGCAGCGACGCTGGTTTGAAATTTTGAGGTATCAGACCAAATTATAATTAAGAACAAAGAGTCCCAACAATATATATACACAATCCTCTGAAAAAGGGTACTACATCAACTATCAGAAGCACCATTACTTGCACTAGCGCATGACACGAGCACAAATGCATAATTTGAAAGCATGCAGCATCAGGAGCACATTTAAGACCAACGGGGTTTGCTTTGGAGGCACTATTTGACAAGCTTTGGTTTTTTTTCTCAAAAAAATAAATATTGAAGGACTGAAGGTACAACTAAATTCAACATTTCTTTTTTGTACTCCCTCCGTCCGGAAATACTTGTCATACATCCATTTTGATGACAAGTATTTCCGGATGTATGACAAGTATTTCCGGACGGAGGGAGTAGAAGCTTTAAGCCTCATATATGCAGACGGAGGCAACAAACTTGTCTTGTCTACGGAACTCGTAGTACTTCAATTTCGTGAGCTTTTAGATAAATGTTTTGGACGGTTTACGGTTGATTTTGATTTAAATATTTGCGTCTAGTAGTGGCAAACAGAGGAAACAGAGGAGGAGAGAGTGACAGACCCTGACTATGGGATTCAGGGAATAGAGAGAGATTCAGAGATGAAGCACGAGCACACAGGGGAAACTCAGCATGACACAACGATTTGCTACCATCGGAGGAATGCTTTACTCGAATTAAGAGATTACAGAAGAAAGTTATGCCGGCCAGAACATGGCAGCGGCTAGGGTTCAACACAGACATATATAAGAGATAAGATATCCCTGCTATTCGGCTTACACATTTATATAGCCTGCATCAGGAACAACCTAAGGAGATAGACGACAGAAGATTGTAGACCCTTGAATCCAAGATGGACGATGCTCAGTCGTCAGCCGAAGCGAAGAGATAAGTGAGCTATGCGTGAACAGTAAAACTGTCCAATTCTTCAGTGATCATCAGAAAGAACTTCAGGGAAGAAGATGGCTTCAGATAACGGGCCCTGACATACTTGTTCTTCATATGGCATTCCTGTTGCAGAGGAAACAGAGGAAGCATCAGAATTGAGATAATTAAGCAACAAAGTACTCCCTCCGTCCCGCAATATAAGACATTTTTGGGAGTTATGTTAGCTTCCAAAAAACCATCTTGTAATATGGGACAGAGGGAGCATATTTGTTTTTGCTGAATTTTTTCCTGCTACTTTAAGCACCAAAATACAAATGGCTAGTACAGCGATAGCCAAGTGTTATAAGCGTTTAGAAATTAAATAGTGGATCTGCTACATCTATATATTATTTTTATTCTGAATTTACGATAAGCTACAAGGGTAAAACAAAATACGGGCAAAATTTTCAATTTATAGTTTGTATTCCAGTACAACAAAAACTCTGACCATACAAGGAAAAACACCACACAAACACAAATTGCCCGATCTTAGCTTGTACTACTAGCCACTTGTCAACTGTCACACAGAAGGAAAAAAATCATAGTCAAACAAAAATCATGCAGAAGCTCAAGCATGCCCTAAGCAACATTCAGGAAGAAAAAACCAAGTATTGAAAATCTAAGGGGCTGACAGTTTAAAGGTAGGCAGCAGAAAATTACACCATGACTACATTTAAGAAACATAGGAGGCTAGAATTCCAAGCTTGATGGATTTCAGGATTTGTGATAATATTTCAGGACTACATAAATACATTTGTCAACATGATAACGGAGCTAGGCGTCTTTCAGCCCTTGCCTCATATACATGATGTTTTATACTTTTGACTGCCCAATTTGTAGTTCTGAGGTGATAGCTCAGAAAATAGTTATACAACAAAATAAGAAACTATAGCAAACACGATGCATAGTGCAAAATTTTGTAGCCCCAACAAGTGCACTAGACAAATCCTCGGCAACCCTTTCATGATCGTCGCTCAGGTCAGGGAATATGGGAGGCCAGATCATCATAAAAGGATGGATGGCACCATAACATTGTTCATCGACTGTGATCTCATACACTTTACGCAATGTTCTGCACTTGATATCCAAGTAGAATATGTATTGAGAAATCTGTAAAAGTACAAACTGAGCATTGTCTCCCACCTGCCTTATATGCACATACGAACGATCTGTCTTCCCTGAAATAGCACGCATCTCATGCAAATATATGGTATCCACCAGCAGGCAATTGTCTTCCTTGTGGAGCCATACGCAAAGTTGAAACTCCTTGGGACACAAACTCCTTGAGATCATGTAATGTGTTTGTAATTCAAGATTCACGAGTGTCTATCTACTTGTACAAAGTGCCATACATCTTTTCACGTTTCTGTTTGCTGCAGTCAGCTCTGGTAATCAAGCACTGTCACCCTTGCTTTAACAGATACTGACTGGGACAGTGAATCCCGTTTGCAATTCCCTTGGTTCAGTCTAACTAACCACTGCATGCATATATGTTACTCCCTCTGTCCCAAAATATAAGAACGTTTTTAACACTACACTAGTGTCAAAAACGTTCTTATATTTTGGGACGGAGGGAGTACCTATCACTGAATTTATTCACCACTCCAGTTCATCAACGCATAACTCTCTTACCCCTGGAATATAAGATGCATTTACCTGAGCTTGTTCATCATTCATTAACAAACCATTCTCTTACCCTGCTTGTTGTACTCCTGCACAGTATGGTTCACAAATCCACGTTTCAGTTTTACTGTTGCATTAGAGCTACAAACACATCCCTAACTTGGAACAGATCAACAGGACAGATTCCACAAATACCGTAACAAGTGGAGCAATGGCAAGGCCAGGACCCAAGCGGATCAGGTGAGATAACTACTAAACATGCATACAAAGGATAGGACTAATATCTATCATGCGCGGTTACACTGGCCGCAATATATCCGAATCAAACTACTAAACATGCATACAAAAGGATAGGACCTGCTTTTGTTGCATAGCACCCTAATTAATCCCGTGCAGGTTACAGTGGAAGCAGTTACAACTGCTGCTAATCAGGCAATGCAGCTCTCTGCTATTCCTTGACGAGGCCCTAAATTTCACTGGCCATTCAAAAGCTTCTTGATATAGTCCTTCATATGGCATTCCTGTTTTAGAGGAGACAGAGAAGCGATCAGTATCAAGATAATTAAGCATCAGAATGTTCTTTTTCTGCAAAAGAAGATAATATATTTGCTTTGCCACTTTAAGCACCAAAATATCAAATGGACTAACAAGACAAATGGCTGGTACTCCCTCCGTCCGGAAAAGCTTGTCCCCCAAATGAATGTATCTAGCATCAAGTTAGTGCTAGATACATCCATTTGAGGAACAAGCTTGGGACAAGCTTTTTCGGACGGAGGGAGTACAACAATAGTCAAATGTTACACACGCTCAGAGATCAAATAATGGATCTGCTACATCAATGTAGTTTTTGTTCTAAAAAGCTACAAGAGAGTAGGGTCAAATGCCATACGGGGAAATTTTCAGTTTATAGTCTGTATTCCACAACAACACTACCCTGATCATACATGCACAGATGCCACACAATTATCCGTTGTTAACTTGTAACTAGCCACTTGCTAATTGTCAGAAAGAACAAAGATTTTCATGGCAATATATCTGAATCAAACTTCATGAATTAGTGCAAGCATACCCTCGTAAAATTTACGATCCACTTGTATTCCAGAAAAACACATACGACCCGCTAAGCAACATTAAAAAAACAAGTATTTAAAATCTCATTCAGAGCTCGAGATTCAAAGTTTAAAGGTAGTAACTACAAAAATTACACCATGATTATATTTAAGAAATGTAGGAAGCTAAAACCCTAGTTTTAATGGATTTGTGATAATATATTAGGACAAGATAAATACAATTGTCAACATGGTAACTGGGCATGCATCTTTCAGCCCTTACCTCATATACATTATGTTTTATACTTTTGAATGTCCAATTTGTAGTTTTGCACTGATAGTTCAGAAAAGAGAAAAGTATGTTTTTGATCCCTCAAGTTCCCCAAAAGTATAGACTTGGTCCCAAATAAGGGGAAAAACAAGCTCTGCCAACACAAGTCTTAAACCCACACCCATAGGTAATTAAGGGTCCCTTACAAAGTTACTATGACCACAAATAAACACCTTATAAAGTTACCCCACTACACGAATGTGTTCATATCATCTCACAACAAGAATTCTCTAATGTACCTTAACTAGTATTTTTTTTCAAGCCCAACCGGAATCAATCACAAGTGATTTCAAAAGATCTTACGGCAAGCATTCTCAAATCTATTTCAAGAGGCTGGCCCCGCCGGCGAGCCTCTGCTCCTCCCCTGCCTCGGGCCATGGTGCGACGACCACGCCGGCAGGACTCCCCTCCGTCGCCCGAAGCACTCCCGCGCGCTAGTGGAGGCCAACCTCCGGAGACTCCGCTGCTGCACCTCCGGAGACTGCCGTCCAGGACGACCCGTTTCCTCCTGTGAGCTCTTGAGGTACCAGCCTCAGGAACCGCTAATCTGCATCGCTCCTCACCCGTCCGTCCCCGCCCTTCGCGCCGAGCTGCCCTGCCTTGTTCGACCACCGGAACCGTGCCAAATTGTTGCCTCTTTGCATCTGCGCTGTGTTGCCGTGGATGCATGCTACCGTGGAATCAATCCCAAGCGTCAAGTACCAGGACACTACAAAACCTGAATCGCCAGGGCCGGACCCATCAAGTACCCCTTCGGATTCGTCAAGACCTTCATGTACGACTACACCTGATGATGTGACAAGTACCCCGACAACGTGTACATCTACGCCGCCAAGACCGGACTGACAAGTATCCCGACATCGCGTGTACCACTATTTCCTCTACCGTTGCGAGAACGTCTATTTCCACTACGTCCCATCAAACCCGAACCGTCTCGTTTGCTCACTTCGAAGGTATAACCGCCGGAACGATGCCCGTGAATGAATGCATGTTGTATGAGATGCACCCTTGTTCGATAACGTCGCCCCTCTTTTGCCTTGCCACCGACATGTGGGAACTCGGTATCCGAAAGCACCCCACCTTCTATCGCATGTCACGCTCCCGCCGCACTTTCGTTTGCACCGGGATCTCAATCGAGTTACCGGAACCGATATGTTGCCGTGGCATCATTTTCGGATTCGTTGCCGTGGCACCCCTTTTCTTTCCACCACGGTGACAAATGCTTCATAATGCTTTTGTCAACTTTTAATAAAAAATTGCATAAACTTGCACATGTCATTCGCATCATGATAATACCATTTAAATGTTTAAAAATTGTTGTTGCACCAAATTGATAATTGCATATGGGGATTTACCGGATTTGTTGTTTGTTATTTCCGGCCTCATTTAAACTTGCCTAAATGTTTAGTTTACTTATGCTTCACCTCTTGCCATGTTAACCAACATTTAAATTGTTGAGTATCTAACCGAGAGAGAACTAAATATTTGATGTGGTGTGTCGTCAATATGCAACTCGTTGCATATTGAGCTCCACTTAACTTGTAGAGTTGTTTGTGCTTTTTGCCATGCCATGCATATTTAAACCGGACATGCATCATTCTTGGTTGTGCATCATGCCATGTTTATGTGATGGTTGTTTACCATGTTGTTTGCTTTTTTCCGGTGTTGCTTCTTCGGGTTGGTTCCGATAACATCGCGTTTGTGAGGAACCGTCCGACTACGTCCGTTTATCTTCTTCATGGACTCGTTCTTCTTCCTTGCGGGATTTCAGGCAAGATGACCATATCCTCGAAATCACTTCTATCTTTGCTTGCTAGTTGCTCGCTCTTTTGCTATGCCTATGCCGCGATACCTACCACTTGTTTATCATGCCTCCTATATTGTTGAGCCAAGCCTCTAACCCACCTTGTCCTAGCAAACCGTTGTTTGGCTATGTTACCGCTTTGCTCAGCCCCTCTTATAGCGTTGTTAGTTGCAGGTGAAGATTGAAATTTGTTCCTTGTTGGAACATGGAGATGTTGTTCCTTGTTGGGACATGTTTACTTGTTGGGATATCACAATATCTCTTATTTAATTAATGCATCTATATACTTGGTAAAGGATGGAAGGCTCGGCCTTATGCCTGGTGTTTTGTTCCACTCTTGCCGCCCTAGTTTCCGTCATATCGGTGTTATGTTCCCGGATTTTGCGTTCCTTACGCGGTTGGGTAATAATGGGAACCCCTTGACAGTTCGCCTTGAGTAAAACTCTTACAGCAATGCCCAACATTGGTTTTACCATTCGCCACCCAGCCTTTTCTTTTCCCTTGGGGGTCGCGCGCCCAAGGGTCATCATTATTTTAACCCCCCGAGTCAGTGCTCCTCTGAGTGTTGGTCCAACTTGTCAGCCGCCGGTGGCCACCAGGGGCAACTCTGGGCTGGCCTACCGGAAGTTTAGACAATCCGGTGTGCCCTGAGAAAGAGATATATGCAGCTCCTATCGAGATTTGTCGGCACATTCGGGCGGTGTTGCTGGTTTAGTTTTACCTTGTCAAAATGTCTTGTAACCGGGATTCCGAGTCTGATCGGGTCTTCCCGCTAGAAGGTATATTCCTTCGTTGACCGTGAGAGCTTGTGATGGGCTAAGTTGGGACACCCCTGCAGGGATTTGAACTTTCGAAAGCCGTGCTTGCGGTTATGGGCAGATGGGAATTTGTTAATGTCCGGTTGTAGAAAACCTGAAGTTGACCTTAATTAAAATGCATCAACCGCGTGTGTAACCGTGATGGTCTCTTTCCGGCGGAGTCCGGGAAGTGAACACGGTGTTGGAGTTATGCTTGACATAGGTTGTTCTAGGATCACTTCTTGATCATAGTTTTTCGATCGTGCCTTGCCTTCTCTTCTCGCTCTCATTTGCGTATGTTAGCCACCATATATGCTAGTCGCTTGCTGCAGCTCCACCTCATACCTTTTTTTTCCTTATCCATAAGCTTAAATAGTCTTGATCGCGAGGGTGCGAGATTGCTGAGTCCCCGTGACTCACAGATACTTCCAAAATCAGTTTGCAGGTGCCGATGAGTCCGTGCAGATGACGCAACCAAGCTCAGGAGGAGCTCGATGAAGATCTTGTCCTTTGTGTCGTTTCGTTCTAGTTGATCAGTAGTGGAGCCTAGTTGGGGTCGATCGGGGACCTTGTCGCATTTGGGGTTCTTCTTTTATTTTGGCTCCGTAGTCGGGCCCTGATTGTATTTGGATGTTGTAATGCTTTATTCATGTATTATGTGAAGTGGCGATTGTAAGCCAACTATGTATCTTTTTCCTTATTGTATTACATGGGTTGTTTGCGAAGGTTACCTCACTTGCGACATTGCTTTCAATGCGGTTATGCCTCTGAGTCGTGCTTCGACACGTGGGAGATATAGCCGCATCGAGGGCGTTACACACTCCTCCCCCCCCCCTTGGCCGCCGCCCCAACCCTAGATGGGATCTAAGGGGGGCCGGCCTCCTCTCTCCCCACCTATAAATAGTGGAGGGGTGGGAGGGCGGCCACACCCTTGAACCTGGTGCAGCCCCTCCCCTCCAATACCTCTCCTCCTCCGCGTGAGCTTGGCGAAGCCCTGCCGGAGAATTGCCACTCCATCACCACCACGCCGTCGTGCTGCTGTTAGACTCTCTTCCTCAACCTCTCCCTCCTCCTTGCTGGATCAAGGCGTGGGAGACGTCTCCGTTCCGTACGTGTGTTGAACGCGGAGGTGCCGTCCATTCGGCGCTAGGATCATCGGTGATTTGGATCACGACGAGTATGACTCCATCAACCTCGTTCACTTGAACGCTTCGCTTAGCGATCTACAAGGGTATGTAGATGCACTCTCCTTCCCCTCGTTGCTAGATTACTCCATAGATTGATATTGGTGATGCGTAGAAAATTTTAAATTTCTGCTACGATCCCCAACAGACGCCGCCGCCACCATGTTCTCCGTCTCGCAGCTCCTCTCGCCGTCGTCTTCCCGTGCTAGATTCTTTTCGGTACCTATCTAACTCCACTGCAAATCTTCGATTTTCCTGCGACCCTTGACTACATCTTCTTCAACCTCGACTCCCTGCAACCCTCCCAACGACGTCGTCTCGCCGCCCTCGGCACCATCATCTGATGCTGGGGAGTGATACTGCCACCTCCATCTCCCCTTTCCCTGCCTCTAAACCTTACTGAGAAGAAACACATCTCTTCCCCTCTCCCACGGCATCCTCTCTTACCCTCCCGTGGCTCCTCTTCCTCCTCCCATGGCCACCAAATTCTACAAGGATTGTTTATTCATGTTGTTCTTTGTCACCATGTCGCCAACAAGGTCTTAGTCCATGATTTGTTCATCTCGCGCTAGAGCTGGGAATGATGTTTCATCGCGGATTGCACAAATAAGTGCCGCGTCTTGACTTAGATTGGTCTGGATTTGTGCAGATGGTGGAGGTGGAGGAGAAGTCTGAGCGAGGGCTCGAGGAAGTGGAGGAAGAGATGGTGGCCGCCACCGCTCCTTCGGCCAGGAAAACATGGGCACTCCGGTTCGTGCATGTCGATTCACTCGCGGGGTTGGTGAGTCACTATTGCCCAAGATCAAGCGGTGGATGGTGCTCACGAGCAAAAGCAGTCACGTTCATCATCTTCAGGGCTAAGATCAACGTGCTCCTGCCCTTTAGGCCCTTTGCCATAACGCTCCACTACCTCTCCAGAAACCACGATAATCACACTTATAAATTAATTTTCAGTATTCATCAGAATAGTAAAGTATTACTTGCCCTTTTATGTTTAATTATTTTTCCTATTTAGTGTTACTTTTGTATCTTTCATAGCACAAGCATCCGTTTCCTCTTATGCATTCTATGTCATGTTTAGTCACAGGAGCAAGACTGACATGTAGTGCCTTCTATATCCTCAATTTTCTATCTTCAAATGGATCATATTAAGCAGATGTACTCAAACATGTAATTATGTTTTTCCAGCAATTGTGCTTTATGCTAACATAATTTGAAATGAATCCCTGTGTTCCAGGGGGACAAATTTGAGCTCCATATTACTTGGTCTGCTGCTTCTTCTGGGTTGTTTTCTACCTTCCAGTAGATTTTGTGAAGCTCCAATGGCTAACAAACAGGTTAGTGCTCGTGCACTATTATGCCTCAAGTTAATTATCTTGCGACGCAATTTCATATTTTATGGTTTGATTGCTCTAGGTGGAACTGACCGCTCTACTGCAGTGTGATTGCTCTAGATGGAACTGACTGCTCTATTGCACGACATTGCTAGGTCGTCTGTCCATTCTTGATTTCGATTGTGGACGTGATATTTTGATATTTTCCATGAACTAGAGAATGGAGCGAAAACAATTGGTCTACTAATGAACTTGACAGTTGGTATTTTTTATGGCAGATGCATTGAATTTCATTGTCAGGAGTCTGCCTTTTGGTATGTCCTTGTGGTGTGTTGCCTCTCCATTAAATTCTCATGTTCGCGGATTCTGGAGTGTAGTTATATTATGTCATGACTTTTTAGATGAAAATAGAATGGAGTGGTACGTCCATCACTTGGGATCATGTAATTATATTATTTGATATTTAGTATAGAGTTCTAAACTATCTTGGTTGGGCTTGGTTCAGGCAAAAAAAAAATACTTCTGTGAAGTTGTAGTCACAACTATAATTATCCAAGGAGGAAGTGTTGTAAAAGGAGATGTCCTACACTACTGCTGCTTGGTACCAGACGTGAACGACTACATTAGGAGTTTGCTGCATGGTTGGAGGTCAGCTCAGCTTTTCTATCTGCTTAACTTGTGCAGATATAAAATATTATGTAGTCTTGAAGCTGAAATTTAGTTGATTGAAAGTAAAAAGATTGAGAGTAAGAGACTTTTTTGCACTCAGGGGACGAACACGGTAACATGTCTTCTCACTCCAATATTTGAGGATGAATTTGATAAAATTAGGCACTGCAAGTTTTTTTCAAATTATTGGCAAAATACACCCATGGACAATTTTAAAGAAAACAAAAGTGCATAATTTTCCTCTTGTATAGGGCATTTGAGGTTCTGTTTAGTGCATAATTTGGTGAATCTTTTGCAGCAAACACTCAATTATTTGCTTTGCCATGAAATTTCCTACATATGACCGTCCTGTTCTATCCAGGTGCCATAATTTTAGGTTTGACATCTAATTAGTTAACTTCACATTTGAATGGCATGCATAGCATTTTGAGATTGGAGTGACGGCATCGGTCGCTACTATTTTAGTGATTTAAAACATCTTATATTAGTTTACAGAGGTAGTATTTGGGTTGTCATTGACATCACTCATTGACTGGCGATGTTGCATGTCAGAGGGGTCTACTCATACGTGCAGTTTTCCATCGTCTTTGGTGATTCTTTTCTTTATTTCCCACCATGCACGTTTAGTATATTCATGGGTTCACCCTTCTTTCTAATATTTTAGTTTACTAAAATCATAACAATTGATGTCAAAACCTTATATTCTATGCTATTGTAGATCAGTACCAATACCCTGTTTGCATACTTTTACTTAACCTGTATTAGAAGAAATCATACGCCAACTTACAACCCAATTAAAAAAAGATATTGAAAAACGAATAAAACGTAAGCCAAAAAGATGACCAATACATTGTACTATTTGGATCATGCTTCTTACATATATGTTTGATTAAATTATCTATACAATTCTACAATTGTCCACATTATTTTCCTTAGCTTAAAATGCCACTGCCTTCCATACATAACTACCTGTTACAACAACAATTATAAGGTGAACCATGTTTGCCGCGACTTGCACATTTTTAATGTTCAATGGACTAAGACCAGAGTTTTACCGTTTGTACACATTCTATTTGCATTACATTTGTCTGTAAAATAATACCGACAACTTCATCATTGTATTCTACAGGAAGGTAGTTGATTTCACTAGAGATAATAAACCATTTGGATTCCAATACCATACCATGTTGATTTACACCTAATGTGCTTTCTCTCCTATTTATGTTTTGGTTTCAGTGGTTCTAAGGCTCACACATAATAATTGAGAAAAGTAGCAGTGTTTTTTTTTGGCTATTTGCTATCGATGGCATGTTGCAGTTTACCATGGACCATGCTAAACGTGCATCTATCCAAGGAATACTGTACCTTATGGGATTTCTCATATATTTGTAGATTTATTGTATTTTCTTTGAGTTGGATTGTATATTTGTTGTTGTGTTGTCAGCAGAGACAATGCATGATTTCGGTAACTGATTTTATAGATGCAGTCTCATAAGCACAATTACTGGTGCTTTATTTTCTAATCTTCAGTTTTATTTTGTCGTTTAATACCATACAGCTTGGTTTTGTTACTAACTTTAATCAAATCATATATGTACATCAATTATTATTATTATAGTGACAAAATAGACGGGCGCAGCAATGCGCGCCATCATGATCTAGTAATGCTAAATGACTATACACAAATTAAATAGTATGATGTCATTATTAGATACTATTAAATTCTAGCCCGCGCATCGAGCGGGCCACTTTGCTAGTACAAGTAGGGTTGGGCATATTATCCGATGACCGAACTCCCGAACCGAAAAAACCGGGACCGAAGCCGAATAGACCAAAACCGATAATTATGGTCATAAGTTCGGTCCTTAACTCTGGAAAACCGAATTAACTTCGGTAATTTCGGGTTTAGACATCAGATACCCGAACTGACCGGAAATACCCGAACATGGGCCAACGTGTGGAAAATCCCAGCCCATTATCTAACTAGGCCGTAGTCCAAACTCTTCTTTCTACAGCCGCACGTATACAACCTCATCTCCACGAGCCCACGACCCTGCCTCTATCGCTCCCCCGTCATATTTCCCCACTCCACCCCTTCGACCATAGCCCTAGCCACCACAGCTCCTAGTACCTAACGGCGATGGTCCGGCAGCCAGGAACCTGCTCCGTCTCCCTCCCCTCCTTTCCAGCGATCTCCGCTAGATCTAACCGACCTTGCTCCCTACGGGGCCACCCCAGCAGGCAACCAGGGAATAGCAACGGAGCTCCTTGTAGCTAGCGACCATACCCCGCAACGGCTCTCTCTCTCTCTCTCTCCCTCCCTCCCTCTTTCTTGGCTGTAGATCGGCCCTACTCGGTCTTAAACGGTGACCGAACCGGTTTTTCAATGGACTGAATTCTCGGTTATTGTTATTACTAAACACCGATCGGTCAGCATATTAAGAAAACCGAAATATTTTAAAACCCGAGAAACCGAACCGATCGGCCCGGTTAAACCGAACGCCCAGGCCTAAGTACAAGGTACTATAGCTGAACAAAATGTTTTTTCATTAGTAATGGCATTGGTGGGTAATTATTCCACTTAAATATATCTGATGGCTCTAAAATCTTTGTCTATTATATAAATGGTCTGACATTTCTATTTTTTGTGATAATTTCTAGATTATTTCTCTTTTTTCCGGCAAGTCTGTATATTAATTTTAATATATAATAGACTTAAAAATATCTAATGGCTCTAAAATCTTGGTCTATTATATAAACCGTCAGATGTTTCTATTTTTTGTGATAATTCTAGATAATTTCTCTTTTTTCTGGTGTGTCTGTATATTACTTTTAATATATAATAGATATGGTCAAGTGTTATACTTATGTGAGAAGTTTCGCCAAGAAATGATTCATGTGGTATTCCAGATAATAAAAACAAAATCAATACTATATAAAAGTTTTTTTTGTGGGCAAATACTGTATACAAGTTACTATTCAAGTTTCTTTATAGTTGCAAAATTTGTTTCTCCCATGCGGCCATGAAAGTCATTTTTTCATGAAAAATTACGCAAGAGTATAACACCGGACCGTGTTTGTTACACTAAACAGTATTGGAAATATTTTATACCTTTCTGTTTAATAAAATTAGATGCTTAGTCGGGTGCGGCTGGACCCATGTCCCAAAGATTCACACCGCCTAGTCTTCTCACAGAGAGAGGTTTGCCTTTCATTGATTCGAAGTTGGAGACGTTGGGCCAGATGCGGTTTCTTAAGATATTAAGCTTGTGAAAAGAGTGATGCAAATAGTGTTGCACATGGGTTTGCTAGTTTTTTATATATTTTTTTTATTTTTTTACGAAAAATTTCAATATATTCATATTCAATCATGGTAGTACAATGAACACTAAAAATAATAAAAATTACATCCAGATCCGTAGACCACCTAATGACGACTGCAAACACTGAAGCGATCCGAAGGCGCGCTGCCGTCATCGCCCCTTCCTCGCTGGAGCCGAACAAACCTTGTTGTGGTAGACAATCGTGAAGTCGTCGTGCTAAGGCCTCCTAGGACCAGCGGACCAGAGCAACAACCGCCACCGTTGAAGAGTATCATAGAACGGAAGTATCCAACCCGGCCCGAAGACGCACGAACGTAGATGAACTGCGACAACATCCGAGCAAATCCACCAATGACAGATTCATCGGAGATACACCTCCACACGTCCATCGATGATGCTAGACGCACCACCGGAACAGGAGAATAGGCGAGGAGAGGGTTATGGGTGTGTTGTTTAACGACTTATATCAAATGATTGTGAAACTATTATTTGAATTTTAGTGTGTGGGTTGGAAAAAGCATAATAAATCGAAACATCTTTTTCCATGACAATCTTCTACTCGCTCTCCATATGAAAATATAAGATGTTTTTGCAGTTTACATCTTATATTTTGATACAGAGGTAGTAGTTAAGTAGTCGGGGAGCCAATTAATGATATGCATAACATCAATTAATTACAAACTATTAATTAGACGGCAGCTTTGTTATAGTTACCTATTGCAATCGGCCAATAGTTACTAAGATAACCACATGCCAACTTATAACAGAAGGGTATTAAGATGACAGTTTGCAGGGGCGGAGATAGGCCTATGGCAAGTGGGGCTATAGCCTAGGGCTAGTAATGATGGCCCTTGTAATTGTTTCTTGGTCCAACAGGCCTAATCCTCAAGCTCCGTCTCTGGCACTTTGTGGTAACTATATATTCTCCTCTTTTTTTTTGAGGGTAACTATATATTCTCCTTGGTTGTTGGGAAAGAACGTTTGTCATGTATCCCACCAGCGCGACACAGTTTGTGCGGTATATATATGATCTCACCAGTGGCCGATGCATGATATCAGCACAACATCAGCTGAAAGCCTGTGCGGGTCGGTGTCGCGCGATGATAGCTCGCTACAAGTAGTTAGTCGTTACTGCCACCCTCATCCTATATGTGCTAGCTGCACGAGTGGAGCTGATGTATTGCTACGACAAGCTAGCTAGCGCATGCATCTATCTATTCAGCATGCCCAAGAAGCAGAGCCTCTGGCAGAGGCTCTTCTCCGCCGCCCTCGGAACTCGGCCTCCGATCTCCCGCCGAGACACCGCCACCGCCACCGCCGTGACCGAATCCGAATCGACACCGCACCCTACCACGCTGCACCACCACGGCAGGTCCTCCCATCCTTCCATGGCAGATAAGCTCGCCGCCGGGCAGACCCTCGTCCTCGACGTGGACGCCGGGCTCCTCCTCCCGTCGTCGGCCTCCCCCTTCCCCCACTTCATGCTCGTGGCGCTGGAGGCCGGAGGGTACCTACGAGGACTCGTACTTCTCCTTCTCTACCCAATCATGTTCTGCATGGGCGGCGACAGCGACGCCGCCGTGAGGATGATGGCCATGGCGGCCTTCTGCGGGTTGCGCGCGGGCCCGTTCCTCGCTGGCCGCGCCGTGCTGCCCAAGTGGCTCATGGACGACGTGGCCGCCGAAGGCTTTGAGACGATGAGGGTGAGTGGTGCCGCCGGCGGGCGGAGGGTGTGCGTGGCGAGAAAGTTGCCGAGGCTGATGGTAGAGGGGTTCCTGAGGGAGTACCTCGGCGCGGAGGCGGTCGTCGGGAAGGAGATGAAGGTGCTCTGGGGGTTCTACACAGGTCTAATGGAGGAGCAAGACAAGGTGATGTTGGAGGAGGTGGAGAAGATCATGCTGGAGGGTAATGATGCCGTGGGATTCTCTGGGTCGCTCGAGTTTCTCCAGCATCCCCTCGCGCGCTGTTGCAAGGTACGTGACATAACTCCACAGCTAGCTAGCTTCTTGTTTTATTTGCTACTCGCGTAAGTCAATTTTTGGAGAATGCAGCCTGAGGCGAAGAGTCCTTTTATAGTGCATCCGGACGATATAGACCGTCCGTCGGAGCGGATTCCACGGTTCAAATCTAATGCAATAAGCAGCCATAGGAGATGTACTTTTTCTCAAAAAGGGAAAGACCCCGTCCTGCCGTAGGAGATGCATGGAGACGAGTAGGGGTGAGAAGCTAGAGGATGAAGAAGGGAGAACAAACAAGAAGAGGGCAAGAAAAAAGGCACGAGAAAGAACCTAGCCATCAGATTTTAATGCACTGTCTGGAAAATTTAATTAAGGTCAATTTTTAAGGCAACGGCCATAATAATGCACGTGCACGCAGAGCTTGATACTCCCTTTGGCGCACACACATTACAAAAGTTAATTTTAATGCATTGTCTGGAAAATTTAATTAAGGTCAATTTTTAAGGCAACGGCCATAATAATGCACGTGCACGCAGAGCTTGATACTCCCTTTGGCGCACACACATTACAAAAGTTAATTTTAGCAACAAAAAAATCAATAAACTCGCTCTAGTCATTATTATAAGGTGTTTTCGATATTCTAATATGGACTGTATATGGATCGACTGGCCCTGCAAAAAATAGACTACATAGATTGAAATGAACGAAGAACTTTTCATTTTGTTTTATGAGAAAGCAATTTTTTAGTCGGCAGGAATGGCGCAGTAAGGAGGATCGAAGCCACGACCTCTTGGAATAAGAGAATGTGGTGCATCAAGCTAGCCAACTCACCCAAAATTAGTTGTTATTAATAGTATCCAGATCTTTCTTATATGCTTAGCTAGGTATTTTTTTACCACATTGAATGTGACGTGAGAAAAATGTTTTTTTTTCAACCA
Source organism: Triticum urartu (assembly GCF_003073215.2). Classification (NCBI taxonomy): domain Eukaryota; kingdom Viridiplantae; phylum Streptophyta; class Magnoliopsida; order Poales; family Poaceae; genus Triticum; species Triticum urartu. The sequence continues at coordinate 657,781,625 of NC_053026.1, forward strand.
AATTTTCTTTCCCTTGTTTGAACATTTTCTTTCCCTTTTTCTATTTAGAAGGCATTGAATTTTTTTTCTAGATTGAAAGTCTCGTTGTGACAGTTGGAGTAACCATTTTTAATGTCCCGGTAATTTTCTCGGTAAACATCATGATAACTTAATGTACTATAGAGTGATAACTTGCATAGCACAAGTGTGGTAATTTTTACCTGAAAAAAAGTCATCAGAACATTGTTTGACACGAAAAATAATAACAAACAACGATGGTTATCGTGTTATTATCTCTCTACGCGCCAGAGGAAATAAAAAATTGCGGGCGTGCCAGTGTACTAAGTACACAAATAAACAGAGGGAAACATGCACTTTATTAATCTCTCACTGGAGAAACAAAATTACAAGATCCCTTTACATATGCGCTCCGTGGCCTACTAGCGCGGCCTGCCTGACTGTGGCGATTGCGGTCTCCTGGTTCCCGGGGCCTCGGAAGGCTCCCGGTTAATTACTCCCGCGGGTTGCTTCGCGAGAGACCTCCGATTAAGCTGTGTGGTCGTCTTCGTTGTCTTCGCTTCTTGTCCTCCATGCATGATGATGGTGATGTGTGTGTGGGCAGCGGCAGAGCCCGTGTCCTCGTCGATACACGCGCCGCAAGTGGCGTGGCCTTAGCGGTGGCCGCGCCTGCCCTGGCCGTCGTGCCTCGTCGGTCTTGGCGGCGTTGGAGTAGTTGGTGTTGGGGTAGCATGGGTCGCGGTCGGCTCAGACTTCTTGATGACCTGTTGCTTCATCGGGGTGTTCAAGGGACTACGCCTTGCGGGAGTAACGGTTTGGGAAGACCGGCATCAGTGTAAAATAAACTGATACACGCTCATATTGGCATGGCCGGGGTGGTAGGCGCCTCATTTTGGCTAGACACCAAGTATTTGGCGGTCTGCCAAGGCAAAGGCGCCGCCTCATAGGGCTGTGGAAAGTGGTGTCGCAAAGGCCGCATCGCCTTGGGCTGGTACTACGCCAAAGGGTCACCTGTACGCCAGCGACGCCATGGACCTATACGCCAAGGACCTGTCCGCCATGGTGAGTGCGCCTCTCGAAGGAGGGACCGGTCTTGTACTGCGTCGCTGCAAACTCCGGCTCGGTGAAGGATCTGTACGCCATAATGGGTGCGCCTCTCGAAGGAGGGCAATGTCTTGGGCTACGTCGCCGCAGGCTCCGGTTCCGCCATGGCATCTCCTCCAGAAAGCAAGACACCAGACATGTGCATCGCGATCGGAACACCACGAACCTGTGCACCGGAGAGACCCGTTCGCTGTGACCTGTGCATCGTGACCTGTTCGCCGGGACTTGTGCCTTGTGACCTGTTCGCCGGGGACATATAGAGCGCCATGGTAGAGCACTGGGGCTGGCGATTGGGCAGCGTCGGTGGCGAGCTCCGTTGCTTCAGAGTCATCTCCAACCAAGAAAATGGCACGCCCGGTGGGACCTGTTCGCCGGGGACATATAGAGCGCCATGGTAGAGCACTGGGGCTGGCGATTGGGCAGTGTCGGTGGCGAGCTCCGTTGCTCCAGAGTCATCTCCAACCAAGAACATGGCACCTGAAAGTGAAAGGCTTGGCGTAGACAAACTCCGGCGATGTCGATGCAGTTTTCTGTCCCGGTGAAGTCGTCTCCAGCGGCGGCGACCGGATCGCGCGAGTGTCATCACCGGTGACCGGCACGTACCCTCGGTGTGGTGCATGCATGCTGGATGTGAGGGAGAGAGACAATATAAAAATTAGACGATCCTCTCACCATCCGAAAGAGTGAACTTGGTGTTCATGCCGATGCCGCCGAGGTTCCCTGAGCGTAGATGGATGAACGCCGGCCTCCTCCTCTCCGTGTATGCCGGCGTGGATGCCCGCGTTCTTGGTCCGGCTGGCGATCCGGCTTGCGAGAGTTCTTCGGAGAGCTTCTTGCGTCGCGCCGGACGCCTGGTGCTGAGTTTCTGCGTTGGTGGATCGATCTGTTTCTGCCTGCCTCGGGCCTCTCGAGACTAGCCTTGTGTCTCTATATTTATAGGCAGAGAGAAGGGGCGCTGGCTGCGTAGGAGCCACGCCACGGCCGTTCGGCCGTTCCGATTTTCTCGTACGAGCTCGACCGATTCGGCTGCTCCCATCTTCTTGTTCAAGGGCTAGGCCGTTCTTATCTTCTCTTGGCGTCCTTATCTCCTCCGCTGGCTTTCTTGGCGCCTACACCTGTTTTAGTAGTAAGAGAAAATGTGTGTACAAACATGCATGTTACCCAAGTATTTTGGGTACTCGGAGAAGTATAATACGCGCTGGCCAGTGCGCCGGTACACGGGTATTCAGAACTGATGCGCGGACGTTCAGGTATATGTACGAGTCGACGAGACGTCAATGGGAACTGCTCCGGACCTCTACAACTGCAAGGTTAGCTAGCTACATGATCAAATACGTAGAGTGGTGTGGCTCATACTATGCATGTAATCATAGGTATATGCTAGTTGGTACGTGGGCAAACTCAACATGCATGCATGCACCGGCTAGCACGTAAATACTTCCTCCGTTCCTAAATATTTGTCTTTTTAGACATTTCAAATGACTACTACATACAGATGTATGTAGACATATTTTAGAGTGTAGATTCACCCATTTTGCTACGTATGTAGTCACTTGTTGAAATTCCTAGAAAGACAAGTATTTAGGAACGGAGGGAGTACTTAGCAATTCACCCATACAAAGATGACCACCCATGAAATAATGTGTGCAATGTCAAAAAAAAATGTGTGCACGTACAAAATTAGAAAAAAAAAGGTGCACACCTCCCTTGATCAAACTTGCATCCACGTAACCTGCATTAACACTCAAAAGAAGAAAACTCCCAATAGTTAATTTAGATTAGTCACATACTAAAAAAAATCATGGATCCATGACCTTTTTTATTACTATTGAAAGCATTTAACTTCTCTCATGTGGTGCAAATTCACATCGAACAAACATATCAACATGAGCACAAGCTTGACATGTTCTGTGTGAGCATGGTAATTTACGCATCAACACCTGAAAATTTACATCCAAACACCGTGGTAACTTTGGTGGGGGCGGGGGTTGTAGTTATACACCTCCGATAACTTATATGGGAATAGTATGATAATTTATGCATCATAGTCCTGATAACTTATGTGCAACATGTTGATAATTTTTGACACAGGAAAATAAAGTTGAAGAAATATGTCCCCGATCATTTTTGAGTGAATTACATAGTAAATTACACAACCGCAGACCCGATGATAACTTGCGTACAAACGCAGTGATAATTTTGATCCCGATAACTCATGTGTAAATAACATGGTAATATATGCACAACTGCGTTGATAGCTTACTTAGTCCAGGTGTGATAACTTTTGACCGGGAGGGCGGACTTGTTGAAAAACACACTTCCGTGACTTGTGTTGAATATCATGGTAACATACACACAACAGAGTTGATAACTTAGTTAGCCCAGGCATTGTCGAAACATACCAACATGAGATCTAGTTTTGGATGTCTCATCGCAATAAATCTTTTTATGTGAAAATGATTTTTTATCAGAATGACGGTTTGAGTTACAAAACATTTTCACTTTTTTTGAATTTCGGATGGAATCTTTCTTGTGATTAGCACTTTTCGTCCTTTAGGGCATGCGTGAATGTGCATATGGGAAGAAGGTCGAAGGAACTATTTTTTATGCCTCGATAATTTCTGTGTAAACAACATGATAAATTATGCTCAACTGGCATGATAACTTGCGTAGCATATGCGTGGTAACTTTTTACCTGAGAAAAAAGTCATTGAAATATACCAACATGGGATCTAATTTTAAAGATCTCGTTGCGACGAATCTTTTATGTGAAAACAATTTGTCGATCAGAGCGACAATTTGAACTACAAAACATTTTGATATTTCAAATAGGGAGAATTTAAGATGACACCAGCATCTTATCATCTAGTGCATGCATGCATGTGCACGTGGGGAAAGGATGAGAGGCCATTTTTAATGTCCGGTAATTTTTATGAAAACAACTTGATAACTTAAGTGTCGCAGACATGATATCTTACGTAGTACATGCCTAGCAACTTTCGACTAAAAAAAGGTCATTGAAACATGTCTAATGGGATCTAGTTTCGCAGGTCTCGTCACGACGAATATTTTATGTGAAAACAGTTTTTCAATCCGACAGACGGTTTGAGTTACAAAACATTTTCAAATTTCAGTTTTGAAAAGAATCTGCTGACATCATCACTTTTATTTTTTCTGCATGCATGTAATTATGAGCTTCTAATTAAGTAAACTGGACACTGCACATAGCAAAGGAAACAACACCGAAGCTAGTAGTATCTGCATGTGTGCATGCATGCGTTCAGATATGTTGCTTACATTCAGTATGATAGAAAGTTAGCACAGTCCTTTGTTTTATGGCCGTACTCTTTTTTTTCTCGGAAATAGGAATTTTCTGTGTATGTCAAACTTTTTTCTAACACATCTACTTTTCTCTGTCGGTACGTGTAGAATGTCTACCTCGTGACACGAGACGACAGAGCCACATGGCAGGCGCTGCCGAGGAGCATGTACCCCAAGGCCATGGTGTTCCACGACGGCCGCCTCGCATTCCGGCCGACGGCCGGCAGCACACTCGCCATGTTCATGTGGTTGCCATTTGGTGTTGCCCTTGGAGCCGCCCGCCTCACCGTCGCACTCACCGTGCCATATCGATATTCCACACCGATCCTGGCATCCACCGGCATGTCATGGCGCCTAAAGGCCGGCGAGCGGCCGACACAGCTGGGCGCCGACGGTGAGCGAGGACGTCCGCGCGGGCAGCTGTATGTGTGCAACCACCGCACGCTCATCGACCCGGTGTACATATCGGTGGCGCTGGACCGACCGGTGCGGGCCGTGTCGTATAGCCTCAGCCGCTTCTCGGATCTCCTCTCGCCGATCGGCCGCACCGTGCGGCTGGCACGAGACCGCGACGTTGACGCGGGCATCATGGGCCGCCTCCTGGACAGCGGCGACCTCCTCGTCGTCTCCCCCGAGGGCACCACCTGCCGGGAGCCGTACCTGCTCCGGTTCAGTCCGCTATTCGCGGAGCTGAGCGACGACGTGGTACCCGTGGGCCTCGCCACCGAGACGGGCATGTTCTACGCGACCACTGCGGGGGGACTCAAATTCCTGGACTCGCTCTACTACATGGTGAATCCGAGGATGTGCTACACGGTACAGTTTCTGGAGCGGGTGAGCACGTCGGCGGTCAGGGAGAGGAAGGTGCCGAGCACCGACATGGCCAACCTCGTGCAGAGGAAGATGGGGCATGCGCTCGGATACGGCTGCACCATGTTCAACAGGAAGGACAAATACCTCATGCTTGCGGGCAACGACGGCAAGTGCTCCATTGCTCCTGCAGTGAGGAGCTAGCTAAGAACAACCGATCGATGATGAGTCGATCATATCAGTTCAAGTTCAGGATGGGTCATAGACGACACCTCCTCACCTCATAGCTGCAAAATGGAGCTCGTTGTATCTGTTTTCAAATGGTCTAAACAAAAAAGTTTGTCATGGTTAAAGTAATACTAGATTTGAATGGTCGGCCTTGACCATGGTTAAAGTAATATTCCCTCCGTCCCAAAATAAGTGTCTCAATTTTATATTAACTTTAGCAGAAAATTGTAGTAAGGTTGAGACACTTATTTTAAGATGGAGGGAGTAGATTTGAATGGTCTAAACAAAAAGGATTGCCATGGTTATGGCAATAAATTTCCATGTCGAAAATACACCATTGCCATGGTCCAAAGAATGATATGGTTCAAAAAGAAATCTGCCATGGTGCAAATAATAAAATTGTCATGGTCCAAACAAAAAGAATGTCATTGTTGAAAAGTAAATCTGTGATACATCTCCAACGTATCTATAATTTATAAAGTATTCATATTATATTTATTCTCCTTCCTATCTGGCGTCTAAATATACTCGGCCGCCACGGCGCGGAGTAAAAGTTCTGCCTCTCTCGTTCCCCCCCCCCTCCCCCACCGCCTCCTCGTCAGTGGACCTCCCGACGACCGTCCGCCGGCCCCGCCACTACCTTGTCACCTCCCTTGGCCCTCGCCGCCCATCTTCCCGTCTTCGAGCCCGTTCGCCGCTCATCGCCGTCGCCGGAATCAAGGTGAAACACCGTCGCCGTAATCGATTCGTTGAATTGCTCTCAAATCTTCTTCCTCTTTTGCGGCCGCCGCATCTAACCTTTCTTGTGCACCGTTGCAGATCATTCACATGCGTCGCCACCCGCTGGTTTGGCCTAAACGTCGCTGGCAGGCCGGTGCACCACCACTGCCTTCCAAGTGTTCGACGGTTTGCCTAGGAGAGTTTTTTCATTTCGTTTTGTTTTTTACAATCGAATTCAACTGAGCCGTTTGAATTGAAGATGAAGAGGTTGAGAGAGATGGTCTTCGAGGACTTGTCGTCATCCAAAGAGGAAGAAGACGACAAAGACTTTGAAACCATTCTTAGCATGATTTTCAATGATGATATTCGACACCCGAGGAGAGAATCGCAGTTTAGCCGCATACAACTTAACTGTGATAGAGAGGAGGGCCATGCCAAGATCATGAGAGACTACTTTGATCCAAATCCAACCTATCCGGAGAAGTACTTTCACCGGCCCTTTTGGATGCTCACACATGTTTTCTCTGACCGTTGCAAATGCCATTGAGAGGTATGATGAATGGTTCAAACTTCGAAGAAATGCATCCGGAGAGATAAGTGCAAGCTCTCTGATGATGTGCATCGCAGTTGTTCTAGTTTTGGCATGTGGGTGTTCGGCCAATGCAATTGACAACTATGTCCGCATTGGTGAAGACACAATCTTAGAGTCCATTTGAAGGTTCACTAAAGCAGTGACCGATGTTTTTGGACCGGAGTACTTGAGGGCATCCAACGAGGAAGACACTCAGAGGCTAATGGGAGAGAATGAAGCAAGAGGATGTCCATGGATGCTTGGGTCACTTGACTGTATGCACCGGATCTAGAAGAATTGTCCTGCAGAGTGGAAAGGTCAGTACAAAGGCCACTGCAACAATCCAACAATCATTCTTGAGGGAGTTGCAACTCGGGATCTTTGGATATGGCATTCATTCTTTTGTTTGCCTGGCTCTCACAATGGCTTGAATGTGATGTCTAGATCACCACTGTTTGCTAGTCTTATTACAAGAGGTGCTTCTGCTTGCAACTATTCAGTCAGTGGGCACAACCACTCGATGGGTTACTATCTTGTGGATGGCATCTATCCCCCATGGGCCACATTAGTTAAACCAATTCCGCGTTCAGAAGGTAACAAAATATTCATTTTGCTCAATGTCAAGAAGCGGCTAGGAAAGATGTGGACAGAGCCCTCGGTGTGCTTCAGAAGAGCTTTGCAATTGTTCCTGCCCCTGCCGAGTACTGGAGCTCCAAGGTTCTATGGCAAATCATGACTTGTTGCATCATATTGCAAACATGGTAATTAAAGATAAGACACGTATGCAGCATGAGAACTTTCAGTACATCACCAACGGACTCCTGTTGAGCTAGAATCGATCCAAATAGGATCCAGGCATTCCTTGAAGGGCATCACATGATCGTGAACCGACAAGTTCATAATCAGTTCCAAGAAGATCTTATTGAGCATCACTGGCGACTTCACAACACTTCGTAGTTTTGCGTTTACATGTCATTTGCTACATTTAAACCATTCAATGTGTTTAAATTTGAATTATGCGGTATGCAAACTTTGAATTCGGTTTGTAAACTATATTCGTGATTTGCTTGAACCTTCATATTTATATTTAGTTTCTAATGTGTGCTAATATGTAGTTGCAATGTATTTAGGGGATTGGCTAGGTCCGACCAAAAGTTAGTGGAGTAAATATAATCCACTAAGCTTTACTCGGCCAAATCCTCCTATGTTTTACACAGGATCAGTTAGAGTTGGCCTAACAGTGCATGATGGGTCGCGCATCAAACCCATCAAGCGAACGTTCGCACTCGAGTGATGTCCTAATTAAGAGAGACTAGGTAAGTTCGAAAGTCCAAAGGCAAAAAAGATAATAAGAAAGATATTGTGACGGCCATTCACCAGGTAGCTGATCTGAGGTGGCCATCCTTCAACCTTGTCAACTCAATTAATTCTGTTTTGCTTCCTAAGTGAGATGATGCTGAGGGCGTGGAGCATTTTAGGCTGATTAGCCTTGTCCATAGTTTTACTTGCATCTTCTCAAAGATGCTTCCTCGAGTGTGGTGACCTTCCTAAATGGCATCATCTTCGTCAGTCAGAGCGCCTTCATTAAACGACGTTGTATCCATGACAACTTCTTGCACATTAGAAATTTTCTCACCGACGTGCACCGGAAGAAGTGCCCCAAATTATTCATTAAGCTCGACATCTTTAAGGCATTTGACTCGGTTAGCTGCCCTATCTGTTAGAGGTCCTCTCAGCCCTCAGTTTTGGTCAGCGTTTCCGCGGTTCATTGAGTTCCTATCTCTTGCTTCCGCGTCCTCGCCCATGCTTCTCATTGGCCAGCCGGCAATTAAAGAATATGGCCTGAAGTTCAGAAGGCCAAGTCAATCATTCATCATGTTCCAAATTTGTAGCGAGAAGCAACATTGTAAAAGCAAATGTGTTGCCATCTTCGGGCCCTTTCATAAGGAGCAAAGCCCACAACTCGGACATCCATGCTCGGAAGATGATACGCCGCTCATACCTGGCTTTGAATTAATTTTTGAGTAGTCCAAAATTTCCAAATGGTAGGCTTAATGAAATGGACGTGCCCCCGTGAACCATGCGTAATAAGCGCAGGCCACGGAGTAGCATCCGGAGGTTGACACCTTCGACAATATAGTGTCGGCTTGATTGTATGGAGTTGAACTCGGGATGTAAATCGCCAAAGGTTGATGCATTCAACGCAGGTGAGTACGCACCATAGTATTTTAAGGCACACACCCATATCGCAAGTAATTCCTCCACTCCGATGAATAAGCCATGCACATATCCTAAAATTCAACTTTAACATAAATTAGACCAATGTATTTTGTTGGCCTAAAATTATACGATCAAAAAGTTTTTCCAAATAGAAATTCAATGGTATGAGTATTTTTACATACAACCCATACTTGGTTGGTCCAGTTTACGGGCAAAGTTAATTTTTTGAAATATGGCCACACAAGTAATCAAAGATGTGCCCTTCTGGTGTGATAGTCCACTCAATACCGTTGCTAGCTTGTAGAGCATGATACTGCTAAAAAAACTTGTATAGCATGTTACTGCTCAAAAAAAAAACTTGTAGAGCATGTCATGTGTTTCTGCTGCATTGTGCAGCCTCATCAGCGGCTTATTTGTGTCTAGGAAACTCGTAGTAATTTCGTGAGTTTTTTTTTTGACGGTTGCCCATTCTTTTACGTGATTTTGGCTGTGAAAAGCTTACAGCAAGTGACGGCCGGACAGAGGGGACAGAAGAAGCAGAGGAACCAGAAGAGAAGTCCAAAGACAGATGCATAGCGACACAACTCAATCGATCTCATCAAGTTGCGACACAAATTTACTACCACCACCAGCAGCCTGACCGCCGTAGATCATTTTTTATTCATCGCCATCATTTTATTCCAGCATCATAACAGGAACATGCGTGCGTGCATGGACGCATCACGCACTCAGCTAGGCTAAAGCTATAGTCTCTCGTCTCTCATGGACGGAGGTACGTAGCCTACCTATAGCTGAGCCATACGCGCTAGGCGAGCTGGCGCCTAGCCTAGCAGTGCGGGACGGCGAGGCCGCAGGAGACGAGGGTCTCGCGCGCGTGGGGGCTCTTGATGTAGGCGCCGAGGGAGGGGTCCTTGGCGTACTGGCAGAAGCACGCCTGCTGCGCACGCAGGTTGCCACAGCACCCGTCGCTCGGCTTCGCGCCGGTGGTGATCGCGGGCATGCACACCGTCAGCTGCCCCACCTCGCACGCCGCGAGCGCCCCGCCGGGCGCCGCCACCAGCAGCGTCAGCATCATGGCCGCCAGCAGGACCTCCTTCCTCATCGCCATGGCCGTCGTCGTACGTACGTTGGTCTACTCCTTGCTCACTCTCGCTCTCGCAGTGGCAAGTGTTGTGTGTGATGGAGTGCTGCAATGGTGGTGTGGAGACGGAACTAGGGACTCCCGGTGTATTTATAGGCGGTCATGCACGGTCCCAGACTCCGAGCTCGATCGCCAGCCATGTGCCGCCAAGTGAGTGAGATGCACGTCGATCACTGGCAACCTTGATAATTAACACCCCACCTGCCGCCATGACTAGGGCATGGTTAAAGTTAATCACCCATGCATGCATGCAGAGTTAAGGCATGTGCTGCAGTAGTTGGGCATGACTAGGGAGGGTCAGCAAACAGGTTGACGCACGCATGCATGGGCATTCAACTCCAGTCGGTAGAAGGTCAGCCGAGTAGTTCGTACTGCATACGTCCATGCTCGGTGATGCAAGGATCCAAATGCGTCTGGCCACCAGCTGCCGCCGTGTACAAATTAACTACAAACGTACGTTCTCTTGTTCGGCATAGAGAGGTGTGTTCCGTTCACCCATTTACAAAGTTCCTCGCTCGCTCGGTGTCAACGTCATCGATCGCGCCTCCGCTGACTCGTTCCTTTCTTACCAACAAACAATACGCGCTTGAAAGACATCCTGATACATACGGCGAACATCATTTGCTTATATAGGGATGAGTATATTTTTCGTCCTCAACTATTTTCGGAAGTCTACAAATGATCTCTTAATTTCAAAACCAGCAAATCCTAGTCCCTCAACTTTTAAAACCGGATAAGTTTAGTCCTTCGTACCGTTTAGAATGGTTTGGTGCTGACGTGTACATGGTTTTAACTAAAACTAGACTTGTCACGTAAGTTTGACCGCCATGTCACACAGGTTTAATTGACCGCCACATCAGTATCTACAAACTCACCGTGGCCACTGTCATCGAGCCACTGCTCCTGTAGCCTGTAGGAACTCGCGGCAATGTACGGGTGCCGGCCAGAGGGCGCTGTGCTGCAGTAGCAACAACACCTCCTCGGCAGCTCGTCAGGAGGCGCCGGCTGGGCTCAGGCGTGCTCTACGAGATTGCATATGGGTATGTACGCACCGAAGCTGGCTTGGGTTCCACCGAAAGACAATACACACGTACAGTAGAGTTGCTGGACCGATTCACAAGAGACTAGCTAGCTACGTACTAGATGGATTTTCGCCGGATTGGAAAACGCCTTGGCTCTCACCCGGAGAGGAGCTCGTGCCTCCGCCGCATACCACCGGAGCTTGAGAAGCACCTCGCCATGTCCTTGAGCAACCTCGATCGACAGTGTGCACGGAGACAGGGTATCGGAGTCGAGCCTGGACGTGGATTCATCTGCATCAGCCGGTAGGTCCGTGCACGTACGAGGTCGCCCATGGACATCCTTCGCTCGCCCCAGGACGCACTGGTGACCCTCAAGTGGCACAAACTGCAACGCTTCTTCTTTTTGGATGCCGCGCAAAACCGCTCATCAGAGGCGCCAGGACGTTGGGCGGGCGGCTGGGCATGGCCTCGGTGTCGAAGAAGGGCATGCTGTAGACCTGCTGTGCGGCCCTCGACGCCACCGTTCGAAAATATAGCAGGCGCATGACACATGTTTGATAAAATGCCAAGAAAAAACATGACATGTCATCAACAAAACCACTCAAAGCGGTATGAGGGACTAAACATATCCTGTTTAGAAGTTGAGGGACTAAGGTTTACTGGTTTTGAAGCGAAGGACCATTTCTATACTTTTGAAAAAAAATTAAGAGACACTACTAGAATCTGCAAATAGCTCTAGGGTTGAAGCGCTTCTCTAGAGCTAAATTGGACACCTTAGGGACATAAAGGTTTCCTAGGGTACACATTGAAAACCCAAGGGACGGTATTATTTCCTTTGGGTCTAATTGCGCATCCAAGGGATACTCCGTGCGTGGGACCAGCCATGCTGGCCTGTTTTCCTAAGGGTTATCTTATTAGCTCTAGGGAAAGATCTATACCTAGGATGAAGAAACAAAACTCTAGAGACTGAACATATGGTGCAAACGGGGCTTTAACGTTCCAACTAACGCCGTAGAGTATCCCTAGTGTTTGTAATGTTAACCCTACGAAGGTTTACACACACTTAAATATGTATTTTACACCTAAGATTTATATCTAAATATACTTACAACAAATATAGAATATCAAGAAAATTTAAACCTACAAGGAAAAATAAATGTGAAAATAACATAAATTGTGCAAAAAGAAAACGTAAGTTGATTGACCATATTTTTTTCTGACATATATGTCGAGCCATCACTTTTTGTGCACACACTTGATGAATAAATGTACATGAGTAAGTGAAATAGGTGGAAATAAGTGCATATTTCTTTGAGGGTTAGATATACACAATGAAAAATAATAGCCAAGTACTCCCTCTGTTCCAAATTACTCATCGTAGAAATAGATGTATCTAGAACTAAAATACATCTAGATACATTCATTTCTGCGACGAGTAATTCGGAACGAAGCGAGTAAATCTTTTTGCCTTTTCTTTCCCCGAAAAATCAGTAGTGCCTAAATTGGCTATACACGCGCCCAGAATTGGCTGTTGGCCATCGCCGTTGCAGGCCCGGGCTCCCGCGGCTGTCGCTGCCGCAGCCGCAGCCGCAGCCGCCGTCTCTGCTGCATCTGTAGCAGACCTGGGCTCCCACGGCTGCCGCTGTAGAGGGGCCACCGCTGCCACTGTAGAGGGTCCGCCGCCGCCGCTGCAGAGGGTCCGCTGCCGTGGAGCTTGACCGACCTGCCGCCCTCGACAACAACTTCAGGCGGAGGCCTCCGTGCTGCTGCCACCCTGCTCATACCCTGCCGCCCTTGACCAATACGTCCTCGGTCTGCAATCTGCTGCAACTATAGGCGTCTTCTTCAATTTCAGAATCAAAGGCTCCATTAGGTGAGCTCACATGACAATTTTTCCCTCATGTTCCTATATGTGTCTGATGCATTCAGTTTAGGGATCGGTAAATGAATTTTTTTAGAGATCTTTTTACTCCATGAAGATGAAGCTCACATCTAGGAAGTTGTGATCCCTAAAAAAAAACGGTCTATTTGTGTATATTTGTTTTCTGATTAAAACTGTGTATTTCTTCATCTCATAAAACTGTAAGCTGTATATTTGTGTTCTGATCAAGAAATTGACTCTGATGCAGAATCAGAAGATGGAGAGGACTTGCAATTATCTCATGAAGACATTGATGATTTCTAGTAGTTTTCTTGTTGTTTGAGATGACATTTTCCTCAATGTATTTTTAAATCTGGACATTGATGATTTCTGGTTGTTTCCCTTTGTGTTGTACTTAAAAATTCTATCTCTTGTGGTTATATTTGTCTCTAGTTATTTCTCTTTGTGTTGCACATTTTTCTGCTGCTATACTTATGCCAATTCAGAAATGTGTAATTTTAGTTATGTTTTCTATAGACCTTACTAATGCATTTCAATTCAGTTTTATAGGATGACAATTTCACACCGCCGCCGCCGGGGGTCATCCTCTACTAGCAGTGCTACTACAAGTGCTACACCAGGGCAAGAGATGGTTTCATCCCCAAAAATGTCCGCTGGTACAAATGATGGTGAGTGGCTTCCACCTCCAAAATTCTTAAGAGGTTCTGCAGAACTTCCACCACCTACTGGAAATGAGTTTGAACGTCTGTTGATTAGACCTGACGGTGACACGTGAGTTATCATTTAATCCATGCATTACAGATTGGCACACCTTGAGGTGCTTTACATGTACAACATGACATACCTTGGGGTGTGTTTAACTTATATCTATTTTCTTGTCCTAGGCATTGGTTAGAATTACCTACACTAAGAAATAATGTGAGATAACAATCCTTTTAAAGACGCATCATCCTGGTTTGGTTGAGCAAAAAGGAAAACTTGTGTTTGCATCAACTTGAGAACACTATAAGCTAAAGCCCAGTGATGGGGTTCGTCCAAAAGCTGAGGAAATCGAGGAAGAATTTTGGGTAACAGATCTGGGTCCTTTTCAAAGTGTACTGCTGTAGTAAATATAAGTAACAGTTGCTTTCTTTTAGAAGTGTACTACTGTAGTAAATATAAGTAACAATTGATTTTTTGTGATCTATATTGCAGCTGAGGTCTAGGCATGAGGCTGAGTATGAAGCAAGTGCAAGGCTCCATATTGGCAGGTGTTGCAACCAACTCTTGGGTAGTATTTTGTACTATGCTCGCATACAGGCCGTAAGGGACCATGAATACAAACTTGAGAATCGCAGACTAAAAGAAAAATTTGCTGGACGACGTTATCTTGAAAAACATGAGTACATGGCTGTAAGACCATGGTGGTGCACTGTGTTTTCTCGGAGGCCTTAGTTGATGAATGGTGTGATGTTAATTGGATTGTGACATCTAAGGAAAATCGTGATAATCTTCTCAACTCTAAGTACAAGGCCCATAGAGGTGGATCTAATTCATTGACGACAGTTTGCCAAAAACTGGTACTCTCCTAACTTTTGAATAAATTAAGTATGTTTTTTTATGTAGTAACTTAGTTTTTTCTTGTCTTAGTCTGAGAAAGAAGGAAGAGAGGTATCTAAGATTGAGGCATGGATATACACACACACAGAGGAAAAGATCCAAAGAATCCTGATGCGTTAAAATAGCGTTGAAGCCACGGAATGCTTGGTATAATATCCATCCATTACTTGATATACTAAGTTTATGTTTTATTTTGTGGTACATTATTTTTTAATCATCTTTGCATATTGTTTGTCATCCAAAGGATCTGTACAAAGAGAAGGTTGTTAACATGCATGGGGAGGAATATGATTTGAAGCATTCTCCTGTTGAACCACAAGCCCTTTATGAAGCTGGTGGCAGGAAGCCGCGCGGAAAGTGGCCGCTATTGAATGGTGCCGTGGAGGGTAGAGAGACTCTTAGGGAGGTGCAGATCAATCGCACTTCGTCTTTGTCAAAGCGCCAACGACTAGAACATGGTAAAAGGATTGCTCAACATAATGAGTTAATGAAAAGGCATGCACAAAGTATGGTTGATTGGGGGAAATTTGTCCAGACTACAGTGGAGAGTAGCCTTGGTGGTGTGCACAAGTTTCGTATGGTGTGTATATTTCTCTTGTGCAGTCATTTTGTTTCTATTATAGCCACTTGACACAACTTTCCAATTTGTCTAAAAAAATTCAGACCATCGCATCCCTTCAAGGAATTCCAGCGCCTGAGATTCCATGCATTGTTATACCACCACCTCCAGCTTTTCTAACTTTAGCCACTTCGTCTCCAGTATGTTCTCCAGAAGTGGTATGTACCTATGTCTTTTTAAATCCAATGGCGCCAAATAGGCCAAATGAGAACAGAAAAGGAATATGTTGTAGTATATCAACAAATGCGCAAAACAAGTGAAAATTTCCCAGAATGGTAGTCGACATATGGTTGCACTTTGTTTTTTGGTTCAAATTTTTGGCCAAATAGTGTTGAATTGGTATTTTAATTTTACTTTTTAATCGGTTTGGAAAATATGATTGAAAATTTCGCAGAATAGTAGGCATCATATGGTTGTCCTTCTGCCAAAATTTCATAATTTTCTGGACATTTGTTATTTTGGTTCAATTTTTTTGCCAAATAGGGGCTGAATTGGTATTTCCATTTTATTTTTAGTTGGTTAGGCAAATACAATTGAAAATTTCCCAGAATGCTAATAATGACATTTGTGCAGCCCTTTGCCGGCGAACCAACAAATGATGTTGAAAATATGGATAATACATTACGTGGAGCGGAGGATGGAATGTTTGGCGGCTTCTTTGATGCAAATGGTAATGATGCGAATGGTGTTGCTGCTGGAACTTTCTCCCCACCTGGTGATGATTTACCTACATTTTGAGATATATGTCATCATGGTGAAGGAGGTGGTCTGAACTTTTTTTATTGATTAATTGGAAGCAAATGGACAGTTATCCTTTTGGCCATGCACTTGGTTAAGGTTGTGATATTCTGGATCAGTAACTCATATGATGCATGGTGTATGTATTCCAGGCTACTAATTGGCACCTAGGTAGATGACATTTCGTGAGTTCTAGGTACTGAGCTAGATGCCATCTTTTGTAAAGAGTGGTACTATTATGTATATGTTGGGGGGGAGGGGGGGGGGGCATTGCCCCCTACCCCTACCTCCTCCTCATTGCTTAAGTCCATCTCATTGGTTTCCAACTACAACAGAGATATCGCATATTAATGTTGCTATGATAGGTTGTATATGTGATTCTTGCGTTGGATTAAAGAGACTTCACATGAGATATGCTTTAACATCTCCGCGCTGCTGTGGAGATATATGCATGCTCTTGCGGTTCTGAGGCCATTATGCCACCCATCAGAGATCAATTTATAGCCATAGAAAGTAGCATATATATACTCGACATTAGTATCAGATGGCGAGGAGAGGCAGGTTGATTCAGTAGCTTGTTCAGGGAATGGTTTACGTAGTTATCGCAATGGCGCCCTTGTCCTTGTGATATTGCTTAAGGTGATGTGGCAAAACATCCCTTGCATCAACCGCTCACCTCTTTGCAACGTGCTTCTCCGGTATTTCTTTTAGTCCTCCTACTATTAAACTGGCACCAACATCCAGAAGAACACATTTTCCATCAAGCTCAGATATGAACTAATCCCATCCGTTCATAAATATAAGTCTTTTTTAGAGATTTTAACATGGCCTATATACGGAGAAAAATGAGTGAATATACACTCTAAAATATGTGTATATACATCTGTATTGAAATCTCTAAAAAGACTTATATTAGAAACACGGGGAGTAGTTTTTGTTGGGGAACGTCGCAGAAAACAAAAAAATTTCTACGGTTTCACCAAGATCCATCTAGGAGTTCATCTAGCAACGAGTGATCGGATGCATCTATATACCTTTGTAGATCGCGAGCGGAAGCGTTCAAAGAACGGGGATGAGGTAGTCGAACACGACGTGATCCAAATCACCGGAGATCCTAGCACCGAACGGACGGCACCTCCGCGTTCAACACACGTACGGTTAGCGTAACGTCTCCTTCTTCTTGATCCAGTAAGAGGGAAGGAGAGGTTGAGGAAGATGGCTCCAGCAGCAACACGACGGCGTGGTGATGGTGGAGCTGCAGTACTTCGTCAGGGCTTCGCCAAGCACTATGGAGGAGGAGGAGGTGTTGGAGAGGGAGAAGGAGGCAACCAAAGGCATGGGAGAAAAGCCCTCCTTCCCCCACTATATATAGGAGGGCCAAGGGGGGGCGCCGGCCCTAGGAGATCCAATCTCCTAGGGGGGTGCGGCCAAGGGGGAGGAATCCTTCCTCCCCAAGGCACCTAGGAGGTGCCTTCCCCTCCTAGGACTCTTCCTCCTTGAAACCCTAGGCGCATGGGCCTCTTGGGGCTGGTGCCCTTGGCCCATGTAGGCCAAGACGCACCCCCTACAGCCCATGTGGCCCCCCGAGACAGGTGGCCCCACCCGGTGGACCCCCGGGACCCTTCCGGTGGTCCCGGTACAATACCGATGACCCCGAAACTTGTCCCGATGGCCGAAACAGGACTTCCCATATATAAATCTTTACCTCCGGACCATTCCGGAACTCCTCGTGACGTCCGGGATCTCATCCGGGACTCCGAACAACATTCGGGTTACTGCATATACATATCCCTACAACCCCTAGCGTCACCGAACCTTAAGTGTGTAGACCCTACGGGTTCGGGAGACATGTAGACATGACCGAGATCGCTCTCCGGTCAATAACCAACAGCGGGATCTGGATACCCATGTTGGCTCCCACATGCTCCTCGATGATCTCATCGGATGAACCACGATGTCGAGGATTCAAGCAACCCCGTATACAATTCCCTTTGTCAATCGATATGTTACTTGCCCGAGATTCGATCGTCGGTATCCCAATACCTCGTTCAATCTCGTTACCGGCAAGTCACTTTACTCGTACCGTAATGCATGATCCCGTGACCAGACACTTGGTCACTTTGAGCTCATTATGATGATGCATTACCGAGTGGGCCCAGTGATACCTCTCCGTCATACGGAGTGACAAATCCCAGTCTTGATCCATGTCAACCCAACAGACACTTTCGGAGATACCCGTAGTATACCTTTATAGTCACCCAGTTACGTTGTGACGTTTGGTCACCCAAAGCACTCCTACGGTATCCGGGAGTTACACGATCTCATGGTCTAAGGAAAAGATACTTGACATTGGAAAACTCTAGCAAACGAACTATACGATCTTGTGCTATGTTTAGGATTGGGTCTTGTCCATCACATCATTCTCCTAATGATGTGATCTCGTTATCAATGACATCCAATGTCCATAGTCAGGAAATCATGACTATCTGTTGATCAACGAGCTAGTCAACTAGAGGCTTACTAGGGACATGTTAGTGTCTATTATTCACACATGTATTACGATTTCCGGATAACACAATTATAGCATGAATAAAGACAATTATCATGAACAAGGAAATATAATAATAATGCTTTTATTATTGCCTCTAGGGCATATTTCCAACAGTCTCCCACTTGCACTAGAGTCAATAATCTAGTTACATTGTGATGAATCGAACACCCATGGAATTCTGGTGTTGATCATGTTTTGCTCTAGGGAGAGGTTTAGTCAACGGATCCGCTACATTCAGGTCCGTATGTACTTTACAAATCTCTATGTCTCCATCTTGAACATTTTCACGAATGGAGTTGAAGTGACGCTTGATGTGCCTTGTCTTCTTGTGAAACCTGGGCTCCTTGGCAAGAGCAATAGCTCCAGTGTTGTCACAGAAGAGCTTGATCGGCCCCGACGCATTGGGTATGACTCCTAGGTCGGTGATGAACTCCTTCACCCATATTGCTTCATGTGCTGCCTCCGAGGCTGCCATGTACTCCGCTTCACATGTAGATCCTGCCACGACGCTCTGCTTGCAACTACACCAGCTTACTGCCCCACCATTCAAAATATACACGTATCCGGTTTGTGACTTTGAGTCATCCAGATCTGTGTCGAAGCTAGCGTCGACGGAACCCTTTACGACGAGCTCTTCGTCACCTCCATAAACGAGAAACATTTCCTTAGTCCTTTTCAGGTACTTCAGGATATTCTTGACCGCTGTCCAGTGTTCCTTGCCGGGATTACTTTGGTACCTTCCTACCAAACTTACGGCAAGGTTTACATCAGGTCTGGTACACAGCATGGCATACATAATAGAACCTATGGCTGAGGCATAGGGGATGACACTCATCTCTTCTATATCTTCTGCCGTGGTCGGACATTGAGCTGAGCTCAATTTCACACCTTGCAGCACAGGCAAGAACCCCTTCTTAGACTAATCCATATTGAACTTCTTCAATATCTTATCAAGGTATGTGCTTTGTGAAAGACCTATGAGGCGTCTCGATCTATCTCTATAGATCTTGATGCCTAATATATAAGCAGCTTCTCCAAGGTCCTTCATTGAAAAACTCTTATTCAAGTAGGCCTTAATGCTGTCCAAGAGTTCTATATCATTTCCCATCAAAAGTATATCATCTACATATAATACGAGAAATGCTACAGAGCTCCCACTCACTTTCTTGTAAACGCAGGCTTCTCCATAAATCTGCGTAAACCCAAACGCTTTGATCATCTCATCAAAGCGAATGTTCCAACTCCGAGATGCTTGCACCAGCCCATGAATCGAGCGTTGGAGCTTGCATACCTTGTCAGCATTCTTAGGATCGACAAAACCTTCCGACTGCATCATATACAATTCTTCCTTAAGGAAACCATTAAGGAATGCCGTTTTGACGTCCATTTGCCATATTTCATAATCATAGAATGCGACAATTGCTAACATGATTCGGACGGACTTTAGCTTCGCTACCGGTGAGAAAGTCTCATCGTAGTCAACCCCTTGAACTTGTCGATAACCCTTAGCGACAAGCCGAGATTTATAGATGGTCACATTACCATCCGCGTCTGTCTTCTTCTTAAAGATCCATTTATTTTCTATGGCTCGCCGCTCAACGGGCAAGTCAGTCAAAGTCCATACTTCGTTTTCATACATGGATCCTATTTCGGATTTCATGGCTTCTAGCCATTTGTCGGAATCCGGGCCCGCCATCGCTTCTTCATAGTTCGAAGGTTCACCGTTGTCTAACAACATGATTTCCAAGACAGGGTTGCCGTACCACTCTGGTGCGGAACGTGTCCTTGTGGACCTTTGAATTTAAGTAGGAGCTTGATCAGAAGCATCTTGATCATCATCAATAACTTCCTCTCTAGTAGGTGCAGGCACCTCGGGAACATTTTCTTGAGTTGCGCCATTTTCCGGTTCAAGAGGTAACACTTCATCAAGTTCTACTTTCCTCCCACTTACTTCTTTCGAGAGAAACTCTTTCTCTAGAAAGAATCCATTCTTGGCAACAAAGATCTTGCCTTCGGATCTAAGGTAGAAGGTATACCCAACAGTTTCTTTAGGGTATCCTATGAAGACGCATTTTTCCGACTTGGGTTCGAGCTTTTCAGGTTGAAGTTTCTTGACATAAGCATCGCATCCCCAAACTTTCAGAAACGACAGCTTAGGTTTCTTCCCAAACCATAATTCAAACGGTGTCGTCTCAACGGATTTCGACGGAGCCCTATTTAAAGTGAATGCGGCAGTCTCTAAAGCATAGCCCCAAAAAGATAGCGGTAAATCGGTAAGAGACATCATAGATCGTACCATATCTAATAGAGTGCGATTACGACGTTCGGACACACCATTACGCTGAGGTGTTCCAGGCGGCGTGAGTTGTGAAACTATTCCACATTTTCTTAAGTGTGTGCCAAATTCGTGACTCAAGTATTCTCCTCCACGATCTAATCGTAGAAACTTGATTTTCCTGTCACGTTGATTCTCAACCTCACTCTGAAATTCCTTAAACTTTTCAAAGGTTTCAGACTTGTGTTTCATTAAGTAGATATACCCATATCTACTCAATTCATCAGTGAGGGTGAGAACATAATGATAGCCACCGCGAGCCTCAACACTCATTGGACCGCACACATCAGTATGTATGATTTCCAATAAGTTGGTTGCTCGCTCCATTGTTCCTGAGAACGGAGTCTTGGTCATTTTACCCATGAGGCATGGTTCGCACGTGTCAAATGATTCATAATCAAGAGACTCTAAAAGTCCATCTGCATGGAGCTTCTTCATGCGTTTGACACCTATGTGACCAAGGTGGCAGTGCCACAAGTATGTGGGACTATCATTATCAACTTTACATCTTTTGGTACTCACACTATGAATATGTGTAGCATTACGCTCGAGATTCATCAAGAATAAACCATTCACCATAGGAGCATGACCATAAAACATATCTCTCATATAAATAGAACAACCATTATTCTCGGATTTAAATGAGTAGCCATCTCGAATTAAACAAGATCCCGATACAATGTTCATGCTCAAAGCTGGCACTAAATAATAATTATTAAGGTTTAAAACTAATCCCGAAGGTAAATATAGAGGTAGCGTGCCGACGGCGATCACATTGACCTTGGAACCATTCCCGACGTGCATCGTCACCTCGTCCTTTGCCAGTCTCCGCTTATTCCGCAGCCCCTGCTTTGAGTTACAAATGTGAGCAACTGCACCGGTATCAAATACCCAGGAGCTACTACGGGTACTAGTAAGGTACACATCAATTACATGTATATCATATATACCTTTTGTTTTGCCGGCCTTCTTGTCCGCTAAGTATTTGGGGCAGTTCCGCTTTCAGTGACCACTTCCCTTGCAATAAAAGCACTCAGTCTCGGGCTTGGGTCCATTCTTTGGCTTCTTCCCGACAGCTTGCTTGCCGGGCGCGGCAACTCCCTTGCCGTCCTTCTTGAAGTTCTTTTTACCTTTGCCCTTCTTGAACTTATTGGTTTTATTGACCATCAACACTTGATGTTCCTTCTTGACTTCTACCTCTGCCGATTTCAGCATAGCAAATACTTCAGGAATGGTCTTTTCCATCCCCTGCATATTCAAGTTCATCACAAAGCTCTTGTAGCTCGGTGGAAGCGACTGGAGGATTCTGTCAATGACCGCATCATCCGGGAGATTAACTCCCAGCTGATTCAAGTGGTTATGTAACCCAGACATAGTGAGTGTGTGCTCACTGACAGAACTATTTTCCTCCATCTTACAGCTGAAGAATTTGTCGGAGACTTCATATCTCTCGACCCGGGCATGAGCTTGGAAAACCATTTTCAGCTCTTCAAACATCTCATATGCTCCATGTCTCTCAAAATGCTTTTGGAGCCCCGGCTCTAGGCTGTAAAGCATGCCGCACTGAACGAGGGAGTAGTCATCGGTACGTGCCTGCCAAGCGTTCATAACGTCTTGTTTTGCAGGGAGAACAGGTGCATCACCCAGCGGTGCTTGTAGGACATAATCTTTCTTGGCAGCTATGAGGATGATCCTCAGGTTCCGGACCCAGTCCGTATAGTTGCTGCCATCGTCTTTCAGCTTGGTTTTCTCTAGGAACGTGTTGAAGTTGAGGACTACGTTGGCCATTTGATCTACAAGACATATTGTAAAGATTTTAGACTAAGTTCATGATAATTAAGTTCATCTAATCAAATTATTCAATGAACTCCCACTTAGATAGACATCCCTCTTCTAGTCATCTAAGTATAACATGATCCGAGTCAACTAGGCCGTGTCCGATCATCACGTGAGACGGACTAGTCAACGTCGGTGAACATCTTCATGTTGATCGTATCTTCTATACGACTCATGCTCGACCTTTCGGTCTTCTGTGTTCCGAGGCCATGTCTATACACATGCTAGGCTCGTCAAGTCAACCTAAGTGTTTGCATGTGTAAATCTGTCTTACACCCATTGTATGTGAACGTTTTGAATCAAACACCCGATCATCACGTGGTGCATTGAAACAACGAACTGTCGCAACGGTGCACAGTTAGGGGGAACACTTTCTTGAAATTATTATGAGGGATCATCTTATTTACTACCGTCGTTCTAAGTAAACAAGATGCAAAACATGATAAACATCAAATGCAATCAAATAATAATAGTGACATGATATGGCCAATATCACATAGCTCCTTTGATCTCCATCTTGGGGCTCCATGATCATCTTGTCACCGGCATGACACCATGATCTCCATCATCATGATCTCCATCAATGTGTCTGAAGGAAATATGCCCTAGAGGCAATAATAAAGTTATTATATTTTTCCTTATAATCATGATAAATGTTTATTATTCATGCTAGAATTGTATTAACCGGAAACATAATACATGTGTGAATACATAGACAAACAAAGTGTCACTAGTATGCCTCTACTTGACTAGCTCGTTAATCAAAGATGGTTATGTTTCCTGACCATGAACAATAAGTTGTTATTTGATTAACGAGGTCACATCATTAGTTGAATGATCTGATTGACATGACCCATTTCATTAGCTTAGCACCCGATCGTTTAGTATGTTGCTATTGCTTTTTTCATGACTTATACATGTTCCTATGACTATGAGATTATGCAACTCCCGTTTGCCGGAGGAACACTTTGGGTGCTACCAAACGTCACAACGTAACTGGGTGATTATAAAGGAGCATTACAGGTGTCTCCAAAGGTAGATGTTGGGTTGGCGTATTTCGAGATTAGGATTTGTCACTCCGATTGTCGGAGAGGTATCTCTGGGCCCTCTCGGTAATACACATCACATAAGCCTTGCAACCATTACAACTAATATGTTAGTTGTGAGATGATGTATTACGGAACGAGTAAAGAGACTTGCCGGTAACGAGATTGAACTAGGTATTGGATACCGACGATCGAATCTCGGGCAAGTAACATACCGATGACAAAGGGAACAACGTATGTTGTTATGCGGTCTGACTGATAAAGATCTTCATAGAATATGTAGGAGCCAATATGGGCATCCAGGTCCCGCTATTGGTTATTGACCGGAGACATTTCTCGGTCATGTCTACATTGTTCTCGAACCCGTAGGGTCCGCACGCTTAAGGTTACGATGACAGTTACATTATGAGTTTATGCATTTTGATGTACTGAAGGTTGTTCGGAGTCCCGGATGTGATCACGAACATGACGAGGAGTCTCGAAATGGTCGAGACGTAAAGATTGATATATTGGAAGCCTATGTTTGGACATCGGAAGTGTTCCGGGTGAAATCTGGATTTTACCGGAGTACCGGGAGGGTTACCGGAACCCCCCGGGAGCTATATGGGCCATAGTGGGCCTTAGTGGAAAAGAGAAGAGGCTGCCCTAGATGGGCTGCACGCCTCCCCCCTTCCCCTAGTCCTATTAGGACTAGGAGAGGTGGCCGGCCCCCTCCTCCTCTTTTCCCCCTCCGCGAATCCTATTCCAACTAGGATTGGGGGGGGGGGAATCCTACTCCCAGAGGGAGTAGGACTCTCCTGCGCCCTCCTCCTTGGCCGGCCAGCCTCCCCCCTCTACTCCTTTATATACGGAGGCAGGGGACACCTCTAGACACACAAGTTGATCCACGTGATCTATTCCTTAGCCGTGTGCGGTGCCCCCTGCCACCATATACCTCGATAATACTGTAGCGGAGTTTAGGCGAAGCCCTGCTGCTGTAGTACATCAAGATCGTCACCACGCCGTCGTGCTGACGGAACTCTTCCCCGACACTTTGCTGGATCGGAGTCCGGGGATCGTCATCGAGCTGAACGTGTGCTCGAACTCGGAGGTGCCGTAGTTTCGGTGCTTGATCGGTTGGATCGTGAAGACGTACGACTACTTCCTCTACGTCGTGTCATCGCTTCCGCAGTCGGTCTGCGTTGGGTACGTAGACAACACTCTCCCCCTCGTTGCTATGCATCACATGATCTTGCGTGTGCGTAGGAAAAGTTTTGAAATTACTACGAAACCCAACAGTGTCTCCATGAAGTTGCTCGCCAACTATTACTTCTACTACTATGGCAACGCATTTAGCAATAAAGTAAAGTAATTTATATGGCGTTTCTCAATGACACGCAGGTCATACAAAAATAAAGACAACTCCTATGGCTCCTGCCGGTTGTCATACTCATCGACATGCAAGTCGTGATTCCTATTACAATAGCATGAACATCTCATACATCACATATAGATCATTCATCATTCATCACAACTTTGGCCATATCATATCACAAAGCACTTGCTGCAAAAACAAGTTAGACGTCCTCTAATTGTTGTTGCAAGTTTTACGTGGCTGAAATAGGGTTCTAGCAAGAACGTTTTCTTACCTACGTGAAAGCCACAACGTGATTTGTCAACTTCTATTTACCCTTCATAAGGACCCTTTTCATCGAATCCGCTCCAACTAAAGTGGGAGAGACAGACACCCGCCAGCCACCTTATGCAACTAGTGCATGTTAGTCGGTGGAACCGGTCTCACGTAAGCGTACGTGTAAGGTTGGTCCGGGCCGCTTCATCCCACAATACCGTTGAAGCAAGATAAGACTAGTAGCGGCAAGAAAGTTGACAACATCTACGCCCACAACAAATTGTGTTCTACTCGCGCAAGAAGAACTACGCATAGACCTAGCTCATGATGCCACTGTTGGGGAACGTTGCAGAAAACAAAAATTTTCCTACGGTTTCACCAAGATCCATCTATGAGTTCATCTAGCAACGAGTGATCGGATGCATCTACATACCTTTGTAGATCGCGAGCGGAAGCGTTCAAAGAACGGGGATGAGGTAGTCGAACACGACGTGATCCAAATCACCGGAGATCCTAGCACCGAACGGACGGCACCTCCGCGTTCAACACACGTACGGTCAGCGTAACGTCTCCTTCTTCTTGATCCAGCAAGAGGGAAGGAGAGGTTGAGGAAGATGGCTCCAGCAGCAAGCACGACGGCGTGGTGATGTGGAGCTGCAGTACTCGTCAGGGCTTCGCCAAGCACTATGGAGGAGGAGGAGGTGTTGGAGAGGGAGAAGGAGGCAACCAAAGGCATGTGGAGAAAAGCCCTCCTTCCCCCACTATATATAGGAGGGCCAAGGGGGGGCGCCGGCCCTAGGAGATCCAATCTCCTAGGGGGTGCGGCCAAGGGGGAGGAATCCTTCCTCCCCAAGGCACCTAGGAGGTGCCTTCCCCTCCTAGGACTCTTCCTCCTTGAAACCCTAGGCGCATGGGCCTCTTGGGGCTGGTGCCCTTGGCCCATGTAGGCCAAGGCGCACCCCCTACAGCCCATGTGGCCCCCCGGGACAGGTGGCCCCACCCGGTGGACCCCCGGGACCCTTCCGGTGGTCCCGGTACAATACCGGACCCGAAACTTGTCCCGATGGCCGAAACAGGACTTCCCATATATAATTCCTCCGGACCATTCCGGAACTCCTCGTGACGTCCGGGATCTCATCCGGGACTCCGAACAACATTCGGGTTACTGCATATACATATCCCTACAACCCTAGCGTCACCGAACCTAAGTGTTGTAGACCTACGGGTTCGGGAGACATGTAGACATGACCGAGATCGCTCTCCGGTCATACCAACAGCGGATCTGGATACATTTTGGCTCCCACATGCTCCTCGATGAATCTCGGATGACCACGAATGTCGAGGATTCAATCAACCCCGTATGCAATTCCCTTTGTCAATCGATATGTTACTTGCCCGAGATTCGATCGTCGGTATCCCAATACCTCGTTCAATCTCGTTACCGGCAAGTCACTTTACTCGTACCGTAATGCATGATCCCGTGACCAGACACTTGGTCACTTTGAGCTCATTATGATGATGCATTACCGAGTGGGCCCAGTGATACCTCTCCGTCATACGGAGTGACAAATCCCAGTCTTGATCCGTGTCAACCCAACAGACACTTTCGGAGATACCCGTAGTATACCTTTATAGTCACCCAGTTACGTTGTGACGTTTGGCACACCCAAAGTACTCCTACGGTATCCGGGAGTTACACGATCTCATGGTCTAAGGAAAAGATACTTTGACATTGGAAAACTCTAGCAAACGAACTATACGATCTTGTGCTATGTTTAGGATTGGGTCTTGTCCATCACATCATTCTCCTAATGATGTGATCTCGTTATCAATGACATCCAATGTCCATAGTCAGGAAATCATGACTATCTGTTGATCAACGAGCTAGTCAACTAGAGGCTTACTAGGGACATGTTGGTGTCTATTATTCACACATGTATTACGATTTCCGGATAACACAATTATAGCATGAATAAAGACAATTATCATGAACAAGGAAATATAATAATAATGCTTTTATTATTGCCTCTAGGGCATATTTCCAACAGTTTTTTGAGAGATAAAAGTTTTTTTTTTGTGATAATGCCCTTTGGTTAGGTTTTTTCTTTTTGAGTGGGTATGCTCCCATGGATCTCATCTTTTTTTTTCGAGACAACCCATGGATCTCATCTTCTTTTTTTTCGAGACAACCCATGGATTTCATCTTTTTTTTTTCAGACAACCCATGGATCTCATCTGTATAGTGGATGAAGTTGGCTCTGGGCCGGGCTTATGTAGGGTGGGGTAGTAGAATCGAGCCTGGGACAGAAATAAGAATCCATCGAGTCTGGGCCTGAAATAAGAACCCATCGAGCCCAAACAAAGAGAAACCCTCGCCGCCGCCTCGTCCTCCTCCCTCTTGTATTCCCCTTCCCCTCTCCTCTCCTCTTCGGCGGCGGCTTGAGACAGAGACCGAGCGAGCTAGCTAGGGTTTGGCGCGGCGGAAGTCAGGAAGTCAGGGAGAGAGGAAGATGAGCCGCAGCCTTGGGATCCCGGTGAAGCTGCTGCACGAGGCGGCGGGGCACGTGGTGACGGTGGAGCTCAAGACCGGCGAGGTCTACCGGGGCTCCATGATCGAGTGCGAGGACAACTGGAACTGCCAGATCGAGAACATCACCTTCACAGCTAAGGTTTGTTTGTGCCTTCGATTCCTCTTCTTCCCCTCCCTCATCTCATAATCTCGTCTGGTTTTGGTGACAAACGAACGAATCTGTAGGACGGCAAGGTGTCGCAGCTGGAGCACGTCTTCATCAGGGGCAGCAGGGTCAGGTTCATGATCATCCCCGACATGCTCAAGAACGCACCCATGTTCAAGCGCCTCGAGGCCAGGATAAGGGTGCGCCTCTCCCTCTTTCTTTCAGTTTTTTGTTTTTGTTTTTTAGGTCAATTCATATATTGCGGCCCACTGACTTTGCTTCCCTGCTGTGTGCAGGGCAAGGGGTCGGCCATCGGCGTCGGGCGTGGCCGTGCTGTCGCAATGCGTGCCCGGGTAAGCAGCAATTCTCAGTAATTTACACTTTGCAATTGACCCTATACAGCACTCGATAGTTGATACATTGAGCTTTGAATTAGGAGAGATTGATATCTCATATCTGCAACTTAATAGTCTTGGGGTTCCTATGCACGCTGTATTGCGGACGGATAGTTGGCCAATTGTAACATGTCCCTGGTACCAGGGGTTATTCTTCTTAGTTTTCTACTGTTATTAGTCCTCATTCGGCGCACTAGGCAAATTGGGAGTTGCTTAGGCACAAGTTCTGTACATCAGAGGATGCGATTTGTTTTTGCTGTGAGTGCGGAGGTGTTAGTTAAAGGGCCAACAACATCAAATCTTCTCTCAGTAGCTATTTGCGTTGTTTCTTGTTGTCTAGGTGGGCAGTGACACCCTATTATGTTTCCTTGTTCTTACTTGTGGATTCCTAGTATGACAAGACAAAACCGAGAGCCTGTGTTCAGCATTATACCTGAATTAGAACTAGGGAACCTGAATTCTGCTCTCTGAAAAATAATGTGGGATGCTGTAACACCTTGTATTAAGCTTGGAACCAGGGAAACATTATGGGTGATATTATCAAAATTTGAGCAACTAGGATGTAACTAGCTAAGATACTTGGCTTATTGCCATGGGCTTGATATTATCAAAATTTGAGCAACTAGGATGTAACTAGCTAAGATACTTGGCTTATTGCCATGGGCTCTTCACACTGATTCTAAAATTGTAAGCATCATAACGCTAGAAACTATTTATGAACGAAAAACTGAAAAAGGAAATATGAACTATCCATTAATTTCAGGCATTAAGTTTTAGTTCTTGACAATATCCCATTAGGCCGTGAGTAAAAACTGTAATCGTTATCTAAGTAATGCATAATCTAATTTGGAGTTAAGTGTTCTTTCTGTCAATCCTCACTTCCCAGGCATCATCACTAGGCTAACTGACAGTTGCTTACAAGTCTTGTGCATAAGATGATTATAATTTCTTCCTGTTGTGAACATTTGCATTCGGAGCTGGTAATTAAGATAGTCTTGGGGTTCGTAAGCACATGGAGCTGCTGATAGCTGGTCTATTTTTATTTTTTCTTATAAAATGTGTTTGGAGCGATATTATTTCTGTTGCTGCTTCTGATTAAGCCCTGTCTTTCTCTTCTTCAAAAAACACATAGCCTATTATGTTTCTTGTTGTCTAGGTGGGCAGTGATACACTATTATGTTTCTTTTTTGTTCTTACACATGGATTCGTACTATGGCAAGACAAAACTGAGAGCCTGTGTTCAGCATTATACCCTATGTTTTCATTGTTTCCTTTGACTTATCCATAGGCCATAGTTGAATTAGGGAACCTGAACTCTGCTCTCTGATAAATAATGTGGGATGCTGTAACAATTTCTTTTGGAACCAGGGAAACATTGTGGGCATATGTTATCAGAATTTGAGTAACTAGGATCTAACTAGTTAAGAAACTTGGCTTATTGCCATGTTCTGTTCACACTAACTCTAAAATTGTAATCATCATAAAACAAGAAAACATTTATGCATGAAAAACTGGAAAGGAAATATGAACTATCCATTTATTTCTGCAATTAAGTTTTAGTTCTTTTTACGACAGTATCCCATTAGGCTGTGAGTCTGGAATTATATTGGCTGTAAATTTCAAATGTAATAATCGCTATCTAACTAGTGCATAATCTAATTTGGAGTTACTGTTCTTTCTGTCAAATCCTCACTCCTAGGCATCAACATTAGGCTAATTGACAGTTGCTTACAAGTCTTGTACATAAGATGATTACAGTTTCTTCCTGTTGTGAACATTTGCGCTCAGAGCTGGTGATTAAAATAGTCTTGGGGTTCCTAAGCACACAGTGCTGCTGATAGCTGGTCTATTGTAAAAAAAACATTTGCGTTCGGAGCGATATGGTTGCTGTCGATGCTTCTGATTAAGCCCTGTTTTTCTGTTTCCTCTTCAAAATAAACACATAGCCTACAATGTAGAGATAAATGTTCAAACGCACGAGACCCAGAACTAGGGCTAGTCTTCGTTAATCCTACCCCCACATTGTCAGACTGGGAGCTGCTAACAAGTCGTATACTTGAGATGATAGCAATTTCTTGCTGTGAACACTGCACCTCGGTAGTCAGTGTTACTTTGAAGGCTGACAAGCTTCCAGCTCTCATGTTCAGTTGATGCTGAATCTTCCCCTAGCTATTTACATTTATGTCTTGTTGTCTTGGTGGGTAACTATACCCTTTCATGCTTCTTTTCCCCTAGATGTGGATCCGTATCATGACAAGCCAAAAACTGAGAGCCCTTGTTCAGCATTACCATATATTATCCATGGTTGGAACTAGCGAACTTGAAATCGCTCTGTGAAAAACACTGGGTTCATCCCAGTTTGGAACTAGGGAACTAGGAATCTTCTCTCTGGAGAACATTGTGGGATGCTATATAACAGTATACTATTAAAATTGAGTAACTATGATCATGTACTAAATCTGAAAAAGAAATATGAACTACTCCCTCCGTTCTTTTTTATTAGACGTTTCAGATAGGTGAGATTGAACTGTTTTAGGCACCGTCTGAAATGTCTACAACGTCTTATAGAAGTGAACAGAGGGAGTGTCCATTAATGTCATGCATTCAGTTTTTAATTCCTTTGAGGACAGTATCCCATTGGGCACGGGTCTGGAAGTATTTAGGCTGATGAAATATTAAATCTTTTATATAAGTGTTATCACCCCTGTTCTGAATTGTAAGACGTTTTGGATATTTCAATATGGACTGCATACAGACTGAAATTAGTGAACAAACACACTAAAACACGTCTATATTCATCCGATTCAGAAAAAAAATTATAACATCTTATAATTCGAAACAGAGGGAGTTCCCCACTAGTGCTCAGTCTAATTTGGAGCTAATCTCATCATCATTAGGCTAGTGGAGGAGAGTTGCTTACAAGTCCTGTACATGCTGTGAACA
Organism: Triticum urartu; assembly: GCF_003073215.2. Classification (NCBI taxonomy): domain Eukaryota; kingdom Viridiplantae; phylum Streptophyta; class Magnoliopsida; order Poales; family Poaceae; genus Triticum; species Triticum urartu. The sequence goes on from NC_053026.1 coordinate 657,812,987, forward strand.
TTGAGCATTACAGTCTGTCATTTTAACGGCCAACAAGCTTCTATCTCTAATGTTCATTTAATGTCTAATCCTGCCCTAGCAATTTTGCTTACTTCGTTCTGGTGTCTAGGTGGGTTGGGTAGCAGTACCCTGTTACCTTATAGCTGCAGAGTTGTATTATGAAGAAAAGCAACACCGAGAGCCTATGTTCCAGTTTCCCTGTCTTGTCGTTGTTCCCTGTAACATTTTATCCAATGCTGGAACTGGGGAACTCGGAATTCTTATCTCTGAAAAACGCCAGCAGTTTAACCAAGATTTGATTTAGGGAATTGGAAATATTAGTGATTCAAACTATTTCACTGATTCTAAACTTACAATCATTATCTATCTAGCATCAATTATTTTATGCGGTAAAATATGAGAATGAACAAATTGTTTGGCTTGTTATTAATCCTTGGATGAACTTTCTGTTTGGCAAACACGCATTATTCAACAGCTGTATGTATAGTCACTAATGTTTGAACTTGCGGAAAAAAATTTGATGCAGGCTGCTGGTGGACGTGGTGGTGGCCCCCCAGTTGGAGGAGGACGAGGTGGTGCGCCTCCCGTGAGGAGGTAGATGATGTGAGCTGAGCCGCTGTCTGAGTCGAGGAAGGAACTCGCTGCTGTCTTTGCTGGCGAAACAAACTGCTGCGGCAGCCATGCTTGTGAGCTTATGATGTGCCTCTAGTTTAGTTTGTCGGTTTCTGCGAACCGATTTTCTCTATGTATGATGATGATGTATTGCTGTTGTTAGCTGTAAACATGAGACTTGATGGTTCGTTTGAGGCTGTCATTGGAATGGATTATCTCTTGTGAAGCTTACTGCTACTAGTTTATATGAGTAAAACTATGAACATTATCTTCCTGATCAATCAGTCAGGGTGTCTCGAGAGCATTTCTGCTACGCCCCCCTCTACCCTAAAGCTTCACTAAAGCTTTGCCCTAATGCTGTTGTAGATGGCAAGAAGTTGCCCTAAAACTTTGTTGCACTAAGTTACGACGGCCTGCCCTCCTCATCTGCTTCGCTGCAACCCAACCGCCATGACAAGCGCAGCCCCCACCAACACGATGGCCGTCGTCCTCCTCCTCCTTTGCTTCGCCGTCGGGACGTCGGCCATCACCTGGCCAGGTGCGTCGTCGGTCATTTTTACCCATCCATCCAGGTTATGCTGAGTGGCATCTTTAGTTACCTCTATCTACTTGTTTTTCATCTACCCAGCTGGTTTTCAACAGATTTTACAACCTCTATTTTTCATCAAGGTTCCAACTAAAGATCCCAAACTTGCCTGCAACCAGTTTTAATAACGTCTCTAAAATGTGATGCTGGGTTTCACTGTTTTTTAATCAAATCAATCTATCTCATCGATGATAACCTAACCGGGTTAATTTTTGCACTTGTCCTGCAAGTATGTACGTACTAGTGAATGCCTTTTTTTCTTTCTTTTGGTTCTTGTCTGATCTGTTGCGCGCGTTTATTTATTCTACTCTAAAATAATTGTATATTTCTTATCACAGGCCGAATTGCGTCTGACAAGATCAATTTACCAAATGGGTTGTGCATTCTTGTAGATCAGAAGCAATGCACCTCCCACGGAGACTGCTTTTGCTGCGTTCCAAAAGATTACTGCTACCCGACCATGAACAGGTGCAAGACGGAGTGTACAAAGTCCTAAATTACCCTATCGACGTTGCTGCCATGCTTGTGAGCTTATGATGTGCCTCTAGTTTAGTTTGTCGATTTCTGCGAATTGGTTTTTCTCTGTGATGTACTCCCTCCGTCCCATAATATAAGAGCGTTTTTTACACTAACGCTCTTATATTATGGGATGGAGGGAGTATGATGTATTGCTGCTGTTTGTTAGCTATAAACATGAGTTGACTTGATGGTTCATTTGAGGCTGTCATTGGAATGGATTATCTCTTGTCAAGCCTACTGCTAGTTAATAGTATGAGGTAAACTACTATGGCCATTATCCTCCTGATCAATCAGTTAGGGTGTCTGGAGAGCAGTTTGTACTCCCTTCGTTCTGATTTACTCGTCGTGGTTTCAGTTCAAGAAGGCAAGAAGTTGCCGTAAAGCTGCAGGAAGGAGAGCAACTGGGTGAATGCATAACTACCATTTACCCATGTCTGGCCGCCACTTCTATTTATTGGTTAGAAAGTTGGGTTCTGATTTTCGGCCGCTGGTGCTAATTTTTTTTAAATTTTCATAAGGATCTTTGGCGCGCATAAGCAACATGTTGCACCAATATGAAATTTGCTGCTCTTTACAGGTTCAGGATTATAGCTTCTCCACCAGCGACTCTCTGGGTGTCTTTTCCATGCCTTGCGCCTGTGCGGCCGCCGATCTGCCTACTCCGTTTTTAGGTCTTCTTTTGAGTTTGTATCCTGCCCACTAATGACGGGTCAAGATACTCCCTGTGGCTATATGACGAGCAGAGGTGGTTGGGAGATTGGTGAAGCTACTTGGTAGAGATCGCATGCGCCGTTCCGTCCGCACCAAGCTCACAAGAGCAGAGCGCGACGCGAACACAACGGCCTGGCCTGGGCACCCTCCTCATCCTCTGCTTCACCATGACAAGCGCCCCCACCCAGGCTGGAGCTGCGTGGCATGGACGAAATTGTCAAGTATGTATTGTATATTGCACCTGTCTTGGATTTATAGCCCACCTCCTAGTATAATTGAAATAGAGACCTTCCCTTATATTATATATACGTGCACCAGCATCCTATTAATACACCATCTATTGTATTGCAAACTTTCCCGTCTACATGATATCATCTTTTTCAGTCTAATCCTAGGGTAGCCGCCGCCGCCGCCGCGCCTCCCCACGCCGCTGCCGCTGCCGCCCCCGCACCCCACCACCGCACTCGCCGCCGCTGCGCCTCTCTTCCTACCATCCCGCGCCGCCGCCGCTAGTGCTGCTTCCGCCCGCGTCCCGCACTGCAGCAGCCCGCGTGCGGTCCGAGCCGCCGCACGGCGCTCCGCGTCCCGCGTACAACTACATTGCGCGTCTTGCGTACCGCCACCCCATCCCGCGCATAGCTGCGCCGCGCCCTGCGTACCGCCGCCCCGTACGTCCCGTACCTAGCCAGCTCTGCGTGTCTTCATAGCCAGCAAATCCATCAAGTCAAGGCTAGCTAACTTTGCTAGTCAACTACATCTTGCCTGATCGTTTTTTTGTGTGCCTGGTTAGCTCCGGCCGACGCCGCTGCCACCTCCTCCACAATACCCCTTGCTCGGCCGCCCGCGCCAAGTCGCCGCCGCCGCCGCTCCACACCGCCGCTGTCGTCGCCGCACAGCGCCTCCCCACGTGCGCCGCCAACGCCGCTGCTCCCTACTGCTGCCGCCGTCGCCGCGCAGCGCCTTCTCGCGCGCGCCGCCGCCGCCGCCGCGCAGCGCCTCCTCGCGCGCGCCGCCGCTCCCCACCGCCACCGCACGCTCCCACGTGCCGCCGCCGCCCCCTTCCTCTTCCTGCCGCTTCTGACGCCTTTCATGGACTCTCGGGGCTACTTCACCATCTGCGGTGGAACCGCTCCACCGGCCACGCCGATCCAGTCGCGTCCTCCCGCACCCGCCGGGTGTTACCCGTTGTCGCCACCACCGCCCCCCCCCCCCGCAGCACCTGCAAGGGGGAGGGGGCTGACGCAACCGGCGTGGCGGCAGTCGCCGCCGCCTGCAGCAGCAGCAGGCCCAGGACACCGGGGGGCGCCGCACTATCAGCAGGCTTTCCCCGCTGGCCACCAGACGTTCATCGGCGCGCCCTTCCAGCCGACTTGTGCCGGCTACGGCTCCCTCCTTGCTCCGCCGCCTCTCGATGGTTATGGCCCGCCCGTCCCGGTGCCGCCTTACGAGGGCCTTCCGCTGCCGCCGGTACCTGTGCCATGGGACCCCATCCTCCTCGCCGCCCAGCACTATGCGCCGTCGCCGAGTAGCTCTATCGGTGGAGGCGACTGGTACATGGACTCAGGTGCTACTGCGCACATGGCAGCTCATCCCGGTAACCTAACCTCCTCCACTCCCGTTCACACACCCACTCGTATCACCGTCGGCAACGGCTCCTCTTTACCTATTACTCATATCGGTAGCACTTTCTTTCCCTCCACTTCCACACCCATCACTATGTCTAATGTTCTTGTTTCACCCGATTTAGTCACGAACCTAGTTCCATTCGTCGTCTTACTCATGAAAACCCACTTACTGTTGAATTTGACAGTGTTGGCTTTTCTGTGAAAGACGCCCGTACCCGAATGGTCCTTCACCGATGTGACAGTCCCGATGAGCTCTACCCCGTGCACGCTGGAGCCTCCACATCCACACCCGTCGCCCTTGCCGCCGGCGTTGACCTTTGGCACGCTCGCTTGGGTCACCCCAACCACACTGTCTTACGTCAAATTCTTAGGAGTTTCTCTTTCTCATGTGATAAGCTCGACGAGCACTCTTGTGAGGCTTGTCTCTTAGGCAAGCACGTTCGTCTTCCTTTTAGTGCGTCTTCTTCAGTTTCCACTTTTCCGTTTCAATTACTTCATAGTGATGTTTGGACATCTCCTGTTGCGAGTAACACGGGCTATCTATACTACTTGGTGATTTTAGATGATTATTCTCATTATGTGTGGACTTTTCCCCTTCGTCGCAAATCTGATGCCTTAGCCACACTCACCGCCTTTTATTCCTATGTCACCACCCAGTTCGGTTGCCCCATACTCGCACTCCAAACTGATAACGGAAAAGAGTTTGACAAGGTCGCTTTTCGCACACTTCTCGCCTCTCACGGCACCACCTTCCGTCTGACTTGCCCCTACACTTCCCAGCAGAACGGCCGCGCCGAGCGCATTCTCCGCACTCTTAATGACTGCGTTCGCACGTTACTCTTTCACTCTAACGTGCCCGCTCAGTTTTGGCCCGATGCCCTCGCTACCGCCACTCTCTTAGTTAACATTCGTCCGTGTCGCCCTCGGTGGAACTACGCCCCTCACCACCTTCTCTTCGGCACACCACCGTCCTATGATGGTCTCCACATCTTCGGGTGTCTCTGTTATCCTAGCACCGCGTCCACCACGCCACACAAGCTCGCACCATGATCCGTCCCATGCATCTTCCTTGGCTACCCTCCTAACACCAAAGGTTACCGGTGCTATGATCCTGTCACTCATCGTGTGTACACCTCGGGGCATGTGTACTTTGTCGACACGGTGTTCCCTTTCTTTCAGGTTCCTCCGGCTTCGGCCCCTTCTGCGCCGGCCCCCACGCCCCTTCATGGAGCGATGCGCGGCGGCAGCCCCCCCGGCACGGCGCCCTCTGCCGCCACCACCTGGCTTCGTGACTCCCTCCCCCGAGGTCGAGTCTGAGCGGGCCCCCGGGTCCCCGTCTCCCTCATACGAGGTTGAGCCCGGCACCCCGCCCGCCCACCCTGCGACGGGCTCGACGTCACCCTCGCCCGTCGCCTCTTCCGCCGCCGGCTCGACCGACGGTGCCGCCGCCGCGGCCGCCGTCGCCATCGCGGCCTCCACCGCCGCGGCCCCCGCCGCCGCACCGGGTGCCCCTGCCGCCGCGGCACCCGCCGGCCCTGCTGTCCCGTCACTTGGCGTGACTACCCGTGCCCGAGCAGGAGTGCTTCGGCCCAGCACGCGCTACTCCGCCGACGAGTATGTGTGCGCAGCCTCGACGTCGACGCCATCACCCGTCCCCACCTCCGCTCGCGCTGCCCTTCGGGATCCCCACTGGCTAGCTGCGATGCAGGAGGAGTTCGACGCCTTACAGCGCAACCGCACGTGGCAGCTTGTTCCGCGACCCCCTCGTGCCAACATCATCTCTGGCAAGTGGGTGTTTCGCCACAAGACTCGCCCGGATGGTTCTCTCGAGCGCTACAAGGCTCGGTGGGTGGTTCGTGGTTTTCGGCAGCGCGCGGGCGTGGACTTCACCGACACCTTCGCCCCGGTTGTGAAACCGGGCACGATTCGCGCCGTGCTTCAGTTGGCGGTCTCGCGTGCCTGGCCTGTGCACCAGTTGGATGTCTCCAATGCCTTCTTGCATGGCCATCTCGTCGAGCAGGTGTTCTGTGAGCAGCCCACTGGTTTCGTCGACGCTGAGCACCCCGACTTCGTGTGCTTGCTCTCCCATTCTCTTTACGGATTGAAGCAGGCACCTCGGGCTTGGTACCAGCGTATCGCAGCCTTCCTGTAGTCTCTCGGATTTTGGTCCACTCACTCCGATGCTTCACTCTGCGTGTATCATCAGGGAGTTGACACTGGCATATCTGCTGCTCTATGTCGACGACATCATCCTCACGGCGTCCGCCACCGACCTCCTTCAGCGGCTGACTGCTCGTCTTCGTGATGAGTTTGCCCTCAAGGACTTGGGGGCCCTGCACTACTTCCTCGGCATTGAGGTGATCCGACGGACTGACGGTTTCTTTCTGCATCAGCAGAAGTACGCCCACGAGCTCCTGGAGCGTGCCGGTATGCTTAACTGCAAGTCGGCGCCCACCCCCGTCGACACAAAGGCGAAGGTCTCTGCTCTCGAGGGGTCTCTTGCGTCTGATGGAGCGTTTTATCGCTCTATTGTCGGTGCTTTACAGTACCTGACGCTGAGTCGCCCCGACCTGCAGTACGCTGTCCAGCAGGTGTGCCTCCATATGCACACCCCGCGTGACTCTCACTGGACTCTGGTGAAGCGTATTCTCCGTTACATATGCGGCACCATGTCCTTGGGACTCACCCTGACGGCCTCCGCTTCCACCGACCTCGTGGCCTACTCGGATGCCGACTGGGCTGGCTGCCCCGACACGCGACGCTTTACGTCAGGCTACTGCGTCTACCTTGGGCCCTCGTTGATCTCATGGTCATCAAAGCGGCAGCCCATGGTCTCCCGCTCCAGCGCCGAGGCAGAGTATCGTGCCATGGCTAATGCCGTGGCCGAGTGCTCTTGGATACGTCAGCTGCTCCAGGAGTTGCTTTGTGATGTTCACAAGGCCACTCTTGTCTACTGCGATAACGTCAGCGCGGTCTACCTCTCTGCCAACCCGGTGCACTATCGACGGACGAAGCATATTGAGCTCGATATTCACTTCATGCGCGAGCAGGTTGCCCTTGGCCGTGTTCGGGTTCTCCACGTGCCGATGACGCAACAGTTTGCTGCTGTGATGACTAAGGGATTGCCTACTCCCGTCTTCGAGGAGTTTCGGTCCAGTCTCTGTGTCTCCAGCGACGCTTCGACCGCCGGGGGGGGGGGGGTGTTGAGTATGTATTGTGTATTGCACGTGTCTTGGATTTGTGGCCCACCTCCTAGTATTGTATAATTGAGGTAGAGGCCTTCCCTTGTATTATATATACGTGCACCGGCACCCCATCAATACAACGTCTATTGTATTGCAAACTTTCCCGTCTACAGAAATCATTGTAGGTATGAGATGGCCGGAAGTATGCACTGATTCCGCCTTCTCTGACCATTAGTGTATAAAATCGTAGGATCCACTCTCTCCGTCCCATAATATAAGAGTGTTTTTGACGCTAGTGTACTGCTTTGGGTGTTCTTGGACGTTAGATGGATGAACAACTTTGTTGACCATGTAACGCTCTATGTTACTGAGCTGCTACTCCAGTAACAAAACCGGACATCCGCCGCAAAAATTTGGCCCAAATGGGCTAAGTCCGTTGTAGCTGACCAGACTATGTGTCCATTTGCACCTGAGGTGTGAGGCCGGATGCGGGAGTGGGGCTTGGAGGTGTCGTATCGTGACCGTCCGTTCAACATCGGGCGTCAACCCACACCAATGACCAAGAGGCCTCCAATTTTGTTATCAGAATGTCAACCCCACAGGAGCAAGACCAGCAATGACCAGGGAGTGCGATCAAACGATCGAAATCAATGAAGGTGTGAGAGGGCAGAAAGTATGCGCAATTTTTTCTTTTGTTTCTTTTTATTTTAGTATGCACAATTTTAATATTGTTTCAAGCTCACAAAACGTTTATGTCGCAAAGCAACGGCTATTATGTCCAAAAGTATTGGTGGGTGGGATCACCTGATAAGAGAGGATTACATTCGCAGTCTTGGGAGGGTATGTCAGTTTCCAAATCTAGAGGAGGCATGGGTTTTATAGACCTAGAATTGTTCACTGATGCCATGTTGGCAAAACATGCTTGGAGATTGTTAAACAAGCCGACGAGGCTTTGTGCTAGGGTCCTAAGAGGATGACATCTGCCAACAAGTGAGAGTGGCAGAGGGGGTTCGAGGAAAAATTGCCAACTCATACACTAGAGAGTTATTTATTTCACACCGAAACAAGGTAGTTCTATACTCTAGAAACCTCTCAGAATCATTTGTAATATTCATAAATCTAACACTTTCAACCAAGTTGTATAGATATTTAAGAACACTATGTGCGAGTCACATATAAGTGCACTATAAATACTAGAAGCATCAACTAATTTGTGGGGTTAACTTGATCATTTTGACATGCTTAAATATTAATGTGGTGCTAAAACATGTAGGCTATATATGTCAAACTAAATTAATACGATAAAATAATATTTGCTTAATAATTTATGAAAATATGCACTATAATATAACCAGCTTGTAGTGTTGTTCTCATTGAATACACTTCAAAATATTATTTAAAATATTATGTTGAACGTTATATTACTATGAAGTGGATATATGTTTGGTGACAATATAAATTATGATGAAGTAAAAAATGTTTAGTATAAGAAATGAGAAATGATCCATCCAAGTTCAACAATTTCATCATGGGTGTGGAAGAAGTAGGGACGAACTACCATCGCGTGAAGAAGCCGTTGTGTTGTGTGTGCTGCTGCTGCAGCAGGTACTGTGAGGGTAGGAGAAGAAGCGCATTGCTGTCCTGGCCGCTGCCCGCGCCAAGGCGCACAAGGCCGCAGGTCCGTCCCGTCGCTGTCGCAAGTGAAAGGCGAAGGACATGCCCTCTCAGCAGAGGGGCCATGGCAAGCGTGAGGGCTAGGCTGAGAAGGGCAACAAGAGCAACGCCAGCGGCCGCGGCGGCTGCAGGAAGCACGGCGGCGGCGGGGCGAACCAGGGAGGTGGCCGCAGGGCTCGCGGCTGAAGGAACCTAGGTATAATCCCCATTGTATTTCCCTGGCACTCTCGTATTCTAGTTTGAATCCCTTCGCCGTTGCATTAATTCGCCCCCACTCTTCGATTTCTTGTGTTTGCAGCATGGAGCTGCTCATGGAACTAGAAGGAGTCAATGGACCACTGAGCCATCGTCTACTGCATTTTCATTCTATCGTCGTAGTGTAGCATAGGGATCTTGACCTGGAGCCGATTGGAATGGGTGTGCCAAAGAATCGTTGTCTTCTCAGTTGTTACTGCCGTCCTAGTAGCCGTAGTGTCGGACTTACCTGGAGTAGTTGTTTCTCGTTGCTGCAAGTATGTGGAGCCAGTCAGAGTGGGCGGTGCCCGGGTCATGTTCATGTTTTTTCTGGGTGCAAAGGTTGTATCGCTGCTGGCGGCTAAATTTTGTATTTTGACCCTTTTGACAAACAAAATCAAGATCTGACCCTGGTTTGAAATTTTTTCGGGATTTAACCTTTTTTCCTACCGCCAGGGGCTCTAGCGGTAGGGTTAGACAGCCTACTGCCAGGGGGGGTACTTATACATGTCAGCGTGCGGAGACGGCCGCCGTCCCCCTCCGTCGCACCCTACCGCCAGGGCACCTGGCGGTAGGGTCCGGGCAGTTATTTCCCCCGAAGCCCCCGCGCCCCTGCCCATCTCCCCACCCCTCCCCCCCCCGTCGGCAGTTCTTCTTTCACTAGTAGAAAACAGGGCTATGGTCCAGGCCGGGTCAGCCCATTAGTCCCGGTTCAGTCTAGAACCGGGACCAATGTGGGCATTGGTCCCAGTTCATGAGCCCAGGGGGCCGGCCGGGCCACGTGGGCCATTGGTCCTGGTTCATTTGGACCTTTTGGTCCCGGTTTGTGGGATGAACCGGGACCAATGGGCCTCGCTCCTGGCCCACCACCATTGGTCCCGGTTGGTGGCTTGAACCGGGACCAAAGGCTCCCCTTTAGTCCGGGCTCATGTCACCAACCGGGACCAATGAGGTGACTATATATACCCCCTCGCGCAAGAGTAGAGCACAGTGCTCTATTTTTTCTGGCCGAGGGGGAGAGGGCTTTGTGGTGCTCTAGCTCACCTCCTATGCACATGAGGTGTTCGATGGAATGCCCGAGCCACACTACTTAAGCTTTCTCCTCTCGAAGCTCGACCTACAAGCTCCATTTTCCTCGAGATTTGTCTAGATTTAGCGGTCCGTCACACCCCGTCCCCGTCTTCACCGCCGTCGATCACCCGCGCCGATCTCATCACCGACACCACCGTGGTGAGCCTCTTGTTCTTATCTTCTTTCTGAAAAGAAAAATATTCTTACTTGTATGTTTAGATAGATACTTGTATCATTTTCTTACATTTATTATTGCATCTTATATAGTGCGATGGTTTTGGTATCCGCCCCCGTCGGCCCTCGTCCTGTCTATGATTCAGATGTGGTATGTATATTATCTTTATAACTATTGGTTCATTTATTGTTTATGAAAATTATGCTGACCAACGTGACATAGATTTTATTTATCTAGGATGTATGTGAATCGGAAATGCCAACCGACCCTATTGTCGAGAGATTAAATTTAGTTGAAGAAGAAAACAATTTGTTGAAGGAAAAAATAAAAAAAAAATTGAGGAGGAGAAGATGATATTGGAGTTGCATGTTGCGGATCTCGTCGATGATCACAAGATCAAGATGGATGCAATGCACTTGAAGATTAGAAAGATTAGAAAATATGCCATTCATACCGAGGCTTGGTATCATTATGCCGTTGGATCAATTGTTACCTTGGTTGTGATTATGATCGCATTTGTTTTCGCATTGAAATGTTTTACATAGTTTCAATGTATGGTTTAATTAACTAGATGCTCTGGAGAGCTATATGTTGTTAGATGAGAACTATGTATGCACTTTGGTTTTAATGTGATGATGAACTTCTATTAATTTGGACACTTAATTATATATAATGCACGCAGATGAACCGACAATGGATGTACGGTGACAGACACACCCGCGAGTACATTAAGGGCGTGCATGAGTTTCTCGATGCGGCTGAGGCAAACAAGCAGAATGGTTTTATGTGTTGTCCATGCACTGAATGTGGGAATACGAGGTCTTACTCTAACCGGAAAATCCTTCACTCCCACCTGCTTTACAAGGGTTTCATGCCACACTATAATGTTTGGACGAGGCATGGAGAAATAGGGGTTATGATGGAAGACGGCGAAGAAGAAGAGTACGATGACAACTATGTGCCCCCTGAATACGGTGATGCTGCAACGGGGGGAGCTGGTGAAGATCAAGAGGAACCAGACGATGTGCCCAATGATGCTGCAACAGGTGAAGCTGCTGAAGATCAAGAGGAACCAGACGATGTGCCCGATGATGATGATCTCCGCGGGGTCATTGTCAATGCAAGGACGCAATGCATTAGTCAAAAGGAGAAGCTGAAGTTCGATCGCATGTTAGAGGATCACAAAAAAGGGTTATACCCCAATTACGAAGATGGCAGCACAAAGCTCGGTACCGTACTGGAATTGCTGCAGTGGAAGGCAGAGAATGCTGTGGCTGACAAAGGATTTGAGAAGCTACTGAAAATATTGAAGAAGAAGCTTCCAAAGGATAACGAATTGCCCGACAGTACATACGCAGCAAAGAAGGTCGTATGCCCTCTAGGATTGGAGGTGGAGAAGATACATGGCATCCTCTACCGCGGTGCATACAAGGATCTGAACGCATGCCCGTATGCGGTGCATTGCGGTATAAGATCAGACGAGACGACCCTGGTGATGTTGACGGCGAGCCCCCCAAGAAGAGGGTTCCTGCGAAGGTGATGTGGTATGCTCCTATAATACCACGGTTGAAACGTCTGTTCAAAAATGAAGAGCATGCCAAGTTGATGCGATGGCACAGTGAGAACCGAAAGAAATATGGGAAGTTGAGAGCACCCGCTGACGGGTCGCACTGGAGAAAAATCGAGAGAAAGTACTGGGATGATTTTGCAAAGGACCTAAGGAATGTATGGTTTGCTTTAAGCGCGGATGGCATTAATCCTTTCGGGGAGCAGAGCAGCAATCACAGCACCTGGCCCGTGACTCTATGTACGTATAACCTTCCTCCTTGGATGTGCATGAAGCGGAAGTTCATTATGATGCCAGTTCTCATCCAAGGCCCTAAGCAACCCGGCAACGACATTGATGTGTACCTAAGGCCATTAGTTGAAGAACTTTTACAGCTGTGGAATGAAAACGGTGTACGTACATGGGATGAGCACAGACAGGAGGAATTTAACCTTAAGGCGTTGCTGTTCGTGACCATCAACGATTGGCCCGCTCTCAGTAACCTTTCAGGACAGACAAACAAAGGATACCACGCATGCACGCACTGTTTAGATGACACTGAAAGTATATACCTGGACAAATGCAGGAAGAATGTGTACCTAGGCCATCGTCAATTTCTTCCGACCAACCATCAATGTCGAAAGAAAGGCAAGCATTTCAAAGGCGAGGCAGATCATCGGAAGAAGCCCGCCATGCGCACCGGTGATCACGTGCTTGCTATGGTCAATGATTTACACTACGTAATCTTTGGAAAGGGTCCCGGTGGACTAGCTGTTCCGAATGACGCTGAGGGACACGCACCCATGTGGAAGAAGAAATCTATATTTTGGGACCTACCCTACTGGAAAGACCTAGAGGTCCGCTCCTCAATCGACGTGATGCACATGACGAAGAACCTTTGCATGAACCTGCTAGGCTTCTTGGGCGTGTATGGGAAGACAAAAGATACACCTGAGGCATGGGAGGACCTGCAACGTTTGCACGAAAAAGATGGCATGCCTCCGAAGCAGTATAAAGGTCCTGCCAGCTACGCTCTTACGAAAGAAGAGAAAGAAATCTTCTTTGAATGCCTGCTCAGTATGAAGGTCACGACTGGCTTCTCGTCGAATATAAAGGGAATAATAAATATGCCAGAGAAAAAGTTTCAGAACCTAAAGTCTCATGACTGCCATGTGATTATGACGCAACTGCTTCCGGTTGCATTGAGGGGGCTTCTACCGGAAAACGTCCGATTAGCCATTGTGAAGCTATGTGCATTCCTTAATGCAATCTCTCAGAAGGTGATCGATCCAGAAATCGTACCAAGGCTAAGGAGTGATGTGGCGCAATGTCTTGTCAGTTTCGAGCTGGTGTTCCCACCATCCTTCTTCAATATCATGACGCACGTCCTAATTCATCTAGTCGACGAGATTGTCACCCTGGAGCCCGTATTTCTACACAATATGTTCCCCTTTGAGAGGTTCATGGGAGTCCTAAAGAAATATGTCCGTAATCGCGCTAGGCCAGAAGGAAGCATCTCCATGGGCCATCAAACAGAGGATGTTATCGGGTTTTGTGTTGACTTCATTCCTGGCCTTAACAAGATAGGTCTCCCTCAATCGCGGTATGAGGGGAGACTGACTGGAAAAGGTACTCTTGGAAGAGACTCAATAATATGCAGGGACGGATATTCTTGGTCTCAAGCACACTACACAGTTCTATAGAACTCCACCTTGGTGACCCCGTATGTCGATGAACACAAGAACAGTCTGCGCTCCAAACACCCGGAGCAGTGCGATGACTGGATTACATGTGAACACATCAGGACTTTCAGCAGTTGGTTGGAAACACGTCTCAGAGGTGACAACACTGTTTGTGATGAGTTGTACTTGTTGTCCAGGGGACCATCTTTGACTGTATTGACTTACAAAGGATACGAGATAAATGGGAATACATTTTACACGATCGCCCAAGATCAAAAGAGCACCAACCAAAACAGCGGTGTACGCTTTGATGCAGCAACCGAGAGCGGAAAGGATACATATTATGGTTACATAGTGGACATATGGGAACTTGACTACGGACCTGATTTTAAGGTCCCTTTCTTTAAGTGCAAATGGGTCAATCTGTTAGGCGGCGGGGTACAGGTAGACCCACAGTACGGAATGACAACAGTGGATCTGAAAAATCTTGGGTACACTGACGAACCGTTCGTCCTAGCCAATGATGTGGCACAGGTTATCTATGTGAAGGACATGTCTACCAAACTGAGAAAAAGAAAAGATAAGGAAGCGAATACATCATATGATGAGCCAAAGCGCCACATAGTTCTTTTAGGAAAAAGGGACATCCTGGGAGTGGATGGCAAGACAGACATGTCTGAAGATTATGAAAAGTTTCATGAAACTCCTCCCTTCAATGTCAAGGCTGACCCAAGCATCCTGATAAACAATGAAGATTATCCATGGTTACGGCGCAATAAGCAAATCACTACAGGAATCAGCTACTTTGCCGTCAGCCGCGGACGGCAAAAGGCTCCGGCAAAGTAGGCTTCGGTAAACAGCTACTTTGCCGTCTGCTACTGATGGCAAAGTCTTTGCCGTCCGCCGCAGACGGCAAGGAGAGCGCGGCAGACGGCAAAGAAGGCGGACGGCAATAATTGCGCTGTCAGTCCGTTAAGTGGCTAACGGCAGGCCTTTGCCGTCCGCCGCTGACGGCAAACTTTCTAGTGTCTTTGCCGTCCGCCGTATGATGTCATCTACACGTCACTACATGGCAGGTTCTTTGCCGTCTGTCACTGATGGCAAAGTCTTTGCCGTCTGCCACTGTAGGCAAACTGACCAAACGGGTCAGCTCCCAGGAAGCACAGCTGGATGCCACATGCCTTCTTTGCCGTCCGCGGCAGACGGCAAAGAGCCCGTTGCCGTCGGTGGCAGACGGCAAAGAGCCTGCATATTGGCTCTTTTATCTGTTTTTATTAAATCCAACAATTTTCATCACAAATATAGATGACATATATAGATATATTTCAAAAGGCCATTACAGAGCAAACATATAAGATATCCAACACATAACTTCATCATCCAACCATATATATTACATGCATAGTTCCATCATACATAACAAGTTCAACATAGAGGCATCCAACCATATATATTACAATAGTTTCATCCAACGATACATGCATAGTTCAACGATACAAAAGAAACAGAGAAAGGGATAAGGAGCACTCCATCTATGCAAGCTTTCGTCAAGTGAATGAACTCTGCAAAATGAAAAATAAGAAAGTTAGAACAAGAAGAGTAGAACAAGAAGAAGACTAGAACAAGAAGAGTAGAACAAGAAGAAGACTAGAACAAGAAGAGTATGTCATTTATGAGCTAACTTACGTGAAATGGATCATATATGAGCTAACTAAGTTGAAATGGGTCGTTTATGAGCTAGCTAAGGTGAAATGGATCATTTATGAGCTAACTTAGTTGAAATGGGTCGTTTATGAGCTAACTAAGGTCAAATGGATCGTTTTTCAGGTAACTAAGGTGAAATGGATCTTTTTTAGCTAACTTAGATGAAATGGATCATTTATGAGCTAACTTAGTTGAAATGGATCGTTTTTGAGCTAACTTAGGTGAAATGGATCATTTATGAGCTAATCTAGTTGAAATGGATCTTTTTGAGCTAACTTAGGTGAAATGGATCATTTATAAGCTAATTTAGGTGAAATGGATCGTTTTTTAGGTAACCTAGGTGAAATGGATCGTTTATGAGCTAAATTAGTTGAAATGGATCGTTTATGAGATAACCTAGGTAAGATTGGTCATTTTGGAGTTAACCTAGGTGAAATGGGTCATTTTAAAGCTAACGTAGGTAAAATGGATCATTTAGGAGCTAATCTAGGTAAAATGGGTCATTTTTGAGCTAACTTGGATGAACTGGATCATTTATAAGCTAACCTAGGTAAAATGGGTCATTTTAGAGCTAACTTAGGTAAAATGGATCGTCTATAAGCTAACTAAGCTAATTATGCAATTTTTGACATAAGTAAGCTAAGTACAGATCGTTTTAGAGCTAACTTAGGTAAAATGGATGGTTTTGGAGGTCAGTAAGCTTATTAAGTCATTTTGGAGGTGAAGAAGCTAAGTCTAGGTCATTATGGTAAGCATTGGAGGAAATAAAGCTAAGTCTAGGTCTTTATGCATGTGTTAAGCAAAACACTAGATAAACTTACCAAGATGTAGGAGGTGTAGGAGCGTGGTGGCTCGTGTCGGTAGCTGGAGAAGGATCGTGCGATGCTTGTCTGGAGTTACGCTGCACCAAAGATCATTTCCAATGTCTTGTTAGCATGATGACACTCAAATGTTAAGACTAGCAAGTAATGTCCATTCAATAAAACTCACCGTGGTCCCAGGAGCAATCACTGGCATCGGCGGAGCGGTCTGACCTGTCTTCTCGCACACAGACTGCACATTTGGTTTGACGACTCAGTCATACTAGTTAGTAATGAGACAAACACTACATGAATGTTTTGGCTAATCTGCAGAAGAAACTTACCACAAGGAGCTCGTACATGGCCCTTGCCTGCATGTCATTCCGTGCCCTCTCCTCCTCCATCATCTTTGTCGTCCTCTCCTCCAACTCCCGCTGCCTCTCCGCCGCCTCCGCCAGAAGTTTCTCCGTTCTATCTCTCTCACTCTGTATAGCAGCCTGCAACACCACTCACATGACCATTTGTAATCATTGATGGAAGCGCACACAATGTAATGGAGAAAGATAACTGAGTACGTATCACTAACCTTGATGGCGAGTTGCACTGGCCGTTCACGAGGCCTTATCTCAGGAGCGGAGCTCGACTGGCGCGCCTTGATCTCCGGGAGAGTGCTAGGACAACGGATAAGTCCATCTCCAATGGCTATGGAGCCATGGGACCTCCCGCCACCAGATATCATCAACAGCTCTGGATCAATGGGACCCTGGCTCGGGTTAAAGTCCTCCCCTTTCCTCGCCTTCCCCTCATCTCTATATCTCACGAGCTTGTTGTGGGAGGAGATGTTGGTGAAGTTGTTTGCATCATCGAGGTCAGACTGAGAGAAAGCCTTGACTTTCTTGAAAGAGGCAGTGTGGGCCATGGCATACAGGTCGTACACCTCTGGCACCTTATCCGCCTTATTGTAGCGTGCTTGAAAGAGAGAAACAATGAAAATTAGTAATTAAAGGGCTCAAGCTAGCATGATGAATGAATTGCATGAATCATGAAGCAAACCACATACCCAGTTGCGCCCGAACTGATATAAGTTGGAGCTGCCTTGATGGTGTGGCACACCTTCCATTTGGGCACGTTTGTCCTTGGCCTCGTTGTGGAGGGCTAGCCATCGTTGTGAGCACCAGGTTTTCTTTTGGCCATTTGCAAATGCGGCTTGCACAAACCCCTTAGTTTTTGTGAACCATTCAGCGCTCCATTTGTTCTGACCAGTGTGACCGGTATACATCCAAGCACGGCCACTCATCTTGACTTTCAGAGCTACTGGACACACAACAATTATATATGTAATTCACCATGTATATATTCATCAGTTGATCTACTTTGTCAATTTTATTACGTCCATGCAACCTACACTCTAATAGGTAATGATAGGTCCTAATCCCACCCGTGTATGTGTAGATTGGGTTTATTTTCCCATGCTATGCTCCGGATCCGACGCAAAATTTCGGCAGCACCTCCCCGCTGTTCTCCTGATACACGTCTCTGCAATAAACAGAGAGGATGTGTACCCGGAGAACAATAGGGGAGGCACTGACGAAATATATGCGTCGGATCCGGAGCAAAGCATATGGAAAAACGAACCCAATCTACACATACTCGGGCTGTCCATGGATAGCGTTGGACAATTCGAAAGAATCAAGGTTATAAATATGCAAATGCATGCATATTTATAACTATGACGCTTTCGAACGGGAGACACATATTGGTTACGCATACTGATGATTCAAGACACATATATAGCTAGCTATCAAGTTTCATCGGAATAGATCAAATAATTAATGGGGGAGGAGGACTTGTCATTTGTGCTCACCCACGAACGAAGGGGCAGAGCTCGTCAAACGCACGGCGAGGTCGTCGAACACCAAACCTCGCAGCGATGAAACAACTACACATTTAAAACTACACGATCAACACAATTATATATGATGTTTTTCATAACAAAATCGAAAAATATATGACCTAACTAATAATTCACAAATATATGACCCCGTCGGCCTCTGGAAGGCCAAAGAACACCTTTTCGGGAGGTGTCGGTGGTCGGGGTGTCCTGTCGGTGTTGGGGTGCCGTGTCGGGGTCTCGGGGTCGGGGTGTCGGGTCGGGGTGCCGGGTCGGGGTCGGGGTGCCGTGTCGGTGTCGGGGTTTTTTCCTCTTTTTTCCTTTTCTTCTTCTTCCTATTCTTCCTTTTCTTCCTTTTCTTCCTTCTTCTTCTTCTTCTTCTTTCCTTTTTCCTCTTCTTCTTCTCCTCCTCTCCTCTTTTTTCTTCTTCTTCTTCCTCTTCTTCTTTTTTCTTCTCCTCCTCCTCTTCTTCTTCTTCCTTTCCTTTTTTCCTCTTCTTCTTCTCCTCCTCTCCTCTTTTTCTCTTCTTCTTCTTCTTTCCTCAAACTAAACTAAACCTAAAACTAAAACTAAAACTAAATCTAAACTAAACATAAACCTAAAACTAATAAAACAGAAAAAAAAGGAAAAAACTAAATCTAAACCTAAAACTAAACTAAAACTAAACCTAAAACTAAATCTAAACTAAAACTAAAAAAGAAAAACAGAAAAAAACAGAAAAAAGGAGGGGGCTCACCTGGGGCAGGGCCGGTGGAGGAGGGGGGCGGGGCGTGGAGGAGCTGGCCGGGGCGCCGGGGCGGCCTGGGGCGGCGGGGGCCGGGGCGGGGGGGGGGGCGGGCGGGGGGCCGGGGCGGGGGGCGACGGGGCGGCGCGGGGGCGAGGGGCGGCGCGCGCGGCGGGCGGGGCGGCGGCGGGGGGTGGGAAGTGGTGGCGGGGCGAGGAGAGAACAGAGAGGGGCGGGGGGTACGGGCCGTTAGATACTGCCTCTTTGCCGTCCGCCCCTCTTTGCCGTCCGCCCTTTTGCCTCTTTGCCGTCTGCTGGCAGACGGCAAAGAGGTGGGCCGTTAAGTTTTTCCCAAACGGGCGGGGGGTGGGGGCCACCTCTCTCTTTGCCGTCTGCCAGCTGACGGCAAAGATTCTTTGCCGTCTGCTGGCGGACGGCAAAGATCTGGCGGCTGATCTTTGCCGTCTGCTTTTTGGTAGCTGATGGCAAAGAGCTTCTTTGCCGTCAGCTAGCAGACGACAAAGAGCTGGCAGATGGCAAATTAGCTGATTCCAGTAGTGAATGACACAAGCGAAGAAAAGTGAAGACTTTTCTCCTGCAACTATTATGATGATACCATGCCAACTTTGTAACACACGAACATGCTACCATTGTCCGTTTTGTACATGCACATGCTATGTGGGTGAAATTATGATACCATCCCAACTTTCAACTTTTTCAGAGTTCATTTTAAATGCTTTCCAATTTCAGGTCATTTAGCTCAAAGAATGAATTAATAGCAAACAGAATGAACTACAAAACTTTTATGAAAATAAAAACAATCAATTAAAATATTATGTTATGATCAACTAAATAAAACTATAATATTCTTCAATAGCAAAAATAATATACTTTTTGTGACCTAAAATCAAACTATAAGTATTTAATTGTAAGTATAAATAAAAAATAAATAGCAAAGAAAAAAAAATTCTATTTTTATAGTAAAGTTATTCATAAACTAGTGATTCACACAAATTTTATAAAATTCCAATTTAAACTATTCAAAATTTTAAAACTAATGGCACTAACAGAAAGTTTATATTTTTTGTGACCTAAAAGCAAAAAGAAATCACTAAAAAACTATAAGTATTTAGTTGTAAGTATAAATAAAAAATAAATAGAAAAAAATTCTATTTTTATAGTAAAGTTATTCATAAACTAGTGATTCACACAAATTTTTAAAAATTTCAATTTAAACTATTCAAAATTAAACTAATGGCACTAACAGAAGTTTATAATTTTTTGTGACCTAAAAGCAAAAAGAAATCACTAAAAAACTGTAAGTATTTAGTTTTAAGTAGAAATAAAAAATAAAAAAACCAAAAAAAATGTAGAAACAAAAAAGAAAAAACAAAAAAAATGCCACCTACTCAGGCCTGAATACGACTAGAAACCCTACATGGGCCAGGATTCAGGCCCCGCAGAGGCCCAATAGGCCCACAGGCAGTAGCAAGTTTAGGCCCGAAAGCCTGGCATAGAGAGGAGCTCGAATGGGGAGCACACCAGCGCTTATAAACAAGTGACGGCGCCCTTCAGCTAGCGAGGTGGGACTAAACTTTTGGGCGCGGGGCAGCACAAGGCCCCCCTTTAGTCCCGGTTGGTGCCACCAACCGGGACCAAAGGCCGCCGCTTCCCGTCCTTTGGGCTGCTGAAAATTGGCCTTTGGTCCCGGTTGGTGGCACCAACCGGGACTAAAGGGGGCATTGGTCCCGGTTTGTGCCACCAACCGAGATCAATGCTCTTGCTATATATACAACACTTGTCAAAAATTCCATTCAGTCCTCCATCGTCGTCGCCCGCCGCCACGTCATCGCAGCCCCCGTCATCGCCCGCGCCCCGCGCCACCCCGTCGTCGCCCGCGCCGCCCCGACATCGTCGGCCGCCCCCGCCGTCGCCGCGCCCCGCGCTGCCCCGAGCCCGCCGTCCTCATCGCCCCTGCCCCGTCGCCCGGCCCCGTCGTCGCCGTGCCGCCCCGACGTCGTCGCCGCCCCGCCGTCGCCCGCGCCCCGCGCCGCCCCGAGCCCGCCACCGCCGTCGCCCTCGCCGGCCGCCCCATTGTGAGCCGCCGCCGTCGAGGCCCTGTTTTTTATATATGTTTTTTCATATATGTATTAATTTTTTTGTTTATAGCTATATGATGAATGGGTGTGGCTATATATGTATGTATGAATATAATGTTCATAGCATTTTTTTGTTTATATATGTTTTTTCATATATGTATTAATTTTTTATTTAGTTTGTTAGTAGATATCGATTTTAGGTTAGTGCATTTTAATTAGGTTAGTGTAGAGGAAAAAGTAAAATAAGGAAAAGGAAGAAAAGAGGAAGAAGGAAGAAGGAAGAAGAAGAAGAAGAAGAAGAAGAAAAGGAAGGAGTGGAAAAGGGAAAATAAGAAGAGGAAGACTTCTTTTTTTTTCTCTTCGATCTTCTCCTCTATTTTGTTCATGGATATATGCTAAAGAAAACGAGGGGGGTGATAGATGATGATGAGGGATCGAGAGTGGGATGAGAGGTCGAGAGGTGTCGAGGGGAGAAAAAAAATGTTATCAGGGACGAGGGTCGTCGAGGGGTCGAGAGAGGGACGAGGGGTCGAGAGAACTAAATAAAAATAAGAAGAGGAGAGGAAGAAGAGGAGAAATAAATAAGAAGAAGAAAAAAGAAGAAAAAGAAGAGGAGTTCCTCTTTTTTTTCTTCTTTTTTTTCTTCGATCTTCTCCTCTAGCTATTCCTTTCTTCTTCTCCTCTTTTCTTCTTCTTCTTCTTCTTCTTCTTCTTCTTCTTCTTCTTCTTCTTCTTCTTCTTCTTCTTCTTCTTCTTCTTCTTCTTCTTCTTCTTCTTATTCTTCTTCTTAATTTTTATCGGGAACGAGGGTGTCGAGGATCGCCGAGGGGTCGAGGGTTGGGAACTAGGGTAGAGGGTCGAGGGTCGTTAAGGGGTCAAGGGTCGAGGGTTCGAGGGTTCTATAGGGTCGAGGGTCAAGGGTTCCAGGGTCGTCTAGGGGTCGAGGGTTCCAGGGTCGTCGAGGGTTCGAGGGGTCGAGGATCGCCGAGGGGTCGAGAGAGGTTTCCTAGTGTCAAAGTATTGAAGAAATCCATGCCTTCATCATTAGCTGGAAGTAACCAGGGCATGTTGGTACGAAGTTCTGCAAAGTTGTTCTGGAATGGAGTCCCGGATAGAATAATCCGCCTTTTGGTACGAATTCAGCAAAGGCCTTCCAAATAGCGATATTCGGAAGGCTCTTGCTGAACTTTGTACCAAAAAGCGAATTACCCTATCTGGGACTCCCTTCCAGAACAACTTTGAAGAGCTTCGTACCATCATGCACATGTTACTTTCGCCTAATGATGAAGACATGGTTTTGTTGAATCCTTTGACACTATGCAACCTCCCGACCCCTCGGCGATCCTCTCGAACATGAGAGGAAGAAGAGGATCGCTGAGGGGTTGAGGGTTCCAGGGTCGTCGAGGGTTCGAGGGGTCGAGGATCGCCGAGGGGTCGAGAGAGGTTTCCTAGTGTCAAAGTATTGAAGAAATCCATGCCTTCATCATTAGCCGGAAGTAACCAGGGCATGTTGGTAAGAAGTTCTAGAAAGTTGTTCTAGAATGGAGTCCCAGATAGAATAATCCGCCTTTTGGTACGAATTCAACAAAGGCCTTCCAAATAGCGATATTCGGAAGGCTCTTGCTGAACTTTGTACCAAAAAGCGAATTATCCTATCTGGGAATCCGTTCCAGAACAACTTTGAAGAGCTTCGTACCATCATGCACATGTTACTTTCGCCTAATGATGAAGACATGGTTTTGTTGAATCCTTTGACACTACGCAACCTCCCAACCCCTCGGCGATCCTCTCGAACATGAGAGGAAGAAGAGGATCGCCGAGGGGTCGAGGGTTCCAGGGTCGTCGAGGGTTCGAGGGGTCGAGGATCGCCGAGGGGTCGAGAGAGGTTTCCTAGTGTCAAAGTATTGAAGAAATCCATGCCTTCATCATTAGCCGGAAGTAACCAGGGCATGTTGGTACAAAGTTCTGCAAAGTTGTTCTGGAATGGAGTCCCGGATAGAATAATCCGCCTTTTGGTACGAATTCAGCAAAGGCCTTCCAAATAGCGATATTCGGAAGGCTCTTGCTGAACTTTGTACCAAAAAGCGAATTATCCTATCTGGGACTCCGTTCCAGAACAACTTTGAAGAGCATCGTACCATCATGCACATGTTACTTTCGCCTAATGATGAAGACATGGTTTTGTTGAATCCTTTGACACTACGCAACCTCCCGACCCCTCGGCGATCCTCTCGAACATGAGAGGAAGAAGAGGATAAAAAAAGAAGAGGAAGAAGAAAAAAAAGAGGAGAAGAAAGAATAGAGGAGTTCTACTCCTCTATTCTTTCTTCTCCTCTTTTTTTTTCTTCTTCTTCCTCTTTTTTTTATCGGGAACGAGGGTCGTCGAGGGACATAGATGTAGTGTCGTCGTTGTCGATATATACCCCCTCCCGATAGCTTACTATGATTAGGTAGCTAGTTCTACGTTTGGCACTAATATATCCATCTGTCATGTTTGAATAATAATTGCCATGTTGTAAATATTTGTAGAAACTATGGACACCTCCCTAGACGAAGCAAAAGAAGCGTTGTTGAGGGACATAATCGCAGAAGGAAGTGATGCCATCTTGTTGTTTCTCAACGAAACCGATGGTCTGGAAGGAGAGGGTGAACAAGCTGGCTACAGTGACCTAATGCCGGTGCAAGAAGAAGAACATGAGGACGGCTCCGGTGACCCAATGCCGGTGCAAGAAGGAGACTGTGATGACGGCTCCGGTGACCGAACCGAGTCCGGCCAGGTATATATATTAGTTAAGCCTGTGCTGACTAGCTAATTGATGCATTCATTGTTTTGGTATGTACACATATTAATTAAGTCTTTGTTCTTTTTCTAGCCCTCCGGATCGAGCACAACTTCGGTAAAGAGACGAGGCCCGAAGAAAAAGTTGAGCTCGGATGAAAAGTTTGAGATCATAGCAATCGCGCCCGACGGCCAACTGATTGAACCCCTCCGGACAAAGAGCGCATTTGTTGCTCAGTGCGGGGTTCTGGTTAGGGACAAGATCCCGATAAGCATCCAGCAATGGTTTAAGCCGGCTACAGAAGACCCTGAGGTGTCTTATGTCAATGATATGCAGAAAAATGATCTTTGGACTGAGCTGAAGTCAAATTTCACCCTACCGCCAGAGGATAATCCAGAGAACCCAGTTAAAGAGAAATTAATCAAGTCTTTTGCTCTTAAGAGGATGGCAGAACTATTCAGGAGGTGGAAGAAAGAGCTGAATAAGTTTGTCGAAAATAATGAGACACCAGAATTCAAGGGCAGATATGAGAAGATTAGAGATCACTGGCCCGCATTTGTGGCCCACAAGACATCGAAAAAGAGTAAGAAGATGTCGGCGACAAACAAGCAAAATGCCGCGAAGAAGAAGATTCACCATCGCACGGGGTCAGGTGGGTACCTCGTAGCCCGGCCTAAGTGGTCCAAGACTAAGAATGATCTGGTTGATAAAGGGATCGAACCAGAGATAATTAACTGGCCAGACCGTTGCCGGACTTGGTTCTTCGGGGCTGGCGGAACCTTGGACCCTGTAACAGGGAAGTGCATTTGGACGAACGATCAAATAGACATACCAGTCAGGAAGCTTAAGCAGTATATCGAAGCAGCGCAGGAAGGGACGTTCTTTCCAGACAGAGAGAACGACGAGCTCACAATGGCCCTCGGGAATCCTGAGCACCCTGGACGGACACGAGGCACGCCAGGCTCCATTCCGTGGAAGGTTGGGTTTCCGGACACAGGCGGTTATAAATCCCATGAGAGGAGGAAAAAAGTGCAGCAGACCCAAATCCAGGCGCTGCAAGCAAGGGTAGACGTGATAGAGGAACGAGAAGCAAATCGCAGCAAACGTACTGCCGAAGCCTCCCCCGAAGCTACCCCGCCATCTCAGCGCAGAAGCAGCGTGCTTCCACCGAGCTGCTTCAGCTGGAGCATGCCTTGACGGCTCCTGCCAGCTATCCCGTGGATGCTATCACGGAGTCTCAAAATTGCCACCTTATGACACAATGGATGAATTTGAAGGTCAAGGCGGCTGTTGGCTCTGTTTATCCTACTGAACCCGGCGCAACTTTTCACTGCCGGTCGATTCCAGAAGGATATCCTAGGGTAATGGTGGATGAAATAACGGAGGGATTTGAGGACCTCCAGCTTGACCACCCTACCGGTGAAGGGGAGACTCGGCTGGGGTCTGCTCTGAAGACTCCATGCCTATGGCGGAAGGAGCTCATCAACCTTCCGAACTGGACACCTCCGCCTCCTCCTCCTCCTCCGGCGAGTCAGGGCACTCCGCCTCCTCCACCACCTCCTCCTCCGGCGAGTGAAGATCAGGGCCCTCGGCCGACTCCTTCTCCGGCGCGTGGCGGCACTCCGCCTCCTTCTCCGCCTGTGCCGACGCGCCCGAGCAGCCAGCCTCCTCCTTCTCCGCCTCGTCAGCAATGGCGGAAGAGACCTGCCGCTGCTCCGGCGCGTCGTAGTCCTTCTCCTCCACCTCGTAAGCAAGTAAAGAAGACAACCGCTCCGTCTGCTCGGTCGGCGTCTAGCAGTACAACCAGAGGCGGGAGTACATACAGATTCGGTCCTTCTCTGAAGACTCCAGAGAAGTTACCATACAAGAGGACCCCGGAGGAGAACGCGAAGATCGCGCGAACCGAAGTGGATGACTGGTTTCAAGGGTTGAAAGCAAAGAGACATCCACCTCCGGAGGAGAAGGTAGATCCGGTGAAAGTGAAGCGCACTCTGGTTGCCCTGGCAAAACCACCCAAGTCTCCGCCGAAAGGCAACTATGAGCGCATTATTGCAAAGACATGGGCCGAAGCGGAGCGGTCGGGAAGTACAGTCAGTGATCAAAGGCTGAAATAACGACGAGCAGCTGGGAAAAAAATTGCCCAGCTCGGCGAACAAGCGAAGCAATCGTGCCCCCCCTCAAGGTGCCTAGCGACATCGTCGATCCGAGGATGGTGCCCGGTTATGGCAATGTTGATGATTACCTGCCCGACGATGTACATTATGATCCCATGGAGGTGCAGATACACAGATACGAGTATGGGAAGCCTCTCATCAAAGATGAAAAATCTTTAACAACGATGATGCGAAGATTACATGATTGGTACTTGAAAATTTGCAGAGAGTCTGGGGGGAGGAGTACTTTGTATGCGAGAGTTAAACCGGAGCATGACCTCGTTGGAATTGAACTGTTGCCTATTCCATTTGAGGAGTATTATCAGTTTTTCAATCAATTGGCCCTCGATAAAACAACGATCACCTGCTACTGTCTGTAAGTACTACTACTTCTGTCATTAAGTCTCTCTATATAGCTCATCTCTTTCATTGCATGTATTTATAATTATCCTCACTATATTATGCAGAATGAAGATCGCCGAATTGAAGAAAAGACAAATCGGTGATATTGGGTTCGTTAACACATATCTCATAGATGCAACTGAGGTTGAACATCGTCCCGGAGATACCGAGGCCAACTTGCTACGATCATTCAAAAAAAAATGAAAACAAAGATATAATACTCTTTCCTTACAACTTCGAGTGAGTGTTACTGTCTTGTGCATATTCGGTTTCCCTTATATATTAGTCCAGGTTATAGTAATGTAATTGATGAGTTATGCATGCGTGTGCAGTTTCCACTATATTCTCCTAGAGATTAGGCTTGAGCAGGGACTAGTAACCGTCTTGGACTCTAAACGAAAATATCCCCAAGAGTATGCGGACATGACTGAAATCCTCAAGAAGTAAGTTAAATCGATCATTATCCACCATATCAGCAACTTTGTTCATTTCCTGATATCAAGTAATTGTTTTCTTTGTCCGGCAGGGTTTGGAGAAAATTCACCAGAAAAGTTCCGGGACTGCCGAAGGAGCTGGAATTTAGACACCCGAAAGTAAGTACTATAGTAGCATGTTCCACGCATCTCCTAGTGATTCAAGCGCTAGTTTCATCAATACCATTTAGCATTCTTGCTTATCAGTTTGATTGACCTCTATTTCTTGTAAAGTGGTTGTGGCAGGAACAAGGGATTGATTTCTGTGGATACTACGTCTGTGAGTCCATCCGCCACACGACCTGTGAGCGGGGCGGGTACTCTGACGAACAATATGAAGTACGTAAATAACAACATTCACAATTTTATTTTATTACCATCATTTGTATTGAGTTTCATTCATTCATATATACATGTATTGACCCCCTTCTTCAAATTAGATGTTTCGGAAGCGGGATGAACTCCTAGCACCAGCTCGCATGCGAGCAATTCAAGAGGAATTGGCGGCATTCTTTCTTAACCAAGTGATCGCTGAAGACGGAGAATACTATGTGGACCATGAGTCCGTATGATTATATTTGTAAGAGATAATTATTGTATATATGTAGCCGGTAGTGTCGGATAGATATATGAGAACTTGTTGTTCGACCAATCTCTCGGAGAGAAGGAGAGGTGGTCGATATCACTTCTCTCTGTATGCATATATGTTCATGACGATCTTCTGTTTCCTTCGTTTGCTTACTAGCTAACTAGCGTGTCTAGTCCTCTCTATACGTATGTATAGTACGTAGCATCGACCAAGCACGGACGTAAGAGAGGACACTTCTCTCTATTAATTATAGCTAGCTAACACAATATATGAAACACCTAAATTAACCCCCCAAAACCCCCAAACCCCGCCCCCTTCAAAAAAAACAAAAACTCCAGCCACAGAAATGCTGACGCGTGGATGCCTATTGGTCCCGGTTGGTGCCACCAACCGGGACCAAAGGGTCTCCTTCCTGGGCTCTGCGCACTGCCCACGTGGAGGCCCATCAGTCCCGGTTCTGGATTGAACCGGGACTAAAGGGTCGGGGCATTAGTACCGACACTTTAGTCCCGGTTCAGGAACCGGGACTAAAGGCCCTTACGAACCGGGACTATATGCCCTTTTTCTACCAGTGTTTTTCTCCCCCAAGTCGCCCCTCTCTCCCTCTCTCATCTCCTCCACTCCCCCCTCAGATCTTCACCATTTGTTGACCGTTTTTGCGGATCGAGATGGCCCCGAAGAGAGAAACGTAAGCTCCTTCAATCCCTCCAATTAGTTTTTGCAAACTTGCTTCCGATTCGACGCATTATTTGCTTGAAATCCCTTATGTTTTTGAATTTAGATTGGATTTTTTTCACCTAAGATTGTTTTAGCTTGATTGTAGTTGTAGTTCTTAGTTCTTTAGTAAAGTAGTGGTATTGAATATGAACTCTAATCAATAGTTCATATGTTAGTGTGAAGATGAACCCTAGTTCATATTATTTTTTTGTTAAAAAAATTATGATGTAATGCATGTGGGAGGACTTGATAGTAGTTTTATGATGCATGTTGATATGATGATATGAAGATGTTGTTTGGAGATAATACATTCAAGATGAATGTTGGAGGATTTTTTTTATGATATGATGCATATTGTAGTAAACAAAATATATATGATGCAAGTAGTGGAGTTGGTTGGTATGATATGGTATGATTTTTCATTTGACACATCTTGATATATGTATTTTATTTATTTGATCCATATGTTTAGGTCTGCAACAGTGGCGCAACCATCGCCCATTCATCTCCAACACGACCCGTCCGGCTTGCCACTTCCGTACGTGTATGAGTCCTTCCCCGAGCTTCTGCAGCCGGTGACCGCTTTTTCAGACGAGTTCCTACAGGAGATGAGGGCAGTGCGGTGGCACGAGAGGGCAGAACGGATCGCCGACGATGTGAAGTGTTGGTCGCTAAGTGTGAAGGAGTGGAAGAGAGTGAAGGCAGAGAGGGAGGGAGATCCAACTATCTCCCGTGAACGCCGGGAAGCGACCATTGAAGTTGCCAAGCAGCACTTCAACTGGGAGCTGCGCAATTTGGGCCGGAGGATCTACTTCGAGAGCAATGCGGAGGAGAGAGCCAGGATGCCGCCCCCAAGTGCATCGACGTTCGATATCATCAGCTGGGGAAGGGCGGAGGCGAAAACTCCAGCTGGCAAGGCAAGGTGGGAGTGCTTGAACGGTCGGATGCCGACCAGCGTTCCGCCTCCACCTGAACTAGTGGATCCGCTGCCGTATCTGTCTCCACGGCCAGGCCTAACATACGAGGGGGGGAGGTTTATCCAACCTATAAACATGTCTATTGGATATGCATCTATGTTTTAGTAGGGGTTGTCAAACTATGTGGACAAGTTTGCTATTTGCTATTTCCTACTTATGAATCTATGTGTAAACTGTTTGATATTTGCTATGTGAAACCTTTATTAATATGTGAGCTCATATATTGCTGTTATATTTGTGAAACTTGCTGTGATATTGATGTTATTGAATTTGAAAATAAGCAACCAAATGAATTTGAAAAAACAAAACAGAGGACCCTACCGCCAGGCACCCTGGCGGTAGGGTTAGACATCCTACTGCCAGCCCCTATTGCGGTAGGGTGAACCTACCGCCAGGGTCCTTGCATATTTCGTTACATAAAGTTTGTACGGCAAAACCCTGCCACACCTTACTGCCAGTGGCTCTGACGGTAGGTTTAGACCGCCTACCGCCAAGGCCCCTGACGGTAAGGTACTATCCACGTCAGCACAGGCAAACGGCCGCCGTCCCCCTCCGTCACACGATACCGCCAGGGGCTCAGGCGGTATGTTGTGTAACCCTACCGTCAATGGCCCTGGCAGTAGTAAAAGGGTCAAATCCCGAAAATATTCCAAACCGGGGTCAGATCCTGATTTTATATCGCAAAAGGGTCAAAACACGAAATTTTGCCGCTGCTGGCTGGCTGTGATGTGAAAGCCGAAAGTCTTGAGAAGTTGCCATAATTTGTCCCCTCTATTAATTACTCTTCAAAAATGCCTGTTCCGTGTTTTTACTTATGTTGTTCTTTTACCTGCGCTGTGCTGTTCAATTCTTGCTGGTTAAGCCGGTTTCAATTCGTGCCCCTATATTTTTTAGAACCCTGCATATGGTTTCAAGTAGATATACACAAACTCATGCAGATGACCAAATAGTGCATCATCTTCGAGCGAAGGCGTCGTCTCACGTAAAATGCTCTGGAGTACGCCTTCCTAAGAGCAAGTATAATAGATCCTACTCAGCAGGCTATAAGCTACGCCACATCAGCAAAATCATAGCTGGAGGAGAGAGGAAGCAGGAGAGAGACGAGAGCTGGCGCTCCATCTAGCGCCCGGCTGCAGCACAATATACGAGCAGATATAGCCTGCATGCAGCCTGTGTGAAGGCTAAAAGCCAGGGTTTCTTCCCACCAACGAATCATGTGAGTGTTTTTTCCTCAGTCCACATGTAAGGATTGAGTGCTATAGCCAGCCTAGCAATTAATATACTAAGTCGAAAGCCCCGCAAAAAAAAAAGCCCATTGTATGAGTATGGTTGTAGGAAGACTATAAGATGATATGGCACTAGTATATAGCCGATAGCAGGCTTTTATATTAACCATGCTCTAAGTCGAAAGCCCCGCAAAAAAAAAAAGCTCTAAGTCGAAAGCGGTATCAAAGGTGCGGTAGATCGTCGCGCGGAATCGGGCCCGCTCATCAGCGAGGCAGGCAGAGTCCACGGGGTCAAAGCGAACTCTGTCTGTCTGACGACCAGCGAATGATGCGGGGCCCAGCACGGTGGCACCACCACCACCACCACCTACCCACCCACCCCCACATCGGCCGCGCGCCGCCCATGCCTCACCCCCCTCTCGCCGCCGCCGCCACCCTCCGCCGCCGCCTCCTCCTCTCCTCGCCGCTCGCCTGCTTCTCCTCCCCCCGCACCCGCCGCATCTTCTCTCGCGCCATGGAGTCCTCCTCCACCACCGCCGCCGCCGCGCAGCACGCAGGTGAGCAGCCCTGCCCTTCGATCGCGTAGTCATGGGGTGCTTGCTTGCTGGGTGGGATGCACCTGTCAACTGTACTCTACTGATGGCTGCTACGTGGGGGTGTGGTGGGGATTGGGGCTGCAGGTGGCGTGGCGGAGCGGGAGTACGAGGAGGTGCTGGGCCGCCTCTCGTCGCTCATCACGCAGAAGGTGCGCGCGGACACCGGCAACCGCGGCAACCAGTGGGACCTCATGGGCCGCTACCTCCAGGTACTCCCTCCTCCTGCTCCTCCTGAATCGCGATGTGGGTGGGGATGTCTTGTCTGATCTATAGGGCGGATTTGGTTCTTCAGATTCTGGAGCTGGAGGAGCCCATCGCGCGGATGAAGGTCATCCATGTCGCCGGCACCAAAGGAAAGGTAAATCACCTGATAAGAGCAACTCCCCAGCTCCATTTAGAGTGTCAGGTTCTGTAGTATGTGCTTTCATTTCCATTGTGATTCAGAAACTTCATAAGTAATGATCGGGGCATTCCAATTTGGTGCTGAAATTTGAGCAACTAATGTGCAACATTCAAGTTTTACCCAACCAATAGTTTACTGCTAATTATTTGGTACCATGGTGCGGTGTGTAACCAGTTACAGACCTCTCCTGGTTGGTTGAAAATTGCTGAATGCCACATGACGCGATTAATCAAGTCCTTGGCTTCCCTGTGATGGTAGTATGTGACGACACAATGGAACGTTTTCTGTAGGGTTCGACATGCACATTCACGGAGTCAATCCTGCGATCCTGTGGCTTCCGTACCGGGCTCTTCACCTCACCGCATTTGATGGATGTCCGGGAGCGGTTCCGGCTAGATGGGTAATTTCTTCGTCAATTGTTCTTGCTCTTATTTTTTCTTAATATGGTGCTGATAAGTGATAATGACAGCTCCTTGTTATTATTCACAATAATTTCTTACATGCGAATGTGCTGCACAGCCCTTTTACTTTTGTCTTTTTTTAATGAGAACTGTAGTGGAACACCCGACAGTGAACTTTGTTTAAATTTAGCTTGTCCTATGCTTAGGTACCATGCATGTGCTAACCTGGTGTTGATAAGTGATAACGATAGCTCCTCGTAATTATTCACAATATCTTTTTGTATGCAAATGTGCTGCACCACTCTTTACATTTAGCTTATCACTATGCCTAGGTATTATGCGTGCACTAACCTGGCCCCTAACTTGTGATGCAACCAGGGTGGATATTTCTGAAGAGAAGTTTCTGAAGTACTTCTGGTGCTGCTGGAATAAACTGAAGGTACATGTCCAAATTTGTTGTCTTTCATGTGATGGAACTCTGTGCCAGGTGCATAGGAGTGATGAAACATAGATGTCTTGTCTTTTCGTGCTGCTTTAATTATGTAACTGGTGGATAATGAGACAAATGTGCGTATCTTCACTCTCCAGGAGAAGACTGATGATGATATTCCCATGCCAGCCTATTTCAGGTTCATGGCCTTGCTCGCATTCAAGATATTTTCTGCTGAGCAGGTAGAATAGACAGAAAATACTCCATACTCTGTCCCTACTGGTTTGTTTTCAGTCATTACATAAATCTAGCCTGAATAAGATTACTCCATGCAATGTTCCCTTTTCTTCACTATTTTACTTGCATAGCATTGTGCTACAATCTATGATTTTAAGGTACAAAACCTATGTGATGATCAGCTATCACATATTCATTTTGAGATTTCTAAATCAGGCTCCGCGTATGCATTTTTAGAAGAACATTATTGATCTACTCACACCTTTTTCTTGCCTCAAACAGGTAGATGTAGCTCTTCTCGAGGTTGGTCTTGGAGGGAAGTTCGATGCAACTAATGTGGTATGTGACTCTTCTCCAGTAATGTGCTCATTTTGTCTAGAAAACAAAAGAAGAATCTTGAACTATGCCATTTAAGTCTCTTGCCGGCCTTGTTCACCTTAATCTGCACCCTGAGTTCCAAACTATAATAGGAGTGTGGGATATATTCATTTAGGTCCATCTAAGTTCTTGATTCTTGTTAGTATTCAAGCATTCAAGTTTAGCTTCTATTTCTTCTGAACCCTTCTCAGCTCGGCAGAATTATACACTAAAAACAGTCAAATTAGAGCATGACCGTTGTCTGAATTTGGATCTCTGCAGGTTAAATCTCCTGTAGTCTGTGGAATATCCTCTCTTGGATATGATCATATGGAAATTCTTGGTTAGTCATGAAACTGACAATTGAAGTAACCCTTTTATTAGGAAAATTAGTCCCATGCTAACATGTTTGTTGTTTTGCGGATGAGCAGGAAATACGCTTGGTGAAATTGCTGGGGAGAAGGCTGGAATTTTCAAGGTTTTCTTATGACTACTTTCCCAAGAAGTTGTTCTACAACATGTTACATATATTGCCCCCTTTTTTTTGTAACTGATGGTGTTTGTAGTTCAGAAAATACAATATATTACTTTCCCAAGAAGTTGTTCTATACCATGTTAACATTGTTATTCACAGAAATTTCCTATTATGTTTGGTATCTTGGTGGCGTCTTTTGTTAACATTAACATTGTTGTTTACAGAAAGGAGTTCCAGCTTATACTGCTCCACAGCCAGAAGAGGCAATGGTTGTTCTCAAACGAAGAGCTTCAGAATTGGGCGTATGTTTTTTCTATCCGTTTTCATTTCCTTTTTGGTTGCTGCCCTGCTTGTTGTTTGTAACCACAATACTAGAAACAATGGAATACAGTTTTTGAAATACTATACTCTGTGCTTTTTGAAGATTTCACTCCAAGTCGTTGATCCTTTGAAGCCACATCAGTTGAAAGATCAACATCTTGGACTGCAAGGTGAACACCAATATGAAAATGCTGGCCTTGCAGTCGCACTCGCTAGTACATGGCTTGAGAAGCAGGGACATGTGGACAGAATGCCACTCAACCACACTGTAAGTCTTGTCAATTCATGTTGCTTCTCCGAAAAACAAAGACGGTATCATAATTAGTTCATCTATGGTGGAGTTCAGGATCCCTTACCAGATCAGTTCATTAGAGGGCTGTCAAGTGCTTCTTTGCAAGGCCGAGCGCAAATTGTTCCAGATTCACAAGTAAATTCAGAAGAGAAGGATCGGGATAGTTCTTTGGTATTCTATTTGGATGGGGCACACAGCCCTGAAAGTATGGAAATATGTGCGAGGTGGTTTTCCCATGCTACCAAGGAGCAGTCTCAGACTTGCAGCAAATCTCGGAAGGTATTTCTCACAGCCTGTCTAGTATTATCATGTTTGAGTGGACTTGCTTTTGCATGTATCATTTCAGTCTTCTCCCTCATACCGGTATCTTCTTTGGGACACATTGCAGATTCTTCTATTCAACTGCATGTCTGTGAGAGATCCTATGAGATTGCTTCCACATCTCGTTGATACTGCAACTCAAAATGGTAAGTTGAAACACTTTCTGTTGAAAATGCTCATGTGCGCTCATTTATGATTTTTTTTGCATGATATTGTACTTCTCTTGGCAACTTCAGTTCAAACCAAACTTACTGCATTGCTTACTGCTTAGCCCTCTTTCAAGTTTGCTGTTTGTTCCAGTTTTCAGCTAACTGAACATATGTATTGCTATCTCATTTTGTTCAGGGGTGCACTTTGATCTGGCCCTATTTGTGCCAAATCAGTCACAACACAATAAGCTTGGTTCTAAGGCATCAGCACCTGCTGGGCCTGAGCAAATTGATTTGTCATGGCAGCTATCTCTCCAAGCAGTGTGGGAGAAATTACTTAATGATGATAATAAAGGTTCGCCTGAACTTGGTTGCTTATACATTATGTTACAAGCTTTAGTCACTTGTGTTATGAAATGAGCTTCTATTCCACGGGGCCAGCAGTACATATACATGCGAGGGAAATATGCAAAGAAGCCCCTATACATTATGAGAACTACAAAAAGCACAACCCTGTTTTAACAATTTGTACCACTTCTACTACTGCGTTGTGGTTTTCTAATTGTAACAATGCATGGTCAGGCTGAAGATGATGCCCTATATTAAATTGTGAGTAAATGATGCAGGTTCAAACAGCACGGATTCTGGCGAGACTAGCCTAGTGTTTGAATCACTGCCACTAGCAATTGAGTGGCTAAGGAAAAATGCTGTAGAGGATCCATCCACTTCTTATCAGGTGAAAGCTTCTCTCAGACTAACTTTTCTAAAATTTATAGTACAAAACATCCATAACTAGCTAGCATTTTTGCATTGCTTTGTGCTTCTAGAGCACGATTAATGCCTCATAATATGTTTAATTTTCTATCCTTTCGACATGGCACCGCACATATTTATAGCTCTATCTCTTGTACGTAATCAGGAAGACATGTATCTTGCCCTTGTTATGTTTGCAAGCTAATATGTCACACATGACGCTGATGATATGCTTGTGTGTAGGTCCTTGTTACTGGCTCCCTGCATCTCATCGGCGATGTACTGAGGTTGCTCAAGAAGTGACATTTTTTGGGAACATTATACAGTTGGAAGCTGACACTGAAGTAGCTATACTGATAGTGTGACCCCAAGCCGGGGCTCTTGATTGGTTTCGAGATCTTCCCAGGGCAAGCACATGGTTTACAGAAATGCTGCAAGCAGTTTGGAAGTGCTTCGCCTGCGATGCGAATCGGGCAGCAAGGTGAAATGTGTTGTATTTCTTTTTGCGAGAGGAGGGGGGCTTGTTTGTATTTCTCGTTTAATGCTTTTCTGGCCATTGTTGCCACTGTATTCCTCCTCATGTATTCCGGAAAGACGAGAGGCCGAAAACTCAGACGGACGTCAGGGCGCAAGCAAAGCATGAATAAGCCAACAAGATGGCAGTTGTTATTATCTAAAAAAGAAGTTGTTATGGCATTGATCTCATTTTGACCATGTAATGCGTACTTTAGAGCTTCTGGTGAAGATGGATGTGATCAGTTAACGCTTGCTGTCTGACCATGGGACTGACGTCTGATGATGATACTACAGTGACAGGTGACACTTCATGCATGTAAATAGTGTGTTGCTTGCTTGCATTTATAATAATCGGTGCGTTGTCATCCTACATGCTACTTATTTTTATCATATATTCTATATGTAACTAAAAAGATGATCTTCATTAGCCTATTTCTCTTAAGATGCAAATATACCATTTTAGCATGGCAACCAACTGCGTGAAAATGACTCATCTGAACGTACAATCATGCATGTAAATTTTCATTGTATTATGCTGCTTATATTCAGTAAATATATTACAACTACAAAATAATTAAATACAATTCGGAAAGGAGGTTGAACCCCCGGCCTTTGCATCATTGTGATGCACATAACCAATTTTAATAAAGTTTATGCAAGACAAGAGGCCGAAGACCTCAATAAGCAAAGTACTAACTTTGTTCCTACATATGAGATGTTTTGGCATTTTGATTTGAATTTAGAAACATAGTATGTACATAACAAGCGCAACTACGATAGGCCCATAACAAGCACAATTATGTTAAAGTTGTACTGCCAAAACGTATTATATTTAGGAACATAAGATGTATGTATATGACAAGCACAATTACGATAGACCCATTATAAGATACGAAGCACGATTACATTAAAGTTGAACTGCCAAAACGTCTTATATTTAGAAATATAAGGTGTACATGACAAGCAAGCACAATTACGATAGACCCATTACAAGATATGAATTTAATACCTATGACTAAGTTGACTTCTTCAACAACACCACTTTCAAGAAAGGATATACGCCGGATACGACAAAAACAAGGATTTATCCTAGTTGCCGAGACTATCAATTATGGTTAACACATCAGTAAGGGGACGGCACCTTCAACAAGGTAACGACTTAATTTTGTCGTTGATGAGCCCAACCAATGAAGGCGAGAACATGAGTTTTCACCACATAAATGAAGTGGTGCTCTAAACGCCATCTTGATAAATGATAATGGATCTTCCGAAAGTCATGCCAGCTAGTACTCCATGCTACGCCGAATGGCGCTCCCTGCCTTGGAATGGCGGATACTACCACCCCACCAATGGAGGGGAGCGGCGACGCGCCTCACCTTGTGTGACTTGTGCCGGTTCACTCACAGATAGCAATCGGCAACTGCCATAGTTGTCTACATCGTCGGAACTATGGTCTGACCACCTAGATCGGAATTGAAGTAAGCGGGATAGGGAAATCGTTCTCCACCGCTCCCCCCACCACAATCACATCATCGTCCATAACACGGCATCACTAGCTATAGTAGAAAATGTCACGCTCCATCATGGTGGCGAGATTTGCGTGCTTCCGGTCTCACTCTCGCTCATGCTCTCGGTCGCTTACCAGTCACCATTCAATGCTAATGAAAATAACTAGAACCACACATTTATTTTGTAGGTTGGCGAAGAAATGAATTACTAACATTGTTACTCCCTGGCCAAAAAAAGAAGCTTATAACTTATTAATAAAGGAACTACCCTATGCAATTTGTCCGTCACTCCAGCAACAGGCAAAGCACTAAATTCATGTAGAACATTGATATTATTATTTTTGCTTACAATCCTGAATGTAGCCTCCTGACATGGAGGAGCAGAAGACTTACACTGACAACCTGGCGAAGAACAGCTAATTCCAAACAAAACAGTGAACAAAAATACAAATACGTGAGATCATAACACATGAGTAGCCAATTCAAAAAGGTAAAGAGAAGGGAGATAGGGACACAAGGCAAATGATTGGAACATACCAACGAGCTTTACTAATTAAGATACCCCGTTATTTTCCTCTTGGATGCCAAATATGTTGGCATGTATTGTCATGATCCACACGATGGTTACGAGGTCACCGCCACAGCCGAGCTGCTTGGCATGGGAATCCCTGCTAGACCATTTGGATGCATTCATGAGCAAAAGCACCCATGCATCAAAGATGAGATTCAACAGTTCTTGATCGGTGACCAACTCAGAGTAAGAACACAATCTCGGCATCAACTTCTGAAATCTTCGGCGGGACTTTTCCCCCATCTTCTCAACTAGGTCGATATACCCCCCTTTGGCAAAACATCTTCGTAGCACACGGGCATATTGATAACCATCCGACAGGACAATGCTACTAGTACTATTTCTGCCATCTCCATTGCCGTTCAAAACTAGCTTCTCCATTTGTTCCAGGATAAAGGCAAGCTTCTGCTTTCTTGTTTTGCAACTAGCAGGCCTGTTTTCAACACTCAACAATTCCTTCAACTCTTTGCTGGTTTCTTTGTACTTGCTTGGCAGCTTACGGACCGGTAGCATGCTGGGGTGTAAAACCACGAGGAACACCAGGTAATCAGACAGCTTGCTGATCAACTTCACATATTTTTGAGATTCTTCATCTGCAAAGGTGGCCTTTTGAAGGAAAATGTCCGTGGCCATGTGCCAGATAAGAATGACCTCTTGCAACTCATCAGAATCGAACTGCACAACTTCTTCTCCCTCTTCTTCCTCCTCCTCAACATTGCGGGGCCGTGTGTATGATAATTTCAACTTTTCCCATATGCGTTCAAACAACAGACCCTTCAAATCTTGTGGAATCTTAAAGCCATGGATGTCATGGTATTCGTGCTGCATCATGCTCTCCTCTTGTTGGAGGAGCAACAGGCCCATCACACTACTTACACTTATTGGATAGTCCTTGTGACGAGTGCACTCATGCAACAAGTTGTACTGGCCCATGATTCCTCGCCACAACCTGTAGTTACTTGGCGGTTTCATGTTGAACAAGGTGCTCAGTGGCTCACGGTAGTAACCAGAAAACAAGGGCAGTCGGGACAAATCCATAAACACCACAATGGTACGGATCCAGTGCCATTTTCCATCACAGACAACTGCATGCTTTAGCCGCTGCCATCTCGAGTCTTTGAAGACTGTATATGCCCAGGTCGACCCTAGTGCTCCCAGCAGCCATCTTACATCCAGTAGTAAGGTGAAGACCACCAACAAGTAAGTGATAACAATATCTCCTACTGATTGGAATTCACTGTTATAAGCATTTAACAGAAATAGCACGGTGCAGATGATTAGCGGGGAGACGATGCGGTGATGTAGCCAGTCCAGGTGTGGATGACGACTGCCTTGGTGTATATGAGGTCGTACATGAGGGAGAGCTCCATCTCCACCACCTTGCACATACTCTCCCATCCACAAGATATTATCTTTCTACCGGTTTCACGATCGAGAGGATCCATATCCACTGAGCAGTCACAAAACGCACATTTGGTGATATGAAGCATGCTGTGAGCAACAAGCAGTGCTTGATCATTATCCAGGGGCCCATGGACACCAGTGTGATGGAAACTGAATCTCTTTGGCTGGTTATTCTTGATTAAGCTCTTGATGCTGCTCAAGTTGCCTCTCCCTTGTGCAACTGCCCTCTCCAGGTACTTGAAAATAGCCAATGCGAACATGAGGAAGGACGCCAGCACCAAGGTCCCGACATTGGGACGGGAGAGAGTTACATTGACGTACAGGACATTAGTGGCTCTCAAGATCACAGCATAAGCACTCAACACCTTGCCATGCGAAAACACGTTCTCCTCAATGGAAAAACCGCTGATGTTGTCCGGCCGACTGATGTGAATTAGGAGGAACGGCAACCAGAATGCAGAGAGTTGCTGCTCCCGCGACGTTTTGTCGCCAGTAAACAATAGGGCGATCACGAATTTGTCGATAATGTCCGCCAACACGGTAGCCCACCACGGTACCACGGCGAAGGCCTGATGCCGGCGTCTCTCGGCCGTCAGGACGAGGGCAAGGTGGCCGTATAAGCTGTAAAGGACCCCCCCCCCCCCCCCCCCCCCCCCCCCGGATGATCCAGTGTAGCACGGACGGCGGAAACTCTTTGATCCATCCATCCATTGCTCCTGCATGGCAATCAAGATTACATTGATATCACTTGTAGGTTAATGCGTGTTGCCTGTGTATGCTACAAACAATTTCTTTTTTGCGGGGAAGTATGCTACGTACTGACAATTAACCAATGTTCAAAAAAGCTGAAAGCGTAAGCAAAGGTGAAGGCCAAAGCTTAGAGCAAGCTGCGCTCGCATAAGCGTTTTTTAAATTGGCTAGAATTGACAGATTTTTGTATTATATACACAGGAAAGATAAGAAACATGGCACATGGCTAATTAAATTAGCATTTAAAATAGAGTTCACACCATAGCACATATACATCAGGTTCACATAGCAAGCAAAATAACAACTAAAATGGAGTTTAGTTCAAATAGACATAACCTAATAGAGATCACGTGGCCAAAATTTTGCTCCTGAACAGAGCCTAATTATAAGATAAATAGCATATTGCTGTTATTGTGCAAGCAGACAAGCAGAACAGTAAAAAACAGCCAAATTCTGGCCAAATTTAAGAAAAAAGTCTTAATCAACCGCTTAGGACAAAAGCAAAGCGTTTTGGCATCGCTCAACACCGTCGCTTAAAAACGCTTTCTTGAACACTACAACAATTAACTGCAGAAAAACATTTAGGATGAAGTAGTCCAACATACCGGCCGATGGACGTGCAGGGGAGCGAAATCGATTAATTGGTTTGGAGGACGCCCCAGCTCAAAGACCCGGAGTTGAGATTTGAGACGGTGGATCTAGGCTGACTGTCATGGGTGTATCCGACTCGCTGGTGACTAGAGGAGCTAGTAGCACATTCTAGGTTGAACTACCTTGTCAGAGTGTTTGTTTAGTCTAGTCGATTAGAGGTGCTACGTTTCACGCTGCTTCAAGATTCCTGTAAGTAACTAATCCCCCAATAAAGTACTATGTATAGACTGGCTGTTTGGATCAAGGAAGTAGATTATGGATGGGCAGTTCGGATCCAGCCGCTCGTTTTGTCCTATCCAGCTAGCCGGCTAACATGGAGCTTCCCAGCCAGCCAGGCTTCCAAATATGTGCTGGATATTTGCTGGATGTGTTCATTAAGGAATCGTTTCATGAAGAGTGTCAGGAGACTACTTATACACTGGTCGAACAAATCACTTGTACGGAGTAGTTAATTGATGCAAGAGAGGGAATCATGGATGCAAAAGCAAAGCAGAGGTAGAACATGCGAGCAAGCAAGCAAGTTGGGGTAGATGTGATGCTGGTCTTTTCTTTTCGTTGCACTGGGATGCTGTTAATTTGTGTTCCCTTGTCTCTGATGATAGTGGAGCCCAGCCAATCATTGGGAAGAACAATCACAACCATGCTCTCGAGACACTGTATCATGTCCTCTCTCAGGAGACCTCCTCCCGGCCGGGGCCCGCCCCTCGTCCTCTC
This sequence comes from Triticum urartu, assembly GCF_003073215.2. NCBI lineage: Eukaryota > Viridiplantae > Streptophyta > Magnoliopsida > Poales > Poaceae > Triticum > Triticum urartu. The sequence continues at coordinate 657,853,991 of NC_053026.1, forward strand.
CAGCATGTGTGTGGCTTTGGTAGGAGCTGCTCCTAGCCATTGGGCAGATTCATCCGCGGAAACTCTGAGCCTGTTGTAGTAGCCCGACTGTGGCACAATTCATGCCCAGCAACCGTGTCATTTAGTTTGTCATGCATGTCCTTGGACTCAGCTACATTCTTCGTGTTTAGTTGCTCGCGAGGAAAGCGTTTAGGGCCTCGACGAATGGTCTAGGCTTCTCTGGTGGTGGATTAAAAAGGCGTGTGTTGTAATATGCAACAGACTCATGTTGGGCTCTCGGTGAAAAAAATGTAGACCCGAGACTATATTAGGATGAATATATAGAATGGAAGAAGCATTGCTATTCCGTGACGTCCGGAATGGCAATTTTTTTCTAAAAAAAATCAAGGGGCTTCCCCACCAGAATTTTCATTGCATGAGATAGTTTTGGGAACAATCGCGTGTTACCCTGAAAAAAGTGAAATCACGCCACACAGACCGCCATGGCCTCTAAGCTCGGGTGTTTTTACTCTATATTGGACCACAGAGTGAGGTCGTCAAGAATGTTAGAGATTATAATGTTTACCAGCAGCCAAACCTGCCTGAATACCCTCAAATTTTGTGCATCCCAGATCATGCATAAGATCAACATCATCATGAAGGCGATGACCGAGGGAGGCAGAGCTGCATGCGGCGTAGAGGACCAAATTTTGGAGAGCGTAACCATAGTAGGATCGACACCGGTGGCTTACCAAATTGCCCTTGCAAACCGGTAGTGGAAGAAGAGATTGGCTCGTGTCTCGGTGCACTTGGCATGTAGGGCGCATGTCGTTGTAAAGGACCGTTTTCATATGGAGATTCTCTTGCGTGTTGAGTCAATCATTATGGAACAGCCAGTCAAAGATTGTCACCTTGTTTGGAGCCCGATTGGTCCAAATGAGCTTTAGGTCCGAAGCAGTTGTGCTGTTGTAGATGGTCGTGTATGCGACGGACATGTCTGGAGAACATGAAATAATGATGCCCTGCAGTAAAGCACAAAGCACAGAAAGTTCATCGGCAACATCACGGTTAGCCTATCATACAGGACAGAACTGATTTCTTCATGCATGATTGAATGAACCATGACATGCTGCTTTAGGTGGTGGGAACAGATTGTTGGGAAGGCGGTGGTGAGCGTCTCAGAAGCAACCATTTATCTAACCAGAAGAATGTTGGTTTTCCGTTTGCTACCATGCTATGAGGAGTAAATTGCAAAAAACATCGACACTTCAGGCTAGGTTTGCAGGAACCACACATATACGGAATTGTGCCAAAAAGCATTAATTTTTTTCATAATTTTTTGCAAAAAACACTAGTTGCTTGTTTGGACCGTTTTAAATGCGTTTATGACAAGGGGGGCCCGCATCCGTCGACATGGCAACACTGTTCACACGGCAACGCCGTTAGACGGCGTTACACGGCGCTGGCGCACCTGTTCGAGCCGGGCGGGTCAAACAGCCCGAAGCGGTGCAGGCCCCACCCCCAGCCCTCACTCTCTCCCGTCCTTCTCCCTCTCTCTGCTCCCGCTCGTTCGCCGCCGCCGCCCCCTCCCACGTCTCCGGCCACCGTCGCCGCCGCGTCGCCATGGTTTCCTGGTCTGAAGACGACAGCAGCGAGAACTCTCACCAGTACGCCGACTCAGCTTCAGACGAGGGCATCATCAAGGTGAGTTGCTCGAGCTCAAGCTAGGGTTAGGGTTGCGATTTGGGGATTTTTTTTGTTGAGCTTGATCTGAAGTTTTGTTGCCTTTCCTTTCAACCTCCAGATCCCTGAGACCATCGATGACTCCGATTTCGAGGGCACTGAACCTGATGTTTTGTGCAATGACCACTCCCTGCCAGCAGAGAGGCGTGTTGCTTTCCAGGGCATCCATACTGGCAGGAGGTTCTTTGCTTGTGCTGTGAAGGTATGTGCCAAATTTATGCTAATCTGGTCACTGTTTAGTACTGATTTTATAGTTAGCAGATCTGGTGTGCTAGTTGCTTAGTGAGGTCATTGTTTATATGTGAGCATGTGCAGAGTGTTGTCAGCAGATCTGGCCTGTTAGTTAGGTTGCTAATTAGTTATGTATTTTCTGTGATAGTAGTGGGTTAGGGAGGTCGTTGTTTATATGCCAGTATGTGCATAGGGTTGGGAGCACTGATTGAGACTTCTTACTTTATAGCATGTGAATTAGTGAGCAATGTAATTGTTTAACTCATTGTGTCATATAGCTAGCTCATACATGTTTGTTTAACTCATTCTGTTACTTTATAACTGTTTGTTACTTTATAGCATGTGGATTAGTGAGCACTTTACACCATTTGTTACTTTGTAGCATTGTGTTACTTTATACCTGTTTAACACTAAAATTACAGGAGGGAAGAAACTGTGGGCTAGTTGAATGGGTTGATCCATTTTGGCCAGCTACAATGGAGAATGCATTGACCAAGTTGTGGGATAAGTATGAAGAGTGCAGGAGGAGCAAGATTGAGGACAATCTGGAAAGCTCATTTGCTGTTCACAATCTGACACGACAGAAGATCAAGCTGCAGGCAAGTTATGAGAGGTTGGTTGAAGATGTCAACGGCCTTCTGGATGCCCAGGAGCAGAGGGCTCAGTTGGAGAGAGGTAAGATGCAGAACAAACCTGATGAGAGCAAGCTGCAGGAGAAGTATGACATGCTCAAGAACCTGACAGTTGCTCAAGCCAATGTCATTAGGAACATGAAGTTGAAGCTTGCTGAAGAGAAGATTAAGTTGCAGGCCCACATTGATGAGCTTGAGAAGGTTGCCGAGCAGACCAAGCTGAAGCTGAATGGGATCAAGGCTATCTTAGATGAATGAGCAGTATAATGTAATATGTTGCTTATTAGTACCACCAGCATGGTTATGGGATGATGAGTACTATAATTATGGTTATGTAATGACTACTATTAGATGAATGGTTATGTAATGTACCTATTTAGCATTAATTAAGCACTATCGTGTAATATGGTACTTATTAGTTATGATTATCTATGAATCTTCCAGTTATGCTGAATCTGATGATGTTGGTTGGTTGGTTTTGTCAATGCCTAGAGACCCTAGACTCACTTGCTAGTTTTGTCGACGCCGAGTGACCCTAGACTCACTTGGTTGGCTTTGTCGATGACGAGTGACCCTAGACTCACTTGGTGGGTTTTTCGACGCCGAGTGACCCTAGACTCACTTGGTGGGTTTTTCGACGCCGAGTGACTCTAGACTCACTTGGTGGGTTTTTCGACGCCGAGTGACCCTAGACTCACTTGGTGGGTTTTTCGACGCCGAGTGACCCTAGACTCACTTGGTGGGTTTTTCGACACCGAGTGACCCTAGACTCACTTGGTGGGTTTTTCGACGCCGAGTGACCCTAGACTCACGTGGTGGGTTTTTCGACGCCGAGTGACCCTAAGCATCATCATCATCCATCTAAGCCAACATCATCACCAGAATCACCAGCATCATAGCCAACATTTTCAGGTTCTCACATCCATCTAAGCCAACATTTAAGATAAACATCCAAGTTCTCACAACCAACAATGGTTCAAAGCCAACATAGGCATCATAGGTTCTGAAAGCCAACAAAGGCATAATCTAGTTCACAGCCAACATAGGCATCATAGGGCCTGAAAGCCAACAAAGGCATCTAGTTCCCAGAAGCATAGAAGTACTCTTTCAACTTGTATGAAGAAGTCCTTTTTCTTCCACTCTGTCTTGGAGCTTGAAAAGTTGACCTGTTTCCTGCAGCAGAGGTAGAGGCTGTACCAGCATTGGTAGCTTTCTTCCTGGGAGACCTCCTTGGAGGAGCAGCAGGTGTAGTGGCAGCAGGTGTAGCTTTCTTCCTAGGAGATCTCCTTGGAGGAGCAACAGGTGTAGTGGCAGCAGGTGTAGGAGCAGCAGTTGATGGAGATGGCCTCTTCCTTGGTGGTGCAACAACTGTAGGTGCAGTAGTAGATGAAGATGGCCTCTTCCTTGGTGGTGCAGCAGCTGTAGATGCATTTGTTGTTGAAGTAGAAGCCTGTGACCTGTTTGGCTGCATTTCAAAAACAGTTAAGGCTTGTGAGTTACAATGGAGACAAAATAAAGAGAATTGAGGTGCTACTATAACTAACCTGATGCTGGTTCATTCTCATACCAAGAGCTGGCTTGAGGGGCTTGGAGCAAACATTGTATCTATGCCCTACAAGTTTGCAATTGCTGCAAGTAATAGATGCCATCCTAGATGTATCTCTTGGTGCTGGCTTCTCAAATTGGTTTTTCCTCCTCTTTGTCTGTTGCTTCCCAACCTTGTCTTTGAATACTGGAGGCTCTATGTCCTGAGTTCTTGTCCTTGGCCACAGGTTTGGACCAGGCACAAGAAATATGATATGTGCAAATGCTTTTTATACATTTCCTTTTTGAAGAAATCAGCAACAAAGTCCTCTGGCTGCAACTTAGCTTTCACTATTGCAGAAACTGCATGATGGCAAGGCATAGAAGTCATATCCCATTTCCTACATCCACATGTTCTGTCCAGCAAGTTCACTGAGTAGGTGTTTTCTCCACTAGTCACTTGGTAGATGTTAGGACCAGCCATCAAAGTCTGGCACCACCTTGAGTTGTACTTTGTCTCCTCTAACATTTCAGCATAGGTAGGGCAAATCTCCCAATTTGCTGTCTCTGTCTTTGTTCTATTCTTGTTAAATTTGACCATCAATTTTGTCCTAATTCCTTCTATCATGGTCACTATTGGCTTGCCTCTGACATCTAATATCATTTTATTAAACACCTCACCGATGTTGTTCACTACCAGGTCAGTTTTGCAATTAAAATCCATAGCATGCCTAGCCCAAGTATGAACAGGGATTTTGTGAATCCATGTCCAAGCAGCCTTACACTCTCTTTTCAAAGCATTCATTGCATCAAGGTGTTCATTCTCAGTATAAGAATAGCTAGCTGCATCCATGTGTTTCTTTAATTCATCACCTCTAAAACCAACAGTTTGGAAATTCTGATAGATATGTCTAAGGCAGAATCTTTGTGGACAATTGGGGAAAACATGGTTTATTGCATTTAAAAGCCTCTGTTTGAAACAATGGGAAATAAAGCTAAGCATTGGTCCTATAAACAATAAAACAATGAAGCTATAGCAATGTGCATATGAAACCATGAAACCTAGTGCAATATTGTATGAGAAGAGAAGTTTACCTTATGCCTATCAGAGATGATGGTATAATAGCCAAACTTCCCACTTTCTCCACCAAGTGCATCTTTAAGCTGTGTTAAGAACCAGGTCCAGCTGTCTTTGTCCTCTTTGTCAACAACTCCAAATGCTATAGGGTAGATATTATTGTTCCCATCCCTTCCTGTTGCAGCAAGGATCTGTTGACCTGTTGACAGCTTGATAAAACAACCATCTACCCCTGCAAAGCTGACAATTGTGAGAACATAGTGTATGTAATGTGAGCACATAAACAATTCACAACTTAGTAAATGAAATGTACTTATGAATGGTCTGCATCCATTCAAAAACCCTTCTTTGCAAGCACTTAGACAGAAAAAGAGGCCATGAAACCTAGGGTTTTTGCTTGGGTGCTCTGGTACATGCCTAGTAGTAACAATACATCTAGAGCCTGGGTTTGTATCCAACACAGCCTGCAAATAATCTCTTATTCTAGTGTATTGTCCTCTCTGATCTCCTTGGACAACCTTCAATGCTTGCTTCCTAGCCCTGTAGGCCATATGGGTGGACATCTCTATTCCATATTTCTTCTTCAGTGTCTGCATTATTGTGGTGACTGGTGTGCCAATATCAACTCTCATCATTGCCTCACACTGGTGTGCAACCCATTTTGCAGTGACCTTGGTGTTCTCTCCTACTGCTGGGCATGTGTGCACAAAATTTGCCTTCCTTATGCAAAAAGTAGTCTCATTTGCAACAACAGAAGCTGCAATAAAGAAAGGGCATTTTGCATTTGTGCACACAACTATGATGCTGTCATTGCAGTTTCTGTGGAACTCATAATTCCTATTCTGAGTTATGTGTAATGTCTGAATTGCTCTCCTAAACTGATACACATTGAGGAAACAAAGTTTTCTGCAAAACTGCTCCTCTGGGTTCTCTCTCTCTCTCCTCACTGTACCAGATCCTTGGCAAAGATCTCACTGATCTGCTCTTCCTTCCATTGGGCAGAACAAATTGTACTTCCTCAGCTCCATCATCATATTCCTGCTTCAAAACACCAAGATCTGGCTCCTCATCTGATGATGGTACCCAAACATCCTCAAATCTCTGTTCCAAGCTAGAATGTGACCTCTCTGTTGGTCCTTTCCTAGCTTTCTTCTTCTTTGTAGGCACCTCTTGCTGCTGAGGCTGCTCCACATGCTCCTCTTGGTGCACCTGCTCCTCTTGCTCCACCTCCACATGTTGCCCTTCCTCATCATCCTCATACAGTTCATCCACATCAGTGTCTCCATCAAAATGAATGAGTTGATCCTCTCTTTGCTTCCTCATCTCATTAAGCCTCTGAAGATAGTCCTCATCTACATCCAGATCTGAATCATCTTCAGTTAGAAGAATTGGTAGCTTCTGCTTAACCTTATTTACATGCTCAGCTGCAATCTTATGTTTCCTAAATTTGGCAATCTTTGTTCTCCTCTTCAACTCCATTAATGTCTCCAGTTCATCCTGATGTGCTGCATTGGATTGGTCCATGGCAGCATTTGTATCCAGATCATGGTTTGTGCTCTGCTGTGTAGTGTAGAACTGCAATGGCTCTGGTTGACTCTGTATTATACTTTTTGGTGGTGATCTTAAGAGAACACCAGAAGGATTTACTACATACACAGGGTTCTCTCCTATATGGCTCAAAGGAACCTGCTCCTCAACCAGATAGCCTGAGTTCAAATCTGCAGGTCTTGGATCAGTGCCCCTAACCACTGTCAAGATCACTACATGCTGATCATTGTTAGCAATATGGTCAAGCATTTCATCCACCTTATCATCATCACAAATTTCATCCATTCCTGCAATCCCCACATCAGGATCCCTCACAAAATACATGAAATCATTAAGCCCATATCCCTCTGTCTCTATTAGGGCAACCAAATTATAATATGTTATGTCTGAGATGCAAACTGATCTCTCCAAATTGTCTCTGTCATGGAAGTGCATTCTAACTTCCCAAACATCATCGTTCAAACTACACACAAATAATTAAAATAGCTTAATTTACAGAGCACTAAAACAGAGCACCAATGTACTGTAAAAAAATGCATAATTCCTAAAACAGAGCACCAGTGTACTGTAAAAAATGCATAATTCTTAAAACAGAGCACTAAAACAGAGTAATCAACATTATAATTGCTACAATACAATACCCTGGCTACATCATCTTCACCGTCAAAGCAATGCAAATTGATCTCTCCAAGTACAGTACCCTGCTAACTACTCTACTGACTACATCATCAATTAACAGTGCCAAAAAACCTAACCCTAACCCTAGAATCGATCTACAGGAAGAGGGAAGAGGGGAGAGGGAAGAGAAAACTCACTAGACGCCGCCGAATGATGAGGCAATCTGGTGACTCTCCGACGGATTCTCCTTCACTGCCCTGGCCCAAGATCTTGCCGCCGCATATTCGAGACAGTGCTGGGGGCTCTGGCTGGGGCTGCTCGTATCCGACGGCCAGCTAGGGTTTGAGCTCCCGCATATATCTCCCACAGGTGGACCACCGTCTCCAACGCCGGCAGAGCCGCCGCAGTCGCCGCCTGCGCCGCCAGCCGTCGCCATGACTGAGAGGAGAGAGTGCAGGGGAGGAAAAGAGAGTGAGAGAAGCGGACCGGGCGGGGTACGGCTCGAAGACTAAGTGGCCCGGCTCGAACAGGTGCGCCGGTGCCATGTAACGCCGTCTAACGGCGTTGCCGTGTGAACAGTGTTGCCACGTCAACGGATGCGGGCCCCCCTTGTCATAAACGCACTTAAAACGGTCCAAACAAGCAACTAGTGTTTTTTTGCAAAAAATTATGAAAAAAATTAGTGCTTTTTGGCACAATTCCGTATATGTGTGGTTCCTGCAAACCTAGCCTGAAGTGTCGATGTTTTTTTGCAATTCACTCTGCTATGAGTGATTTCCCTGAAAGAATCTAGGTGTTTGTGGAAAATCTTAGCTAAGTAAGAAGCACTCTGGCCTAAAGAGACTGGGAAAGGAGAGTGATGCATCATCCATTGCTTCCAAGGTAGGTCTTTGGAATGCAAGAATGTCTCAGAAAATTTCAACGTTGAGGGTGAGGCGAATATTTTTTGCATGAATGGATTTATCCTCTAGTCGCCCTTTTGATCTGGGAGTACACATTTTGTCCCATGCTACAAGGCATTGTGGCCCAGAGCAAATCTCCTTGTCTGGGCAGAGAAGGCAACACCATCTTTTATCAAGCCTTTCAATGAGAATTTTGGGAAACATGAAAGATTCCATGAAATAAGTAGGGAGAGAGTCAAGGACAACATAGAACAATATCAGTCGTCCGCCTTTGGTGAGAAGTAAGACTTGCCAGCCAAATAGGAATCAATCGAAGTGTCAATGATCGGTTGGAACGCCGAGATTGGTAGCTTGATTGGTGAGAGCGGTAGGCCTAGGTAAGTTTGGGTGGAAGCAAGAGTTCTGGCAAGATCGGCATTGAGGGTACAAAACGTTGTTTCGTGGAAATTGATTTGCATCCCAGTCTCACTAGCACAAAATTGTCAGGATTTTTTCATTGTTTTAGCTAGAGAGGGGCAACGTTTTTAGCTAGGGAGGGCATTGCACGAAGCAGAATAAGTGTGTCGGCAGCATATATTGAAGAACGGGACAAGGTAAGTTGTCGCTTAATGGGCTGAGAACTTGTTGTTCATTTGATGCCTGTCAATCAAACGTTTGAGGAGATCAACAACAATGATGAGAAAGTATGGAGAGAGGGGGTCACCTTGGCGAAGCCCTTGTTTGCAGTCAATCCACGATAGCAGTGGCGGAGCTACGCAAGCAAAGTTGGACAACCGGTACAAAGGAAGACCAACTATTTCACCCGCATGACTCAATCAACTCGCAATCGTACATTGTATTGCTATTTACTGGGCGGGTCATGGCCCATTTTCCTAACACATAGCTCCGCCAGCATAGGACAACCATTTAGATGGACAACATTTTTGCTTGTGGTGAGCAGATTTTTCAACCCAGCTGCACCGTCTTGTAAGGAAACCGCGGTGGCTAGTATGTGTAGCAGGGATTCCCAGCAAACGGAATCAAAGGCTATTCAAAAGTCCAGTTGATGATGAGGGTTGGGACTTTGGCTTTGCAGCAGCAGTTTAGGAGATGAGCACGTAAAGGATGTTTTTTGAGATAGATTTTCCCACAAGAAAGCAGCCAGTTGGACGATGGGCGAGAATCTACAATAGAATCCCGGCCCAAAATCATCCAGGGCAGGACTTTGTGGGAGTGTTCATCGCAAGAAACGCGTCTGTAATTTCCTGATTGTTGAAGGTGGCATCAAGATTTCAAAGCTAGCGTGGACTGTGCGCAAATACTATTTCTCGGCCCGGGTCCTAATAGGTCTCGAATAAACCGCAGCACTACTGACGGCCCAATACTGTAGCTGCACACGAGGATTTTTTCTGTGGATTTTTAATCATGGGTTTTCACTTTTTTGCAGCTATTTTCTTCGGGTTTTCTTTTGTGTTTACTTTTCCTCTTTTTTTTCCGGTTTTCACCGGTTTTCTTTCCTTCTTCTTTTTTCAGAAATGTCTAATTTTTCATACACATTGTATATTTTTCGTATACATCTGGAACAATTTGTCAATTTGTTTATACATGTTTTAATATTTTCACATACATCATTAACATTTTTAATACATCATTAACATTTTTTTCAAATACATCATTAACATTTTTTTGCAACTATATTATTTGATGTCAACTTTTTCATACTTATTGTATACACACACACACACACACACACACACACACACACACACACACACACACACACACACATATATATATATATCACTTACAATATTTTCTTCAAAACAGGATAAACATTTTTTTCAAACGTGTTTTGATTTTTTAAATATGTATATTTTTTTTCCAATACATATTGAAACATTTTTTAACTTTTTATAAAAAAAATTAAATGTCACAATTTTTTTTGTGAAATACGTGAATATTTTAAAATGTGATGTAATTTTTTTGGAATTAAACTTTCTTGATTTACACGAACATTTTTTACATTGTTTAAAAATATCACTTACAATATTTTTTTGAAACACATGAACATTTTTTAAATGTCACATTCGTTTTTTTGAATGGTACAAATAATTTCTAAATGTTGAGCCAATATTTTTTACACTGCATGAACATTTTTTAATGTGCAATGAACACTTAAAAATAACTATTTTTTCATGATAAATGTATTTACTATTTTCAAAATGCAAGCAAAAGTGAAAAAGAAAAATACGCATGCATGATGTCAGCATTATGAAACTACATGGCTACTGGGCTGGCCCACGAACGGCTCCCTGTAGGCGATCTCGGTTTCCATCTTGCTAATGATCAAAAAGCGAAAGAACTTGTGGCATCTTAACTTTTCTGTACCGATGTGAAGCAGATGCATGAAAGAATTTGTGGCATCTTCTGTTACCGTCAACATTGTTGTTTCTAGAAAGGAATTCCAGTTTATACTGCTCCACAGCCAGAAGAGGCAATGGTTGCTCTCATACAAAGAGCTTCAGAATTGGGCGTATGTTTTTTCTTATCTAATTTTGATCTCATTTTTAGTTTACCCCCTGCTTGTTTGTTCGATTTATAACAACGATAACAACGATACTAGATACAACGGAACAGAATTTTTGAAATATAAGATACCATGTACTTTTTGAAGATTTCACTCCAAGTCGCTGTTCCTTTGAAGCCACATCAGTGAAAAGATCAATATCTTGGACTGCATGATGAACACCAATATGTAAATTCTGGCCTTGCAGTTACACTGACTAGTACTCCTGCATGTCTTGAGATTGAGAAGCAGGGACACGTGGACAGAATGGCACAATTCATGTTGCTTCTCTCAAAATTCACGTTGCACTGCTACTCGTGGTGGTTGGCAACATCATCACCACACTGAAGCCGACGGGTGCACTAGCACCGACAGCTAATGCTGCCATGGCAACGGTTTTGGCACATTCGAGGGCCAATCCGACTTCCATCGCAGTAAGTTCATGTCACGGCACGAGCTCCATTGGAAGAGAATTCCTTATTTTACCTTTTCTTAAAATTTGGTTCCCTTTTTGGTCCAATAAACTTTTTCTTTTCTTATTTGACACTTAAACTTCATTTTGCGTCTTATATGACACTTTCATCCATTTTCCATCCAAAGATGTTACCTAGCATGTGCAAAGACAATTTTGCCCCTAATGATAGTATGTCACAAAAATGATAGAGAAGGGGTGCTTCGGTGGAGAGTAAATAGCATAAAACTACTATAATTTGGGTTAGGGTTCCAAAAAACTATCAAATATTTTTTCGCTGATAACTATCAAATCTGGGGTTGGCTCAAAAAGTCCAAATCACAGTGTGCTTAAAATTTAAACCGTTTTCTGACAGATATGGCCCACACGTCAGGTTTCACGTGGCACAAAAGTCAACGTGGTTAACTGAACAGTTAAGTTAGACTGTTATGACTGGTGGGGCCCATATGTCATTCTCAATAAAATTTACATGACAAAAAACAATGAATTTTTATCCCTGACCGGTGCCGTCATCCACCAACTTAACGCGCGGACGAGCGCGCAACAGGAGCGCGACTTACCGCCGCCGCCCGTCGATCCCGCTTCCTGGTGCCCTCCGCCGCCGCCGGCGAGGTTGCCGCCGACCGCCGCACTCCATCCGCCACCCGCTGCGGCCATTGATGTGCCGTCCGAGCTCGGCCCGTCACCGCGCCGCCGCGCCCCGCCGGCAGCAGGACCGCACCACCTCCGCCTACCTCTCCCCACGCCGGCAGCCGCGTTGCCCAGCCGGCTCCCCCTCCTGCAGGAGCGAACGCACGCGCAGGCCGCGCGTGCTCTCCCGGAATCCGGGCGGTGACCGCTCCCGCCGAGCGCAGGCCCGATGCGCGAGAGGGTGGCCAGGTCGGGGGAGCTGCAGTAGCCACCGGAATCGAGCCGTCGGCGTTGGCCGGCGACAGCTGCGCCCCGCCGCCTGCAGCGTACGGGCCAGTAAATCTGCCCGCCGTGCGGCCATGGACGGCGCCGGCCTGCCTTCCACCTTGACCTGCGCCGCCCGACCTGCCATGGTCACACCTGAGGTCGCGCGCCGGATGCAGCAAGCTCTCCTCGCCGACGAGCCAACTAGCTCTCCTCCCCTGCGAGCCACCAATCTCTTCTCCCCGACGAGCTGCACGCACATAAGGTGCTCGACGAAATGGGGCATAGAGAAAATGATTCAAAAGAGAAGGTTGAGGCTGACAGATGGACCCCACGTGTTAGCTAACGGTCAAACAAACAGTCAAACAAACGGTTTGTTTGAGTGCGGGCGCGATCTGTCATAATCTGGATTGATTTTAAATCACACAGTGATTTGGGTTTTCTGAAACAGCCAACCCCAGACTTGGTAGTTATCAGTGAAAAATAAATTCGGTAGTTTTTTGGAACCCTAGCCCGAATTGTAGTAGTTTTATGCTATTTACTCTTCGGTGGATGGCGGCATTTCATCATATTATTATTATTATTAGTTATATGAATACTTTTAGTTAGAATTAACCACGATAAGAAGACCTCGTCCGGCTTGGACTGGTGCAATCACCAAATAGATCAATTAGGACTCGCATAACTAGCTTTTACTGCTATATATATGCGTGTAATCTACTCAGATTAATACAAAGACATTCAATCGCACCTATCGCCACTAAATCTCGGCGTCTCGTGTTGTTCTATCTCGCCCGAGTTAGTACTGGCGAGTTGATCGCTAGCTTATAGCCTATTTAAGTTAGCTGCCCATGCGTGAGGTTCCGGCTGAAATCCGCCTGCCTGCTTCATGTTGTATTACGTGCGTGTACAGCACGAGAGAATCAATCCAGCTGCCTGTCTACTTGTTTGTTGCTTGTTGTGTACTAGCATGTTTACGCTTGATTGGCCGGAAAGCAATCGGCTGCAGTAGCTCGTACGGGCGCGTCTCGCCAAAAAATACACATCGTTTGCAGCCTCGAGGTCAGGCTTGTGCCAACATTTATTTATTTATTTATTCAAACAGGACAAAATATATCACATTACCGTTGTCTTTGTATGTAAATAATATGTTCACATACTACACTGGGGATAAAACGGTCTTTTCAGGTTAGATTTAACACTGCTACTAGACAAAACCGACAGAAGTGTCACATAGGGAACAAAATGAAATTTGCTGGCCAAAAAGGGAAGAAAATAAAAAGTTGGGCCAAATAGGGAACCAAACTTTAAGAAAGGGCCAAATAAGGAATTCTCTCCCTCATTGGTGGCAAAACCTCTGACATTACAGAGTTTCTAGTGAGTCTTGCAACCAAAACGGCTACCATGGCAGCACTTCCAGCTGAGGCCATAATAAGCGATACAAAGGAGTGTGTGTGTTCCTGAGCCAAAAATGTGTCGACCCCCGTGGTGTCCTTGGACGACCGCTTGTTCCTCGATACAGAGGCCGGCAACCACATGAAGGGGTCGCGATTCATGTTCACCTTCCTCACTGAATTCGTGAAAGGTACAATAAAATTGTGAGATGGCTTTGTAATTGATGAGATCCAGGGTCTTGGATCCATGTTGTTAGAGTGGAAGAACGGCGCCCACAGGGTGCTGTCTGAGGTGTACTTCGTACCTCGGCTTCAGAGCAACATTAGGCAGCTAGATGAAATTGGCCTGAAGATGGTGGTCGAGGACGACGTCATGAGCCTATTCGACTGGCAAAGATTCGTGCTGGCACGCGTGAGGCGGATGCAAATCCGTCTCTACTAGGTGTCCCTCAACCCGATGACGCTGATCTGTCTACTTGCAAAACAACGAAGAAGCGGTTTGAGCTCACGTACGGTAATCTCCAATGACTCCAAGAGGTAACAAGTATTTACTTCTCATTGTTGACGGTCATAGTCAATACTTGTGGTTGGAAGTTCTCGTAACAAAGCACGAAGCCCTGGAATTCTTCAAGAAAATGAGGGCACTCGGAGAGAATGAAGTGAACATGAAAATGATGGTGTGCCAATCAGACTGCAGTGGTGAGTTCAATTCACTGGAGTTTGCGGAGTTCTGCAACGAGGACGGGGATAGGCGGATAGCAGCCACTGAGCCACACCAGAACACCGCACTCACCACAACAGAATGATGTGGTGGAGCGGTGGAATCAGAACGTCATGGAAATGGCATGAAGATTGCTGAAAAGCATGAGTGCTCCGGTCATGTTGTGGGATGAGCGGTAAAGACGGCGGTGCACATCCTGAACTGCTTGCCTACATGCAGCTGGAGCGGCATCACTTAGAGCGAAGCATGACATAGGTGGAAACCGAACATGAGCTACCCGTGCACACTCGGGTGCGTGGCTCATGCTTAGAATGTCGGCCCAGGGGTGAAAAGGCTGACAGGACCATGTTGTTGGTCTATGTCGGGTATGAGGACCGTCGTTGGCACCGAGACACCGGTGACATCACAAGAGAAGGCGGTGAAACCTTCATGGTACTCCGTCGATACGGCAACCATGGCAGAGCCTTCGAGTGGGGTGGTAGAGAAATCAGCTGCCATGGCACGGAATCCTGGCATGGTAGGGTTTTAAGCTAATGGGGCGGAGAATTAATATGGTAGGGATCACATCATAGAAGTACGATTGACGTCCGTAATACTAGAAGAAGAAAGTCTACTCTTCGTCCTCGGGCTTTCATGACTTCGCTTCTTTATCTAAAAAAATAGATCTCTTTTTGGGTCGAAAATTTATAATGGTTCACACACCCGAACCGGCCCCAACATAATCGAGCCGAACCCGGTCCCCATCCGAACAAACTATGTGGAGGCTGTGAAAATGCATCATGTTATACCAATATATCAGTAACAATTATGGCTGGAGACATAGTTGTAGCATATCGGTTCAGTTCAATGGTGAAAGCACACACACATATTTCAGCTCAGTTGAGTTGAGTTCTGGAAGCCAAAGAAAGGTAAGCACACATGGACGGACAGTACGTGGACAATATGCATTGCATGCGCGCACACACACCAGTCCAGCGCATCTCCTCCGAGACAGGGAGAGAGATAGCATCACCGGACTCAAAAACAAGGACACAAAGATGCATTATTGAAACAAAAGAAAACCATCATGTCGACGAGCCTGGTCGGCCAAGAACTAGTTGGTGCCGGGGACGATATGGGTTCGCTTCAACTCATCATTTTTATTTGGGCAAAGTTGAGGGTTGGCCAAAAAAAAAATCAGTGTGCTCCTTTTTTCACCTTCGTCTGCGAGAGAGAGAGAGAGAGAGAGAGAGAGAGAGAGAGAGAGAGCTGTGATTTGGGGTATGTCCAAGTATCACGAGTTTGGTTGTCTTGGGCATCGTTCCCCTTGCCAGAGGCGTGCCCGCGGTGGCGGCGTTCGCCGGCGGCTGCGCGATTAAGCTCCGGGCCATGTGTCGGCCTAAAGAGATGTTCGGTGCTATGATCGTCAACGACAAATCACATATGTTGCCGGAACCAAAAAAGATGACGTATGTCGTCAGAATGTCAGGCGTGTGTCGTTGGCGAAGAAATAGCTCGGCGTGTCTCATCGAGGAAGAGGATGGATGCTGCGTGGAGGCAGAGGCCCCACTGACATGGTGCGACGGTCATGGTATGGCGACATGCAGGCGCGGCCACGTGTAGAGGCGCACGGTAGCATTAGACGGAGGCGTTCAAGGCGACGGTCAACGGTAAGCCGTGTCAAAATTAAAGGGAAATTGTTAGCGCTCGTGGCCAGGTCGTGCAGAGCTGGCCGTGTGACGTTGGAGGTTGCCCAAGTGCTGGTGCATGCATGTAGGTTGCACAAGCATCCATGAGTTTGTTAGCATCAAGTCCTGCGGCCGTTGTGGAGAGGTTGCATGGGTGGTGTACGTGCGCCTACATGTAGTTAGATTAGTTGGTTTTTTTTAACACAGTACAGACGTAAGCGCTTATATACACGCGCATACACTCACCTATATGAGTGCATACATGCACACCTTGTCTCTATGAGCACCTTCAAAAGACTAAGCCGGCATATCATCTTGAAATTTACGAAGTAACCGTAGGCACCTCGCCGTCGACGAAAACGTCTTCACCCACTGAATGCGCATCACTGAAAATTTTAAAATAAATTCAGAAATAAATGCGAGCACCAGACTTAAACCCCATAGTCCCTCTAACTATCCAACCACAGGTTGGTTCACACTAAATTAGTTGGGTCAATGGCCGAGCATGGTGGCTGGCTAGTGCGTGCGTAGAGACTCATGTACTTGGCTATTTAAGTGTGAGTCCAGTGCAAGTGTATGGGTGTAGCTCGGAGAAAGAATGTAGTCTCGAGTGGTCTCTCGCGTGCGTGCGCTCATCATGAAGAGTTGTGGGCATATGGACCACATCCATGTGAGCGTCCGACACACCGGTCTCACCCAAAAAACATCTCCCTCGCCCGCACGCAGTCCTGTGTGCCCGCACCTCCTCTCCTCGCGCCACATTCATGTTGGCCAGAGCGGACGGCTATCTAGTGCATTCAAACCGGCTGCCGTCCAATCGCTTGCCGGCAATAAGCAGGCGGCACGGCGGAGAAACCCACTTAGGCGCTCGCATTGACATAACCCGCCACTTGGCCTGGACGGCAGTCGGCTATTTAAACCCGGCCACGCCCGCACGATCGGCACCATGTCCACTTTCGATCCTCCTCAGTGCACCACCTGCGCCATGACCACAAACTTTAGAGTGTTGTGGCCGGCGTTGCGGACGGCTGGCAGACCCGCGGATACAGGCCGGCTAGAGATACTTGAGAGATGCCACAGGAACAGTTGGTTGGAGATCTGATCTCCACACATGAGTAGTTTGGAGGAGTGGTCCTCTGCAAAAAGGAGCAACAAAATGTAGTAGTAGGTAGGTGGTAGCCCGTGCAATCAAATCTCGCCAACCAACAGCCTGGCCTGGCGATTGCTCCGGCCGTATAGGCGTACCTATATGCCCTTGGTCGGTCACGTCGGTGTCGGGGGTCAGGAATTCGCAGCTCGTTGCTAGGTGAAAATTGGTGTACACTATTCATGTGCATATGGGGCACCGATCATTTGTCCGTCAAAAGAGATGTGTGCCCAGCGAGATCCTCTACGTTTGTTGCATGGATCATTCATGCATGGGCATTTTCCACACAAACATAGATCATATATACTGTAGGACATAGTTCATGCATGAGAAAAACTTCATCACACGGACATACATAAACCTAGAATACGATATAGTTCGATCATCACACAAACAAACCTCGTTCATCACATAATGCAAAGGTGCGCGTTCCACCGGAAGTAGTAGGACGTCAGTGGCTCGCCGGAGTCGACTCGGCAAAGCTAAAACCAGACCCCGCGGAGCCCGTCCTCCACAGCCTGGTCCACCATCTTCCCCATCTCCGGCGTCATGTGGCTGCTCCAGTCCCCGGCCACCCCCTGCTGGAAGAAGGCGTCGGCCTTGACGCCCGAACCCGTCTGCCCCTTCCGGTTGGCATCCATGTTCTTGAGCTTTTTCATGCTGCATAGCTCCGTGATGGCGCGGTCCACCCCTTGCTCCTCCTCCTCCTCCGGGGAGAAGGTGCACCCAATGAACTCCACCATCGTCCTCAGGGTCCCCACAGGGTCACGGAGCATCTCCTCGTACCCGAGGAACATTCCTCGCGTTCTGAATCCACATGAACTAGGGTTCATCTACTCGATGAAATAGGGTTCTATCATGTTCAACCACATCAAACATCATATTACTCCTAACTAAACAAACCTAAAAACAACAAAAATCATAATCTACTAGACAAAATAGGGTTCATCTTGTGCCAAATAATGCATCGAATCAAAAGCGTTTTAACTGAAACGAATTGCAGGGTTTGAGAGAGCTTACTTTTCTTGTTTCGGAGCCATCTCGATCTACAAAAATGGTGGAGAAACAAAGAAGATGGAAGGGTGGGAGTGGAGGGGATGAGAGAGGAGTTCCTCTCTGTTGTGTGCGGCGCGACGCGGCGCTGGGGAGAAGATGGGGGCTAGGGTTCTTGGGTGGGCCCCGCGCCCGGCCCTCGCGGGTTTATAACTGTTGAGCACCTACCGCCGGGGTCTCTGGCGGTAGGTTGCACAGCCTACCACCTAGGCCTCTGGCGGTAGGATGGACGACAGGAGACAGTTGCCGTTTGAAGCTGACGTGGATGAGTGGGCTATCGCCGAGCCCTCCAGCGGTAGCCTGTTCTACCCTGCCGACAGTCTCCCCGGCGGTAGGAAAAATGGCCAAATCTCGAAATATTTTTAAACCGGGGTCAGATCCGGCTAAACTTTGCGCAAAGGGTCAAAATAGCAAAATCTACCAGTCCAGGCAGGTTTGGGTGAATGCTTTGCCAGCTGCTGTACGCATGAGTTTGAGGCTTTGGGCAGCACATTTGGATGTTTGGTGACCGGCCCAGAAAGTTAACAAAATGTTTTTTTGTCTATCCTAAGAAAAATTGACCGACCCAAATTATAATTTTTTAGTCGACTGACTGTTAGTCGCTCCCTGCTGTAACTCTTTATGTAAAACTTGGCTCCATGTTCCTTCGGGGTGTATTCGTTCGGAGGTAACGGTCGAGAGAGCCGCGAACTATGAATAAATTGGCAATGTTTTCCCCTAAAAAAAAGCAAGCGCATCACACTTGCATCACCGGACTCAACATAAAAGGACACAAGCATTATTGAACACAAACACAAGGACACGAGCATTATTGAACCAAAAAGGAAAAGAAAAAAAAAGCACACAGCAGGAGTCATTGCCGCCGACGAGGCTAGTCGCCAAGAGCTGGTGCCGGCCGGGGAGGATCTGGGATTGTTGGCCTCGACTCGTCATTTTTCATGCATCTGGACAAAATTCAGGGTTGGCCGGAGTTGAGTCGGTGAAGCTAAAACCAGACCCTTGGAGCCCGTCCTCCACGGCCTCGTCCACCATCTTCCCCATCTCCGGCGTCATGTGGCTGCTCCAATCCCCGGCCACCCCCTTCCGGAAGTAGGCGTCGGCCTTGATGCCTGCTGCCGTCCGCCCCTTCCTGTTGGCCTCCACTTTCTTGAGCTTGTCCAGGCTACACAGCTCCACTATGGCTCGCGCGACCCCGCGCTCCTCCTCCTCCGGGGAGAAGGCGCACCCCATGAACTCCGCCATCGTCCTCAGGCTCCCCACGGGGTCGCGGAGCATCTCCTCGTACCTGAGGAACAGCACCTCACCAGCGGCCCGGCGACTCGCCTCCCAGTACTCGGCGACGTGCAGCCATTGCGGGCCGTACATGCAGCGTCCCGCACAGAAGAGCTCCATGGCCTCCCGGAGCGAGAAGGACTCCGCGTCGACGCCGACGCTCTCTGACACCTTCCTAGTGAAGAGCCAGCAGGAGACAAGCACGTCCTTGGGGTCCCGGCAGACGTACACGACCCGGCTCCGACCAGTGGGGAGGAGGGAGAAGGGCAGGTGCGTGGCGAGCACGCGCGGGGAAGGGAGCGCCTCCAGCTCGACGTCCTTGTCAAGGGCGAAGCCGATGCCGAGGAACGGGACGCAGTCGTGCGGGTTGCGCTGCCGCAGCGGGTGGTCGTGGGCGGACGGTGGGTGCGCGGCGCGGCGCGCGGTGGCGAAGGCGAGGGCCTTGAGCCAGGTGGTGCCGGACTTGGGGAAGCTGGCGAGGAGCACGTCGTCCGGCCTCGGCGCGAACCGGTCGCGTGCCGCCGGGAGGCCGCGCGCCAGCGTCCGCTCCGGCAGCCAGAAGCCAGCGTACTGGCGCAGCGCGAAGGGCGGGTACCGCGTCTCCAGCGGCAGCTCCGCCATCTCCGACGCAAAGCCGTCGTCATGAGGAGAATCCATGGCACCGAGAGCTTGAGAGAGCGCGGGTCGATGGCATGGCAGATATATCTCATCTCGTCATGCATGTGCGCTTGCTTGTTGTGATTATGGAGATCTCATGCGCACACATTAATTTGGAGCAAAAGCAGCAAGAAAATATTGGTGGCGTGCGTGTGGTACCACACGTTCATCAAAGTGCCAGCGTATCTTGTATTCTTGTCTCGTGTGATCATGATCAGAGCATCTCCTAGGGCATTTGCGTAATCTGAGCCCCCATATGTCGGGGAACATATCACAAACTCACGAGTGACTAGAACATGTCAAGTTGTCTTTAACGTATAATGATTTTCAAGCTCTAAGCCTCTGAACACTGAAGCACACATTCTTCCATTGATTGATTAATTAGAGTTTTCATCATCTTTTACTTCATTTACCCCACAAGACCGCATGTCACATTGCTACATGAACTCTTTTATAGCCAAGTGATTTGACCTAACCCGACATACCAAAGCGAATGGTAACAGATCTTGACAAAAGTTCTAGTTGGAGCACAGTGCTCCATGCATCAAATCATTTGGGTATGAATATACTCCATCCCTTTCTTTTTACTCCGCATATAAGATTTGGTCAAAGTCAAACTGCACAAAGTTTGACCAAATTTATATAAAAAAATATGAACATCTACAATACTAAAACTATATAGTATGAACATACGTTTCATGGTGCATCTGATAATATTGATTTCATATTGTGAATGTTTATATTTTTCAATATAAAGTTAGTCAAACTCGCTTGACTTTGAGCAAACCTTATATGCAAACTAAAAAAAAACGAAGGGAGTAGATCAGAGAGTATTATCATTGCAGCACTCCTCTAAGAATGCAATATAAAACATCACTTGCCCTGTTAGATAACAAAGTATTTTCTATGTATTTTGTGAATACTATAGTTTTTTAGATTACCACAGTATTAATTACAGCGAGCTGTTTGGCCACCTTTAAAAACTGTGATTTCAGTACTGTAGTATTTGCAAAACCGTAGTTTTTTCTTTGTTTTAAAAAAAGAACCCCAGACCTCTTTTAAAAAAACTGAGCGCGCTAAAAAAACGACTCCATGCACAATCATGTGCCTTGTCTCTCGATGTGCATCTAACGACGCGGAAGACCACCCAGCGTTGCAGGCCGCATGCAGTGGCACTTCGGACTAGTTCAGCTGCCTCCTCTTATACTAAGTTGTAAGCTAGCTTTGTGCATAAATGTGTAGTGCATGGCCGTTCGCGAGGGAAGGATCACTCCACTTAAAATAGCCAGAGGAAGCCCGGGTATCTCGAATTTGCTGTTTGCCGATGATAGTCTGCTCTTCTTCAAGGTTTGCAGTGAGGAGGCGGAGTGCATCATGCAGATTCTGAACACCTTCCAGAAGAGTTCGGGCCAACTGTTGAGTAACAATAAATGTTCAATTCTATTTAGTAATGTATGTCCGGAGGCAACCCAACATGCTGTTAAAAAGGCCCTTCAGATTTCTACTGCCACCTTCGAGAGTAAATACCTGGGTCTTCCGACCCCGGAAGGACGTATGAAGAATTCTTCATTCCAACCGATCATGGAGAGATTCGTCAAGAGATGCTCGGATTGGTCTGAAAGGTTTATGTCCTTTGCTGCGAAAGAAGCTTTAGTAAAATCAGTTTTGCAAGCTCTCCCCACCTTTTGCATGGGCGTGTTTAAGATGTCACAGGGATTCTGCGACACATATGAGAAACTGATTCGGGAATTTTGGTGGGGAAAGGAAAACGGACATCGAAAAGTGCACTGGATGGCGTGGGATCGAATGGTCCAGCCGAAGAGAGGAGGCGGCATAGGCTTCAAAGATATGAATCATTTCAACCAGGCCTTGCTCGCCAAACAGGCTTGGAGATTGCTGCAAAGGCCGGGGAGCCTGTGTGCACGAGTCCTAAAGTCTAAGTACTACCCACATGGTGAGTTGATTGACACTGTATTTGCCTCAAAAGTATCCCCGGTTTGGCGTGGGATCGAACATGGACTGGAACTCTTAAAAGCGGGGCTTGTCTGGAGAATTGGAAATGGAAAGAAGGTTCAGATTCAAAAAGACAATTGGATCCCAAGGAAGGAGGGGCTTAAGCCTGCAAAATTCATCCGGCGTTCTAGGCTGAGATGGGTTAACCAACTAATGTTGGCTGATGGCAGGGGATGGAACACAGACCTAATACATCAACTGTTTCAACGTTTTGATGCTGAGGCCATCTGTAACATCAAGCTTCCCAGGACGGATGCTCAAGATACTCTAGCTTGGCACTTTGAAAAATCAGGCTCCTTCACTGTCAGGAGTGCGTATAGATTGGCGGCCTCACTCCAAAACCAAGCGAGGTACCCATCCTCAAGCTCCACAAATGATGCAGACGACCGCAGTATCTGGGATTTGATATGGAAGGCAAAAGTACCAGAGAAGGTCAAGATTTTCAGTTGGAGAGTCGCCACTAACACTTTAGCTACAAAGAAGAACAAATGCAGACGCTCTTTGGAGGTGGACAACACGTGCACCATTTGCGGCAATGGAGAGGAAGATGAATACCATGCAGTTGTGTCCTGCACAAAAAGCAGGGCACTAAGAGAAAAACTGAGAGACGACTGAGCCCTGCCAAGTGAGGTGCAGTTCAGGTACACCGGGTCAGAACCTTCTCAGTCCTTGTTGCACGGAGGCAAGAGCAAAAATACTCCTCCTACTTTGGCGGTGCTGGTTCCTCCGGGATGACTGTGTGCATAATACAGGGAAGGAGCTCATTACCCGATCGGCGATCTTCCTGAAACATTACGAGGAGGAAATCAGGGGCGCCGGTACTATGGAAAAGGAAGGACCAAATCTCAAACAGAAACCGGTGTATGCAGGGAACGCTTTGGCCGATCGGATTCCCCTGCACCAACAGACTGACGGCTTCTTTGTCGAGGGGATCAACAAAAACACTGCAAATTAGTGGTGTCCTCCAGAGGTGGGCACTATCAGACTGAATTCAGACGCAGCTTTCCGGGCAGACAGCGGAATTTCCCACGCAGGTGTGATCGCACGAGACCACAGAGGGGTCGTCCTTTTCTCACTGTCCAAACAGATCAGCTGCTGTGGAGCAGTAGAGGAAGCCGAGGCTCTAGCTCTCCTTGCTGGACTACAGACCCTGTCCGATCTACATAAGGGACCAATCGTAGCTGACACGGACTGCATGTTTCTGTCAAATAAGCTGCGACCAGGGGCTAGCAACTTATCTGCCTGGTACCCCGTGATCGCTGACATAAAGAAGGAACTGGTGAAGTTCAGTAATGCCCAGGTCAACTATACAAGCAGGAAACAAAACAAGATAGCTCACCTTCTAGCTGCTCGGGCTAGAAGTGAGGAAGACATGTATATGTTGGCGGGCATCCCAGAAGACCTGGCTGCAGCTTTAGCTGCCGACCCTGTGTTGGCTCAGGAGTAGTTTGTACTCCTTGTTTCTTCCTCAAAAAAAAAAGTTTGTGGATGTAGCTGGTTGCTCAGTATGCTGTATGCAACGGTCAGCGAGTTGCGTACGCACGTGTTTGCGACTTGTTAACAAACAGCTAACTGCGAATTTACATTACATATAAGTTCTAGCCAAACAGGTCTACAGTATTCCAAATACTCCAAAATACTACAATATATTATTACTGTGGTATCATGCGCCTATAGAAAAAATACTGTAGTTTTTAAATACTTTGGTTTTACAATACTTTGCTATCAAACATAGCCCGGGCCGGCCCTAGCATCTCGGAGGCTCTTGTGCGAACATGGTACAATGGGCCCTACAGTCACACCTTACGTCTCCATGTTCGCTGCTGCACGTCGCAGCCGCAAGTCCGTTCAAACTATCCATATGACACAACAGTAATTTTAAACAAATATTTTATGATCTATCTAGAAGTAGCAATTTGAAATTCGAACAAAAATACAAACACCTTCCATACAAGAACAGTAGAGAAATGTCACAAGATAAGCCCCCAGCAACATCTAATCGTCATGTGGTAATGTGGTGATGGTCGATCATCTTTAACATGAAACAATTACTTGTGTGAGAATTTTATGCAAGAGAATCGTCACATAATTCGCAATAAACAAGAAAAGACGGACAATCCATAGGATGAACAATTTACCTGTGGACCGGTGCTGGTGTCAACGCCTTAGCGACAAGCCGAACGTGATGCATCTTCAGCTCATCGCCGGTGCCAAGGAGGTCACCACCAGGGCCTTGTCGCCTTGGGTACTTACAAAAGAACCTATCTACTATTCAATCTACTACTAGTACAAAACTCATTGGAAAATAAATTAAGGAGATGATACAACTAAAAATCTATTCATGAGCGTCGCTTGGGGCCCAGCCCCTGGGGACTTGGTGCAATTAATTGGGAGAGGGAGAAGATTGGACGGGAAGAAGAACGAACCGGCGGCGCTGTCTCACACAAAACGAAGCAATTAGGATTTAATCTCATGGCTGGCTCCACCGTCCTTAATGGGCTGCGAGTGCTATCTTAATTTATTTTTTTCCTTCAAATGTATCAATACATGTGCACAGAGAGTATGGTGGGCCCCTGGACATGCTGGGCCCTAGGCGGCTGCACTCCTCGCCATGGCTTAGGGCCAGCCCTGTAGTCAGTCACATCAAAGCACTACAAAACCGACAGAAAACTGCAAAACATTGTTCAGAAGGGTCGACAATATAAAGAAAAACTAAAGCATCTAACAATAACAATCTAGAGAAACAAAAATTGACTTTACGGTTCATGGTCAGCGTCCGATTAATGAAGGTAGAGTCCCTGTCAGAAACTTGTCTTTTGTGGGGAGAGCTTAACTTTGGGACCTACAAATCCCAGAAAGATCTTACACGCTTTTTGTTCGTTTTAAGCCTCTATCTACTGCATACAACACTGTACAGAGGCACGGCACAATCAACCAGTTAAATTCACTACCAAGAGTTTTCTCAAAAAAGAAAAAAATCACTACCAAGAGACAGAAATCAGCAGTTCTGCCAGCTGGGCACTGGCTAGAGAGGTGGATCAGTTCATCATCAGAAAATCACCAGTAACTAGGACATGCAAAATATTAGAGCGAGGAGTGCACGTGAAGGAGATGAATTTATTCTAGGGGAGGATGGAGGTGTTTGTATCTAGGGCAACGATCTGCGCCGGCGCGCAGGCCCAACTGTTGGGTCGGTCGCACCGCAACCATTGGATCCGAGCGCATGGGCCGTTGGATCCGGCTGAAGAAAACGGTTCGCCCTATTATCTTCTACCTCGCGCCGCGCCTCCTGCCGTCCCCGCTGCTCCAAGCGTTGCGCAGCCCCTCTTCCCTCCTCTCCCCCCGCCCCCGGTCGCCCTTGTCTCCGTGCTCGTCGCCGGTCACCGTAGCCGCTCGTCGTCACTGCTGCAGCAAAAAAAAGCTCCGGATGCATCAAAAAAATGGTGGTCGTCGGTTCCAGCAATGGCAGGGGCGCTTCTAGCACACAAAAAATGCATTCCTCGCCATTGCCACGGTGTTGTGCTTGTAGCATCACCAGTAGTCACCAGTTGCAAACAAAAAATAGCACTGATTTCCAGCAAATCTAATGGCCGGTTCCAGCAAAAATTCTGCGGATGTCACCGTTTGAAGCAAAAAAATCCGCCGGTTCCAGCAAAAAATGAAGCCACACTTCCAACAAAAAATGTAGCATTTTTTATTGTTGGTCGTAGCAAAATGGAGACACGGTTGCAGCAAAAAAGAAACATCGCCGTTGTCACTGGTTGTAGCTCGACGTTGCAGGTAGCAACATTTGCATTCTAAAAAATGAACGAATGTAACAAAACCCGTTGCCAGACGTAGCAAATACCTATGACGGTTGCAACAAAAAGCCGTCATCGCCAGGTATCATGGTCCTCGTATATATAATATATATATTCATCTCAAACACTGAAAGTGTTGATGTTTCAGTCACGCCCAACGCTGCTACTAGATATTACTTTTGTTTTTTTAGGGAATATACCTTTTTAGGCAATTTTAGGGAAATATAGTAGTAAATCTTAATTTTTTTTAGGCAAATTAAGAAAAGATGGATGCTAACCTCTAAGAGCCCAACGTGGAGGCCAAGAAAAGCCCAAAACAACAAGCCCGCCATGATGAACGATGATGCCACGAGAGAATTAGATGTCCAATTAGTAGGATGATGATGTATTGGCGGCGCATTGACCTAGCTAGCTAGCTAGAGCGACAGCTTTGTGTCCGGCCGCTCCTTTTTCGTCTCCAACAACAACTCGTCCATCGCTACGCTAGGGCTTCTTCTTCCGGCCGTCGCATGCTGTCATCGCTGACCACCATCGACATCTCCAACCCTACGCCGCCACGGCTCCCGACGAACCTGAGCCCTGAAAGGTAGACCATACTATATACATGGTTCGACATTGCAGTTAGAGTAACAATTTATTTTGTTAGATCCACGATGCCCACATAGCTGGCTGAGTAGAACCCCTCGAAAAAAAAGCTGGCTAAGTAGCATGCATTAGGGTCCTGGGAGCACAAAAAATTGCAAATTCTATTCCAGTTACTAGGATTAGGGATCCAGTTACGGTCCCAAGAAGAAACAGTTAAGGTCTCATCTATGCTGTGTATATATATATGCAGAAACTATGAGATGTCTTAATTTTGATGCAAATGCCTTCATTATGTGATGCATATATATCTCCATCATATGTCCACATATATACTTTTTTTAAGGGTTCCATATATATACTTATCATTTGATCTCCCTTCACTATGTGATGTGAATCCCTTCATCATTATGTAATGCAGATCCATTGATTCTGTAAACCCTCTGACATCCCGAAAGTTTTTGCAGCTTCCTTTTGATTCCTCTCCAGCTTCCGCAACATGGGTAACCTATTAACGTCTTCAGTTAACAAGCCCATACCTGAGACCTCATCAAGATGCCTGACCGAGTGCACCACCGCCGCCGCCCACAACTTTGAGGTGATTAAGTACTCGCTGCTCAAGGGCATGGGTGCCGTAAGTTCGTTAGCTCGAGCACTTTCAGAGTCAGTGGCTACGACTGGAAAATCAGGATCTATCCTGATGGGAACAGGGAGGCAGACAAAGCTGCCTACATGTCCGCCTTCTTGTGTTTCTGCAGTGGTGCAACAATGGATGTGAAGGTCAAGTTCACTTTGAGTTTACTGGAGAAAGATGGGAAAATTAGTAATCCAAATAGCAAAACAACAACAGCTAAATTTAAACCTGTAGGTTATACTTGGGGCTGGGACAAATTCATTGACAAGTCCAAGCTGCAAGAACTGCTATCCCGCAATGACGACTGCTTCACAATCAAGTGCGTCTTGACCGTCATAAAAGATCACCACACGGAAGATGTAAGCACAGTCGTAGTCCCAGTCCCACAGTCAGACCTGCCCGCACACTTTGTAAACATGTTGAAGGATGGACAAGGCATGGATGTGACATTCAGTGTTGGCGACCAACTGTTCAGGGCACACAGATACGTGTTAGCTGCACGATCACCAGTCTTCAAGGCTGAGCTCTTTGGTCAAATGAAGGAGACCACCATGGAATGTATCAAGATCGAGGACATGGAGCCTGCCATCTTCGAGCCACTTCTTCACTTCATATACACAGATAACCTGCCAAACAATTGTGATGTTGATCAAAATGTAGCATTGCAGCACTTGTTGGTCGCTGCAGATCGGTATGGACTGGACAGGCTAAAGGCTATTTGTGAAGAGAAGCTATGCCAGAAAATTGATGTGCAAACAGTTGCAACCACCCTAGCTTTAGCGGAGCAGCACCACACCGTGCAACTCAAGAATGCTTGCCTTCGATACCTGTCTTTGCAGGATGTGCTCCGAGCAGTCAAGAAGACAGACGGATTCAAGCACCTCACAACAAGCTGTCCATCAATTATGATGGACATTTTAGACAAGGTCGCCCCTTCGTCAGAAGTATGAGAAGGGTAGCTCAGAATTTAAATTGAAGTGTGGAATTCTAGACTTATTTCATCAATTTTTATCATCTCTCTTGTGTGTCCATTGAAAGGCTGAACTTCTCTTTAAAAATGTTTGCTCTTTGCTCTGTGCTCTGAACTATTTGGTGCTAGAAATTCTAAGGAAATTCACATGATCCTTTAATTTCTTTCTTTATTTCTGTTGTTCTCTTTCTCCCTTAGGCCTCCTTTGGTTTGGAGGAATTTTATAGGAATTCTAGAGGATAGGATTCTCATAGAATTTTTTCCTTTAGAGCCCTTTGGTTCATAGGAATGGATTCCTATTCCTACATAGGATTGGTTCCTATCCTCCACATTTCATAGGAAAATAAAAATGAGCCTAGACTCAATGGAAAAATTCCTTTGGTGTCAACCAAATGACATCTTGTTCTCTATTCCTAC
The DNA here is from genome assembly GCF_003073215.2 of Triticum urartu. Taxonomy (NCBI): domain Eukaryota; kingdom Viridiplantae; phylum Streptophyta; class Magnoliopsida; order Poales; family Poaceae; genus Triticum; species Triticum urartu. The sequence goes on from NC_053026.1 coordinate 657,882,484, forward strand.
TCATAGGATTTGAGATACATGTCATCTTATTTCCTACAAGATTCCTATTCCTACGATAATCCTATCCTATGAACCAAAAGAGGCCTTAGTTTTTGGCAGTGAATTTTCCTAAACACCAGATTCCTCTTTGAACCTTACCTTCATGGAGAACTAGGTTTACCTATTCTGATATGGATGTATACTTGGATGGAGCTTTGAACCTTACCTTCTTTGCAGTCCCGGTCCCGTACTCCCTTCCAAGTCCAGATATTTCATGTGGAACTCCTGTTTCCGATGGACAAACAGTTATTATTGCTGGGATATGACAAGAACAACAGTTAGCGTCTATTTCAGCTCAGCTAAATAAGGCACAGCCACAGCTAAATATGAAGCGCCGATGGCATTCAATCTCACAACTGATCACTGATCCAAAAACGAAGGTGACCTGTCATGGATATTCAGTAGTTTAATGCAGGCAAAAATCAACAAGCAGCTCGCTAAAATATAGCAAAGCACTTGAAGCAAATTCTTTCCGACTCTTTCCACTTCTTTTTCCAACAACTTGGCGGTTTCATACATCCCGTGTGCAATATATGCTTGAATCATGGTGGTGTAAATTACCTTGCCAGGCTTACATTTCGTTTCTTTCATATAAACTGTAGCATTTCCTCCATTATTTTGATATCTCCAGACTTGGCATATGCACTAAAAGGACAGTTGAAAAATGGAGTTTCTAAGACAACATCGGTGTTCTCCGTCTGTCGAATAATTACAGGAACCATACCAAGGAGCCCAGCTTTACTGTATCCATTAACCAGCGAGCAGTAAGTGATGGGGTTGGGTTTGATGCCCTGAATTTATGTCAGCCTGAAATAGTACTCCATCTTCTCAATGTTGCCAGCCCTTTCAAAACATTCTACGATTATGTTGACTGTAGCAGCAGAGGGCGAGAAGAAACACCGCAGCCGCATCATGGTATTGAACGTCCACGTATCTGGATCGATGCCCATCAACTGAAACTCACCGTACCACCTGTCCATGTCATCCACCCCTGCCACGGTTGCCATAAGCCCAAATGATGTAGTTCATCGTGTATATGTCTGGTATACTGTCCGACCCCCGAGCATGTTAGGCAGCGCTTCGTCCATCTCCTCTAGCATTGTTATCCCATTGTGGATGACAATGATTGCATCTGAGCCCCAGGTTGTCGAGGGCCGTGGGGTTGAGATGGAAGCGGCCTGACTTGCAGCAGCAGTTGATGAGGACGGAGAAGGTGTACTCATCCGTCTTCACCACCTTTCATCCGATTGACGGTGGTCAGCGCCTCATCAGCGCGAGCCGCTCCTCTGAGAGCATCACCTTGAAGAGGTCTGTGGCCGGGCCGGGCTGCCGGCACCTGCTACCGCTGCCTCTGCACAAGCTCGAAGATAGGTGAAGATCAATTCGTGCACGATGAACATCAGTCGAACATGTGGCATCTTCATCAATAGCAACATGCTCAGAGGCACCGCCCGAGGAGCGCATCGCTCCCACTGTCGGCGGGTCAGCGACCGCCTTAGTGGGAAATTGGACCGGGTACATAGGTTCACTAATCGTATTTCTCACTAAGCGGAGACATAACTGTCTATTTGACAGTCGATTGAAATCCAATTGGATTACAATCAAATTTTGCACCAAATAGGCAGCTGACACGTGTATGCCCTTTATTTCCTCCTTTGGCTATATGTATGTCAACGAACAGCAAAAGCAGCGCATTTATGCATCAGGACTGAAACGGCCCAGCCTAAAATCCCATCTGGACGATGACGGGTTTGATGCCCTAGATCCGGTTTCTTAAAACTAGATCACAATTACGCCTGGACAGTAAAAAGGTCAGGGGAGGGGTCCCAATTTTCTCAGTTCTCAAGATTCCCCAATTCCAATCCCTACTTTGATGCCTAGTGAATTTTCTAAGCTCTGAAGATCAAGAGAGAAATTTTGCCAGGACATGTGAAAACAACAGATGTACTGCATAAATTAAGAGACGAAACATGAACTGGACAGTTCAGTAACATTGTAAAACACAAATAAAGCCAGAACAAACTATATAGTGGAAGAAAAAAGCACACACTGTATAAGAAACCCACATGAATCAGGCAAGGGATAACTAGATAGTTTAGTAGCATGTGTGCCCACATGCTCACATCCCCAAACAGAATATCCTAATGAACATACACACTGCATCCCAGTCAAAAAGCACAGCACTTGCTCTATAAAAAACAGTGTAATCACAGTTCAATTTAACTGCAAAGATACACTGGAAATACAGTTTAATAACTCTGAAATTCCACTTAAATGCCCATTGTAATTACATTGAAAATTCACAGTAATTACATACAGTGTGTTACTCTGAATATCCACTGAAAAAATTACATACACTATAATTACTCTGAATATACACTATAATTACACTGAAAATCATTGTACTTACACTGTAATTACTCTGAATATACACTGTAATTACACTGAAAAACATTGTACCTACATTGTAAAAGACAATGTAATTGCAGTTCAATTTGACTGCAAAAAATACAACGGAATACACTATTAAATACAGTATAATATCTCTGAAAATCCTCTTAAATGCCCACTGTAGTTAGACTAAAAATTCACCGTAATTACATTGTAACGTAAACTGCGATTCCTCTAGAAAATCCACTAAAATCCCCACTGTAATTGCACTGAAAGTCCATTCTTTTTACAAATAAAAAGCACGGTGACTCTACTGAAATGCAATGTAATTACACAACTAGAAAAAAATACACATTATTTGAGTACTTGATATGTCAACACTCAACAGTAGCTTAACTTTCAGCTCCTAATTAATTGCACATCTCTGATATGCAAGCACCTGCAAAATCACCAGACAATTTGCAGAGATCACATAATCTATCTATTCCACGGCACAAAACTGGTCAGTTTGCATAAAAGCACTAGGGACATAGCATAACCACAATATTTAGCATGTACAGTGGCAAAAAAAAAGCATTTCCAAAGTAGTAAATTATAGTAGCTATAAGCCCCAAAACACTGAAAATACAGTTACCAAGCTGCTGAAATTACATATACTAGAAAATCATGTGCACAACTAAGGTTTCTTACACAAATGGGCAGAAATAAAGTACGAGTATACAAATAACCCTAACAAAAGAAAATAAATGGTTCTAAAGTGAATGCACCAACAATGACAAAACCCAAAACATCTAGAGAGGTAAACTAACTAAAAAGATAATGTGATTACTCTAAAATCCTCACTGTAATTACACTGAAATCCTCACTGTGATTACAATTCAAAAGCAGTATAATTCCACTGAAAATGCACACAATAATTGCACTGAAATTTCACTAAAAATGCACACAATAATTGCACTGAAATTTCACTGAAACATACATTGTGCTCAGTACAAATTTCAGTAAAATTACACTGTATTTCTAATAAAAACACATGCGTTTAAGAGACTAGAACATTGTGATTACACTTTAGTTTTAGGAATTTCCATTTAGACTTTCAAATGGTAAAATGGATTCAATACAAATCCAACAAAGAGAAACCCAAAATGTTAGGTTCTAAAAGTGCAAGCGAGCATTGCAAAACTAGGAAACTTCCACGACTTGCCTATGGAACTTGCAGTACCAAAAAACTAGGAAACTCACTAGTGTGATACAAATTCAAAAACGTTGCAAACTAATGGAATTCAAATGGAAGTTACACTACTTACTTATGGAACTTACACTACTGATTAGGGAACTCAAACCTATGACTACTATTGGATGAATGGCAACTGCATTCTCAAGAGGGCCAGAGGCCAATACATGTACATGTGTGGTAAAGTGCAAAAGGCCCCTTATACAATGGGGACAAAACCGAAAAGGGCTATACACATCTAAACCCCCCCCCCCCACCACCTCAAACTCATGGTGGATCGACAACACTGAGTTTGGAGAGAAGAAAACTATGTTGTGCTCGAGTCTGTGCCTTCGTGAAGAAATCTGCCAACTGTAACTCAGAGGGCACATAGTGAAGAGCGAGAGTCTGATCCTGCACAGCAGCACGCACAAAGTGGGCATCCACACCGATGTGCTTGGTGAGCTCATGCTTCACCGGGTCACGCGCAATACTGATAGCACCAGTACTGTCTGACAATAAGGGAGTCGAGGTAGTAGCAGACACACCAAAATCCTCAAGTAGCCACCGTAACCAGATCACCTCAGCCGTCAGCATAGCCATGGCTCGCAACTCAGCCTCTGTACTCGAGCGAGAAACTGCAGTCTGTTTCTTGGTCTTCCAGGCAATAAGAGAGCCACCAAGAAAGACACAGTAAGCAGACAGTGAGCGTTGATCAGAGGGATCACTAGCCCAGGTAGCGTCAGAGTAGGCCTGGAGCTCAAGAGAGCTGGAGCGGGGAAAGAAAAGGCGCTGAGAGATCGTGCCACGAAGATATCGTAGAACACGGAGGAGATGACTATAGTGGACAGAGGTGGGGGCTGAAACGAACTGACTCAGAATGTGGACAGGATAGGAGATGTCAGGACGCGTAACAGCAAGATAGACAAGACTGCCAACAAGGTGACGATAGCGAGTGGGATTAGGGAGAGGGTCACCATCAGAGGCACGAAGCTGAACGTTGAGCTCCATGGGAGTTACAACAGTGCGCTCATCACCAAGAGCAGTGCGAGCAAGAAGATCCTGAATATATTTTTCTTGGGAGATGTAGAAGCCATCAGAGGTCGAGGAGATCTCAATCCCAAGAAAATAGCGAAGGGGACCAAGATCAGTCATGAGAAACTGGTTGCGAAGGCGAGCCTTAACGAAGGCAATGTATTCAGAGTCGTTGCAAGTGATGATCATGTCATCAACATAGAGAAGGAGAAGAGTCCGACCATGAGGAGACGTGTGAACAAACAACGTGGGATCATGATCACTGGGCAAGAACCCAGCGGCAGTCACCACGGAGGCAAAGCACTCAAACCAGGCGTGAGGGGCCTGTTTGAGACCATAGAGGGAGCGGCGGAGTCTACAGACCATACCATCAGGAGCATAGTACCCCGGGGGTGGCTGCATATAAACCTCCTCACGCAACTCGCCATTGACAAAAGCGTTCTGAACATCAAGTTGAGAGATAGACCACTGATGAACAGAGGCCACAGCAAGAAGAGTGCGGACAGTGGTCATGTGGGCCACAGGAGCGAATGTCTCATCATAATCGCGCCCCTGCTCCTGCTGAAAACCACGGGCCACAAGGCGAGCTTTGTAGCGCTCAAGAGAACCATCGGACCGAGTCTTAATCTTGTAGACCCACTTGCAGGTGATGGGACGGACATCGGAAGGAAGGGGAACCAGATCCCAGGTGCCAGAGCGCTCCAGAGCAGCAAGCTCTTCGGCCATCGCAAGCTGCCATTCAGGCTGAGTCATGGCAGTCTGATAGGAAGTGGGCTCAGCAATAACAGAGAGACCATACCGATCAGGGGAGTAGCGATCAGGCGGGGGGCGAGGCCGAGCACGGAGGTTGTGACCGGGGGAGGCGTGAGAGGTGAACCAGAGGTGGAAGGCTCGTCAAAGGAGACATCCTCAGGACGAGAGCGACGAGTATAGTGAAGAGGAAACGGTGAGAGAGGGCGACGGACGGGAGATGATGGCAGAGAGGTGGAGGAGGAGGATGAAGAGGATGGTGTCGGTGGTGAGTGAGAAGGAATGAGAGGTGCCAGAGGAGGAGGTGACACATGAGGCACATAGCAGGGTGTATTGGGAAGAAGAAGGAAAGAAAGGTCGTCCACAGAGAAACTCGAGGAAGAAGGACGTGGGTGGTAAGAACGAGACTCATCAAATGTCACTTCACGCAAGATGCGCAAGCGACGACCCACTGGATCCCAACATCGATAGCCCTTGTGCTCGTCACTGTAGCCAAGGTAAACACACTCAACTGACTGAGCAGTCAGTTTGGTGCGTTCTCGGGGGGCAAGAAGAACATAGCACACACATCCAAACATACGAAGAGCTAAGTAGTCAGGAGAGCGACCAGTGAGACACTCCAGAGGAATACCACCCTGCAGAGCAGTCGATGGCTGAATGTTGATAAGAAAGGTGGATGCGGAAACAGCCTCAGCCCAAAAATGGGGTGGAAGGGAAGCAGCAATCATCAGCCCACGAGCCGTCTCAAGCAAATGACGATTCTTTCGTTCGGCAACACCATTTTGAGCATGAGCGCCAGGACATGAGAACTGGGCAAGAGTACCCTGTTCCGTGAGAAAACCACGCAACAGCTGAGAGATATACTCTCCAGCGGAGTCAGCACGAAAAATACGAATGGGCGTGGCAAACTGGGTGTGAACCATGGCAGCAAAATGTTTGTATATAGGAAGAACCTCGCTACGAGATTTCATGAAGTAGAGCCAAGTGCAGCGAGAGAAATCATCAATAAACAAAACATAGTAGCGATGACCATCCTTCGAATCAAAGGGAGCAGGACCCCAGACATCAGAATGAACTAAGTCAAAAGGACGCTGAGATACAGACTCACTAGTAGGGTAAGGTAACTGAGTCTGTTTGCCAAGTCTGCAACAATTACAATGTAAGGAGACATCTCCAGATACAGACCCTAAGAGGCCCTGACGAACTAAAGAAGACAAGCGAGAGCCACAGAAGTAACCAAGGCGATGATGCCACTGCTGGAAGGACGCAGATAAAGAGGCAGCAAGAGCATGGGAGCTGGCAGAAGTAGTGGCAGCGGAAGGAACACAAAGCCAGTAAACCTCCCAAAGGCCCTCGGACTCACGGTGCCGGGGGCCAGCACCAACCAAAGTCTTGGTGCGACGATCCTGAATGGAGCAAGAGTCGGTATCAAGAATGACACGACAACCAGAATCAGTAAGTTGGGCAGCAGAAAAAAGACTCATGGTAAGGCGAGGAACATGTGAAACGCTAGGAACAGAGAAAGATGGAGTGGAAAGAAGACCACGACTAGTAATAGGAAGAGGTGTGCCATCGGCAGTAAGACCATTAATAGGCGAATCAAGAGGTCGAAGGGAAGACATCACAAAAGAATCAGAAGACATATGAAAGGAGGCTCCAGAATCCAGAACCCACGAGTAGATGACACGATCTCATATGGTCCTGACACGAAGAGGTGTGTCTACTCAAGCGTCTCTTGGCAGACCATCTACTTGAACGTTCCGCTGCTACTTGATAGTTTTGAACGTCATGGACCATATGAGATGTTCCAGGAGTTGAAGTTAATATTTCAAGCAAATACCCGAGTTGAGAGATATGAAGTCTCCAACAAGTTCTATAGCTAAAAGATGGAGGAGAATTGCTCAACTAGTGAGCATGTGCTCAGATTGTCTGGGTACTACAATCGCTTGAATCAAGTGGGAGTTAATCTTCCAGATAAGATAGTGATTGACAGAATTCTCTAGTCACCATCACCAAGTTAGTAGAACTTCGTGATGAACTATAGTATGCAAGGGATGATGAAAACGAATCCCGAGCTTTTCATGATGATGAAATCGATGAAGGTAGAAATCAAGAAAGAGCATCAAGTGTTGATGGTTGACAAGATCACTAGTTTCAAGAAAAGGGCAAAGGAAAAAAGGGGAACTTCAAGAAAAACAGCAAGCAAGTTGATGCTCATGTGAAGAAGCCCAAGTCTGGTCCTAAGCCTGAGACAAAGTGCTTCTACTGCAAAGGGACTGGTCACTGGAAGCGGAACTACCCCAAGTATTTGGGGATAAGAAGGATGGCAAGGTGAACAAATGTATATGTGATATACATGTTATTGATGTGTACCTTACTAATGCTCGCAGTAGCACCTGGGTATTTGATACTGGTTCTGTTGCTAATATTTGCAACTCGAAACAGGGACTATGGATTAAGCGAAGATTGGCTAAGGGTGAAGTGACGATGTGTGTTGGAAGTGGTTCCAAGATTGATATGATCATCATCGCACACTCCCTATACTTTCGGGATTAGTGTTCAACCTAAATAAGTGTTATTTGGTGTTTGCGTTGAGCATGAGTATGATTTGATCATGTTTATTGTAATACGGTTATTCATTTAAGTAAAAGAATAAATTGTTGTTCTGTTTACATGAATAAAACCTTATATGGTTACACACCCAATGAAAATAGTTCATTGGATCTCGATCGTAGTGATACACATATTCATAATATTGAACCAAAAGATGCGAAAGTTAATAATGATAGTGCAACTTATTTGTGGCACTGCCGTTTAGGTCATATTGGTGTAAAGCGCATGAAGAAACTCCATGCTGATGACTTTTGGAACCACTTGATTATGAATCACTTGGTACTTGCGAACCGTGCCTCATGGGCAAGATGACTAAAACACCGTTCTCCGGTACTATGGAGAGAGCAACAGATTTGTTGGAAATCATACATACCGATGTATGTGGTCCGATGAATATTGAGGCTCGTGGCGGATATCGTTATTTTCTCACCTTCACAGATGATTTAAGCAGATATGGGTATATCTACTTAATGAAACATAAATCTTAAACATTTAAAAAGTTCAAAGAATTTCAGAGTGAAGTTGAAAATCATCGTAACAAGAAAATAAAGTTTCTACGATCTGATCGTGGAGGAGAATATTTGAGTACGAGTTTGGTGTACATTTGAAAAATTGTGGAATAGTTTCGCAACTCACGCCACCCGGAACACCACAGCGTAATGGTGTGTCCGAACGTCGTAATCGTACTTTACTAGATATGGTGCGATCTATGATGTCTCTTACTGATTTACCGCTATCATTTTGGGGTTATGCTTTAGAGACGGCCGCATTCACGTTAAATAGGGCACCATCAAAATCCGTTGAGACGACGCCTTATGAACTATGGTTTGGCAAGAAACCAAAGTTGTCGTTTCTGAAAGTTTGGGGCTGCGATGCTTATGTGAAAAAGCTTCAACCTGATAAGCTCGAACCCAAATCGGAGAAATGTGTCTTCATAGGATATCCAAAGGAAACTATTGGATACACCTTCTATCATAGATCCGAAGGCAAGACTTTTGTTGCTAAATTCGGAAACTTTCTTGAGAAGGAGTTTCTCTCGAAAGAAGTGAGTGGGAGGAAAGTAGAACTTGACGAGGTAACTGTACCTACTCCCTTGTTGGAAAGTAGTACATCACAGAAAATTGTTTCTGCGACACCTACACCAATGAGTGAGGAAGTTAATGATAATGATCATGAAACTTCAGAACAAGATACTACTGAACCTCGTAGATCAACCAGAGTAAGATCCGCACCAGAGTGGTACGGTAATCCAGTTCTGGAAGTCATGCTACTAGATCATGATGAACCTACGAACTATGAAGAAGCGATGGTGAGCCCAGATTCCGCAAAGTGACTTGAAGCCATGAAATCTGAGATGGGATCCATGTATGAGAACAAAGTATGGACTTTGGTTGACTTGCCCGATGATCGGCAAGCAATTGAGAATAAATGGATCTTCAAGAAGAAGACTGACGCTGATGGTAATGTTACTGTCTACAAAGCTCGACTTGTCGCGAAAGGTTTTCGACAAGTTCAAGGGGTTGACTACGATGAGACTTTCTCACCCGTAGCGATGCTTAAGTCTGTCCGAATCATGTTAGCGATTGCCACATTTTATGATTATGAAATTTGGCAGATGGATGTCAAAACTACATTCCTGAATGGATTTCTGGAAGAAGAGTTGTATATGATGCAACCGGAAGGTTTTGTCGATCCAAAGGGAGCTAACAAAGTATGCAAGCTCCAGCGATCCATTTATGGACTGGTGCAAGCATCTCGGAGTTGGAATAAACGCTTTGATAGTGTGATCAAAGCATTTGGTTTTATACAGACTTTCGGAGAAGCCTGTATTTACAAGAAAGTGAGTGGGAGCTCTGTAGCATTTCTGATATTATATGTGGATGACATATTGCTGATTGGAAATGATATAGAATTTCTGGATAGCATAAAGGGATACTTGAATAAAAGTTTTTCAATGAAAGACCTCGGTGAAGCTGCTTACATATTAGGCATTAAGATCTATAGAGATAGATCAAGACGCTTAATTGGACTTTCACAAAGCACATACCTTGACAAAATTTTGAAGAAGTTCAAAATGGATCAAGCAAAGAAAGGGTTCTTGCCTGTGTTACAAGGTGTGAAGTTGAGTAAGACTCAATGCCCGACCACTGCAGAAGGTAGAGAGAATATGAAAGATGTTCCCTATGCGTCAGCCATAGGATCTATCATGTATGCAATGCTGTGTACCAGACCTGATGTGTGCCTTGCTATAAGTTTAGCAGGGAGGTACCAAAGTAATCCAGGAATGGATCACTGGACAGCGGTCAAGAACATCCTGAAATACCTGAAAAGGACTAAGGATATGTTTCTCGTATATGGAGGTGACAAAGAGCTCACCGTAAAAGGTTACGTTGATGCAAGCTTTGACACTGATCCGGACGATTCTAAATCGCAAACCGGATACGTGTTTACATTAAACGGTGGAGCTGTCAGTTGGTGCAGTTCTAAACAAAGCGTCGTAGCGGGATCTACATGTGAAGCGGAGTACATAGCTGCTTCGGAAGCAACGAACGAAGGAGTCTGGATGAAGGAGTTCATATCCGATCTAGGTGTCATACCTAATGCATCGGGTCCAATGAAAATCTTTTGTGACAATACTGGTGCAATTGCCTTGGCAAAGGAGTCCAGATTTCACAAAAGGACCAAACACATCAAGAGACGCTTCAACTCCATCCGGGATCTAGTCCAGGTGGGAGACATAGAGATTTGCAAGATACATACGGATCTGAATGTTGCAGACCCGTTGACTAAGCCTCTTCCACGAGCAAAACATGATCAGCACCAAGGCTCCATGGGTGTTAGATTCATTACAGTGTAATCTAGATTATTGACTCTAGTGCAAGTGGGAGACTATGAAGGAAATATGCCCTAGAGGCAATAATAAAGTTATTATTTATTTCCTTATATCATGATAAATGTTTATTATTCATGCTAGAATTGTATTAACCGGAAACATAATACATGTGTGAATACATAGAAAACAGAAGTGTCACTAGTATGCCTCTACTTGACTAGCTCGTTAATCAAAGATGGTTATGTTTCCTAACCATGGACAAAGAGTTGTTATTTGATTAACGGGATCACATCATTAGGTGAATGATCTGATTGACATGACCCATTCCATTAGCTTAGCACCCGATCGTTTAGTATGTTGCTATTGCTTTCTTCATGACTTATACATGTTCCTATGACTATGAGATTATGCAACTCCCGTTTGCCGAGGAACACTTTGTGTGCTACCAAACGTCACAACGTAACTGGGTGATTTATAAAGGGGCTCTACAGGTGTCTCCAAAGGTACATGTTGGGTTGACGTATTTCGAGATTAGGATTTGTCACTCCGATCGCCGGAGAGGTATCTCTGGGCCCTCTCGGTAATGCACATCACTTAAGCCTTGCAAGCATTGCAACTAATGAGTTAGTTGCGGGATGATGTATTACGGAACGAGTAAAGAGACTTGCCGGTAACGAGATTGAACTAGGTATTGGATACCGACGATCGAATCTCGGGCAAGTAACATACCGATGACAAAGGGAACAACGTATGTTGTTATGCGGTCTGACCGATAAAGATCTTCGTAGAATATGTAGGAGCCAATATGGGCATCCAGGTCCCGCTATTGGTTATTGATCGGAGATGTGTCTCGGTCATGTCTACATTGTTCTCGAACCCGTAGGGTCCGCACGCTTAAGGTTTCGATGACAGTTATATTATGAGTTTATATGTTTTGATGTACCGAAGGTTGTTCGGAGTCCTGGATGTGATCACGGACATGACGAGGAGTCTCAAAATGGTCGAGACATAAAGATTGATATATTGGAAGCCTATGTTTGGATATCGGAAGTGTTCCGGGTGAAATCGGGATTTTACCGGAGTACCGGGAGGTTACCGGAACCCCCCGGGAGATATATGGGCCTTAGTGGGCCTTAGTGAAAAAGAGAAGAGGCAGCCAGAGATGGGCCGCGTGCCCCTCCCCTCCCTTGGTCCGAATAGGACAAGGAGAGGGGGTCGGCCCCCTTCCTCTTTTCCCCCCTCCGCGAATCCTATTCCAACTAGGATTGGGGGGGGGGGAATCCTACTCCCGGAGGGAGTAGGACTCCTCCTGGCGCGCCTCTCCTAGGCCGGCCGCACCCCCCCCCCTTGAGCCTTTATATACGGAGGCAGGGGCACCCTAGAGGAACACAAGTTGATCCACGTGATCATATTCTTAGCCGTGTGCGGCGCCCCCTGCCACCATAGTCCTCGATAATATTGTAGCGGTGCTTAGGCGAAGCCCTGCGAAAGTAGTACATCAAGATCGTCACCACGCTGTCGTGCTGATGGAACTCTTCCCCGACACTTTGCTGGATCGGAGTCCGGGGATCGTCATCGAGCTGAACGTGTGCTAGAACTCGGAGGTGCCGTAGTTTCGGTGCTTGATCGGTCGGGCCGTGGAGACGTACGACTACATCAACCAAACGCTTCCGTTGTCGATCTACAAGGGTACGTAGATCACACTCTCCCCTCTCGTTGCTATGCATCACCATGATCTTGCGTGTGCGTAGGAATTTTTTTGAAATTACTACGTTCCCCAACAGTGGCATCCGAGCCTAGGTTTTATGTGTTGATGTTATATGCACGAGTAGAACACAAGTGAGTTATGGGCGATATAAGTCATACTGCTTACCAGCATGTCATACTTTGGTTCGGCGGTATTGTTGGATGAAGCGACCCGGACCGACATTACGCGTACGCTTACGCGAGACCGGTTCTCCCGACGTGCTTTGCACATAGGTGGCTTGCGGGTGACAGTTTCTCCAACTTTAGTTGAACCGAGTGTGGCTACGCCCGGTCCTTGCGAAGGTTAAAACAGCACCAACTTGACAAACTATCGTTGTGGTTTTGATGCGTAGGTAAGATTGGTTCTTGCTTAAGCCCGTAGTAGCCACGTAAAACTTGCAACAACAAAGTAGAGGACGTCTAACTTTTTTTTGCAGGGCATGTTGTGATGTGATATGGTCAAGACATGATGCTAAATTTTATTGTATGAGATGATCATATTTTGTAACCGAGTTATCGACAACTGGCAGGAGCCATATGGTTGTTGCTTTATTGTATGCAATGCAATTGCGCTGTAATGCTTTACTTTATCACTAAGCGGTAGCGATAGTCGTGGAAGCATAAGATTGGCGAGACGACAACGATGCTACGATGGAGATCAAGGTGTCGGGCCGGTGACGATGGTGATCATGACGGTGCTTCGGAGATGGAGATCACAAGCACAAGATGATGATGGCCATATCATATCACTTATATTGATTGCATGTGAGGTTTATCTTTTATGCATCTTATCTTGCTTTGATTGACGGTAGCATTATAAGATGATCTCTCACTAAATTATCAAGATAAAAGTGTTCTCCCTGAGTATGCACCGTTGCCAAAGTTCGTCGTGCCCAGACACCACGTGATGATCGGGTGTGATAAGCTCTACGTCCATCTACAACGGGTGCAAGCCAGTTTTGCACACGCAGAATACTCAGGTTAAACTTGACGAGCCTAGCATATGCAGATATGGCCTCGGAACACTGAGATCGAAAGATCGAGCGTGAGTCATATAGTAGATATGATCAACATTGTGATGTTCACCATTGAAAACTACTCCATTTCACGTGATGATCGGTTATGGTTTAGTTGATTTGGATCACGTGTTCACTTAGAAGATTAGAGGGATGTCTATCTAAGTGGGAGTTCTTAAGTAATATAATTAATTGAACTTAAATTTATCATGAACTTAGTCCTGGTAGTATTTTGCAAATCATGTTGTAGATCAATAGCTCGCATTGTTGCTTCCCTGTGTTTATTTTGATATGTTCCTAGAGAAAATTGTGTTGAAAGATGTTAGTAGCAACGGTGCGGATTGGATCCGTGATCTGAGGTTTATCCTCATTGCTGCACAGAAGAATTATGTCCTTGATGCACCGCTGGGTGACAGACCTATTACAGGAGCAGATGCAAACATTATGAACGTTTGGCTAGCTCAATATGATCACTACTTGATAGTTTAGTGTAGCATGCTTAACAGCTTAGAATCGGGACTTCAAAGACGTTTTGAACGTCATGGACCATATGAGATGTTCCAGGAGTTGAAGTTAATATTTCAAGCAAATACCCGAGTTGAGAGATATGAAGTCTCCAACAAGTTCTATAGCTAAAAGATGGAGGAGAATCGCTCAACTAGTGAGCATGTGCCCAGATTGTCTGAGTACTACAATCGCTTGAATCAAGTGGGAGTTAATCTTCCAGATAAGATAGTGATTGACATAATTCTCTAGTCACCATCACCAAGTTAGTAGAACTTCGTGATGAACTATGATATGCAAGGGATAACGGAAACGATTCCCAAGCTCTTCGTAATGCGGAAATTGATGAAGGTAGACATCGAGAAAAACATCAAGTGTTGATGGTAGACAAGACCACTAGTTTCAAGAAAAGGGCAGAGGGAAGAAGGGGAACTTCAAAAAGAACAACAAGCAATTTGCTGCTCAAGTGAAGAAGCCCAAGTCTGATCCTAAGCCTGAGACTAAGTGCTTCTACTGCAAAGGGACTGGTCACTGGAAGCGGAACTACCCCAAGTGATTGGCAAATAAGAAGGATGGCAAAGTGAACATAAGTATATTTGATATACATGTTATTGATATGTACTTTACTAGTGTTTATAGCAACCCCTCAGTATTTGATACTAGTTCAGTTGCTAAGATTAGTAACTCGAAACGGGAGTTGCCGAATAAAGACTAGTTAAGGGTGAAGTGACGATGTGTATTGGAAGTGGTTCCAAGATTGATATGATCATCATCGCACACTCCCTATACTTTCGGGATTAGTGTTGAACCTGAATAAGTGTTATTTGGTGTTTGCGTTGAGCATGAATATGATTTGATCATGTTTATTGTAATACGGTTATTCATTTAAGTAAGAGAATAAATTGTTGTTCTGTTTACATGAATAAAACCTTATATGGTTACACACCCAATGAAAATAGTTCGTTGGATCTCGATCGTAGTGATACACATAATCATAATATTGAAACCAATAGATGCAAAGTTAATAATGATAGTGCAACTTATTTGTGGCACTTCCGTTTAGGTCATATTTGTGTAAAGCGCATGAAGAAACTCCATGCCGATGGGATTTTGGAATCACTTGATTATGAATCACTTGATGCTTGCGAACCATGCCTCATGGGCAAGATGACTAAGACTCTGTTCTCCGGAGCGAGCAACCGACTTATTGGAAATAATACATACTGATGTACGGTCCGATGAGTGTTAAGGCTCACGGCAAGTATCGTTATTTTCTGAACTTCACAGATGATTTGAGCAGATATGGGTATATCTACTTGATGAAACATAAGTCTGAAACATTTGAAAAGTTCAAAGAACTTCAGAGTGAAGTGGAAAATCACCGTGACAAGAAAATAAAGTTTCTACGATCTGATCGCGGAGACAAATATTTGAGTTACGAGTTTGGTCTTCAATTAAAACAATGTGGAATAGTTTCACAAACTCATGCCACATGGAACACCACAGCATAATGGCGTGTCCGAACGTCATAACCGTACTTTATTGGATATAGTGCAACCTATGATGTCTCTTACCGATCTACCACTATCGTTTTGGGGTTATGCATTAGAGACAGCTGCATTCACGTTAAAAGGGCACCATCTAAATCTGTTGAGACAACACCGTATGAACTGTGGTTTGGCAAGAAACCAAAGTTGTCGTTTCTCAAAGTTTGGGGTTGCAATGCTTATGCGAAAAAGTTTCATCCTGATAAGCTCAAACCCAAATCGGAAAAGTGTGTCTTCATAGGATACCCAAAAAGTTACTGTTGGGTACACCTTCTATCACAGATCCGAAGGCAAGACTTTTGTTGCTAAATTCGGAAACTTTCTGGAGAAGGAGTTTCTCTCGAAAGAAGTGAGTGGGAGGAAAGTAGAACTTGATGAGGTAACTGTACCTGCTCCATAATTGGAAAGTAGTTCATCACAGAAATCTGTTCCTGTGACTCCTGCACCAATTAGTGAGGAAGATAATGATGATGATCATGTAACTTCGGATCAAGTTACTACCAAACCTCGTAGGTCAATCAGAGTGAGATCCGCACCACAGTGGTATGGTAATCCTATTCTGGAGGTCATGTTACTTGACCATGACGAACTTACGAACTATGAGGAAGCGATGATGAGCCCAGATTCCGATAAATGGCTTGAGGCCATGAAATCTGAGATAGGATCCATGTATGAGAACAAAGTGTGGACTTTGGTTGACTTGCCCGATGATCGGCAAGCAATTGAGAATAAATGGATCTTCAAGAGGAAGACGGACGCTGATAGTAGTGTTACTATCTGCAAAGCTAGAATTGTCGCAAAAGGTTTTTGACAAGTTCAAGGTGTTGACTACGATGAGAGTTTCTCACTCGTATCTATGCATGAGTCTATCCGAATCATGTTAGCAATTGCCGCATTTTATGAAATCTGGCAAACGGATAAACAAAAACTGCATTCCTGAATGGATTTCTGGAAGAAGAGTTGTATATGATGCAACCGGAACGTTTTGTCGATCCAAAGGGAGCTAACAAAGTGTGCAAGCTCCAGCGATCCATTTATGGACTGGTGCAAGCCTCTCGGAGTTGGAATATACGCTTTGATAGGTTGACCAAAGCATATAGTTTTATACAGACTTGCGGTGAAGCCTGGCAATAATAAAGTTATTATTTATTTCCTTATTTCATGATAAATGTTTATTATTCATGCTAGAATTGTATTAATCGAAAACATAATACATGTGTGAATACATAGACAAACAGAGTGTCACTAGTATGCCTCTACTTGACTAGCTCGTTAATCAAAGATGGTTATGTTTCCTAACCATGGACAAAGAGTTGTTATTTGATTAACGTGATTACATCATTAGATGAATGATCTGATTGACATGACCCATTCCATTAGCTTAGCACCCGATCGTTTAGTATGTTGCTATTGCTTTTTTCATGACTTATACATGTTCCTATGACTATGAGATTATGCAACTCCCGTTTGCCAGAGGAACACTTTGTGTGCTACCAAACGTCACAACGTAACTGGTTGATTATAAAGGAGCTCTACATGTGTCTCCAAAGGTAGATGTTGGGTTGGCGTATTTCGAGATTAGGATTTGTCACTCCGATTGTCGGAGAGGTATCTCTGGGCCCTCTCGGTAATGCACATCACTTAAGCCTTGCAAGCATTGCAGCTAATGAGTTAGTTGCGAGATGATGTATTACGGAACGAGTAAAGAGACTTGCCGGTAACGAGATTGAACTAGGTATTGGATACCGACGATCGAATCTCGGGCAAGTAACATACCGATGACAAAGGGAACAACGTATGTTGTTATGCGGTCTGACCGATAAAGATCTTCGTAGAATATGTAGGAGCCAATATGAGCATCCAGGTTCCGCTATTGGTTATTGACCGGAGACGTGTCTCGGTCATGTCTACATTGTTCTCGAACCCGTAGGGTCCGCACGCTTAAGGTTTCGATGACAGTTATATTATGAGTTTATATGTTTTGATGTACCGAAGGTTGTTCGGAGTCCCAGATGTGATCACGGACATGACGAGGAGTCTTGAAATGGTCGAGACATAAAGATTGATATATTGGACGGCTATATTCGGACACGGGAAGTGTTCCGGATGATTTCGGAGAAAACCGAAGAGCCGGAGGGTTACCGGAACCCCCCGGGAGAAGTAATGGGCCATATGGGCCTTAGTGGTGAGAGAGAGGGGCAGCCAAAGGTGGGCCGCGTGCCTCCTCCCCCCTGGTCCGAATTGGAGTAGGAGAGGGGGGGCGGCACCCCCCTTTCCTTCTCCCTCCCCACTTCTTTCCCCCTCCTAGTAGGAGTCCTACTCCTACTAGGAGGAGGACTCCTCCTTGGCGCGCCATAGGGGCCGGCCAGCCTCCTCCTCTCTTGAACCTTTATATACGGAGGCAGGGGCACCCCGGAGACACACAAGTTGATCTACGTGATCATATTCTTAGCCGTGTGCGGCGCCCCCTGCCACCATAGTCCTCGATAATATTGTATCGGTGCTTAGGCGAAGCCCTGCGACAGTAGTACATCAAGATCGTCACCACGCCTTCGTGCTGACGGAACTCTTCCCCGACACTTTGCTGGATCGGAGTCCGGGGATCGTCATCGAGCTGAACGTGTGCTAGAACTCGGAGGTGCCGTAATTTCGGTGCTTGATCGGTCGGTCCGTGGAAACGTACGACTACATCAACCAAACGCTTCCGTTGTCGATCTACAAGGGTGCGTAGATCACACTCTTCCCTCTCGTTGCTATACATCACCATGATCTTGCGTGTGCGTAGGAATTTTTTTGAAATTACTACGTTCCCCAAACAGTGGCATCCGAGCCTAGGTTTTATGTGTTGATGTTATATGCACGAGTAGAACACAAGTGAGTTGTGGGCGATATAAGTCATACTGCTTACCAGCATGTCATACTTTGGTTCGGCGGTATTGTTGGACGAAGCGGCCCGGACCGACATTACGCGTACGCTTATGCGAGACCGGTTCTTCCGACGTGCTTTGCACATAGGTGGCTTGCGGGTGACAGTTTCTCCAACTTTAGTTGAGCCGAGTGTGGCTACGCCCGGTCCTTGCGAAGGTTAAAACAACACCAACTTGACAAACTATCATTGTGGTTTTGATGCGTAGGTAAGATTGGTTCTTGCTTAAGCCCGTAGCAGCCACGTAAAACATGCAACAACAAAGTAGAGGACGTCTAACTTGTTTTTGCAGGGCATGTTGTGATGTGATATGGTCAAGACATGATGCTAACTTTTATTGTATGAGATGATCATGTTTTGTAACCGAGTTATCGGCAACTGGCAGGAGCCATATGGTTGTCGCTTTATTGTATGCAATGCAATCACACTGTAATGCTTTACTTTATCACTAAGCGGTAGCGATAGTCGTGGAAGCATAAGATTGGCGAGACGACAACGATGCTACAATGGAGATCAAGGTGTCGCGTCGGTGACGATGGTGATCATGACGGTGCTTCGAAGATGGAGATCACAAGCACAAGATGATGATGGCCATATCATATCACTTATATTGATTGCATGTGAGGTTTATCTTTTATGCATCTTATCTTGCTTTGATTGACGGTAGCATTATAAGATGATCTCTCACTAAATTATCAAGAAGTGTTCTTCCTGAGTATGCACCGTTGCGAAAGTTCTTCGTGCTGAGACACCACGTGATGATCGGGTGTGATAGGCTCTACGTTCAAATACAACGGGTGCAAAACAGTTGCACACGCGGAATACTCAGGTTATACTTGACGAGCCAAGCATATACAGATATGGCCTCGGAACACGGAGACCGAAAGGTCGAGCGTGAATCATATAGTAGATATGATCAACATAGTGATGTTCACCAATGAAACTGCTCCATCTCACGTGATGATAGGACATGGTTTAGTTGATTTGGATCACGTGATCACTTAGAGGATTAGAGGGATGTCTATCTAAGTGGGAGTTCTTAAGTAATATGATTAATTGAACTTAAATTTATCATGAACTTAGTCCTGGTAGTATTTTTCAAATTATGTTGTACATCAAGAGCTCGCGTTGTTGCTTCCCTATGTTTATTTTGATATGTTCCTAGAGAAAATTGTGTTGAAAGATGTTAGTAGCAATGATGTGGATTGGATCTATGATCTAAGGTTTATCCTCGTTGCTGCACAGAGGAATTATGTCCTTGATGCACCGCTAGGTGACAGACCTATTGCAGGAGCAGATGCTGACGTTATGAACGTTTGGCTAGCTAAATATGATGACTACTTGATAGTTTAGTGCACCATGGATAATTTTGAACGGTGATGACTGAGTAGATGCCTGCGGTGATGGAGAGGTGGATGCAGTTACAGCAGCAGCGGAACCAGTCGACGAAGAGCCTGAGGAAGCCAAGAGACGCTTGAGCCTCACAATGTCCTGGTCGGTGAGTGACGGAGTCGAGGAAGAATCAGGAGTCCCACTGGAAGAGGAGCGCCTCTGGTCTCGCTTCTTCTCACGGCAATCAGACTCGGGATGACCTGGCCGAGAGCAGTAGCCACAGAAGGTGTCACGTTGTGACCGGCCCTTCTCAGCATAAGCAGGGCGACCCACCCCCCTGAAGGCGTGGGTAGGAGCGGGGGAGCAGTGAGCCGAGCGGACGACACTGGAGCCCGAGTAGCCAATACAGACAGGACCACCAGCAAACCGGCAGAGCGAAGGCGGGTCTCCTCAGCATGAAGCTCGGCAAGCACCTCCGAGATAGGAACACGACCACGAGCAAGCAAGTGAGCACGTCTGGGCTCAAACTCAGAGCGGAGACGAGATAGAAACTCATGGACCCGCTGAAACTCCAAGTCAGACCGCTTAGTCTGACAGCAACGGCAGGTTCCACAAACAACTGTCCTCAGTGAGTCAAGCTGACGCCAGATGGTAGAACACTGCGAGTAGAACTCATCAACAGACGAATCACCTTGCCGGAGAGCATGTTCCTGACGCACCACAGAGAGGTATAGAGCATCGCCAGAGGGCTGATAGCGCTGACAGAGGTAGGACCACATCGCTGCAACAGTACCGAGGCCCATGAACTCGGAAGCAAACTGAGGAAGGACACTCGCAGTGAGAACGGCAGCAGCTCGAGCATCATCATTGCACCACTGAGTGTAAGCAGACAGATCATCCCGATAGACAGAAAGAGCATCAGAATATGCAGATACCTGCTGATCATAAGCATCAACTGCAGCGTCATCAAGGGCCTTGGCTGCATCACGATCAGCCTGAGAAGCATCAGCAGCAAGCACCGGTGGAACCGGCGGAACAGGAGCCACCGGAGCAACGGGATGTTGGGGAACGTAGTAATTTCAAAAAATTTCCTACGCACACGCAAGATCATGGTGATGCATAGCAACGAGAGGGGAGAGTGTGATCTACGTACCCTTCTAGATCGACAACGGAAGCGTTTGGTTGATGTAGTCATACGTGTCCACGGCCCGACCGATCAAGCACCGAAACTACGACACCTCCGAGTTCTAGCACACGTTCAGCTCGATGACGATCCCCGGACTCCGATCCAGCAAAGTGTCGGGGAAGAGTTCCCTCAGCACGACGGCGTGGTGACGATCTTGATGTACTACTATCGCAGGGCTTCACCTAAGCACCGCTACAATATTATCGAGGACTATGGTGGCAGGGGGCGCCGCACACGGCTAAGAATATGATCACGTGGATCAACTTGTGTTCCTCTGGGGTGCCCCTGCCTCCGTATATAAAGGCTCAAGGGGGGGGTGCGACCGGCCTAGGAGAGGCGCGCCAGGAGGAGTCCTACTCCCTTTGGGAGTAGGATTCCCCCCCCCCAATCCTAGTTGGAATAGGATTCGCGGAGGGGGGGGAAAGAGGAAGGGGGCCGGCCCCATCTCCTTGTCCTATTCGGACCAAGGGAGGGGAGGGGCGCGCGGCCCATCTCTGGCTGCCTCTTCTCTTTTCCACTAAGGCCCACTAAGGCCCATATATCTCCCGAGGGGGTTCCGGTAACCTCCTGGTACTCCGGTAAAATCCCGATTTCACTCGGAACACTTCTGATATCCAAACATAGGCTTCCAATATATCAATCTTTATGTCTCGACCATTTCGAGACTCCTCGTCATGTCCGTGATCACATCCGGGACTCCGAACAACCTTCGGTAAATCAAAACGTATAAACTCATAATATAACTGTCATCGAAACCTTAAGCGTGCGGACCCTACGGGTTCGAGAACAATGTAGACATGACCGAGACACGTCTCCGGTCAATAACCAATAGCGGAACCTGGATGCTCATATTGGCTCCTACATATTCTACGAAGATCTTTATCGGTCAGACCGCATAACAACATACGTTGTTCCCTTTGTCATCGGTATGTTACTTGCCCGAGATTCGATCGTCGGTATCCAATACCTAGTTCAATCTCGTTACCGGCAAGTCTCTTTACTCGTTCCGTAATACATCATCTCGCAACTAACTCATTAGCTGCAATGCTTGCAAGGCTTAAGTGATGTGCATTACCGAGAGGGCCCAGAGATACCTCTCCGACAATCGGAGTGACAAATCCTAATCTCGAAATACGCCAACCCAACATCTACCTTTGGAGACACATGTAGAGCTCCTTTATAATCAACCAGTTACGTTGTGACGTTTGGTAGCACACAAAGTGTTCCTCTGGCAAACGGGAGTTGCATAATCTCATAGTCATAGGAACATGTATAAGTCATGAAAAAAGCAATAGCAACATACTAAACGATCGGGTGCTAAGCTAATGGAATGGGTCATGTCAATCAGATCATTCATCTAATGATGTAATCACGTTAATCAAATAACAACTCTTTGTCCATGGTTAGGAAACATAACCATCTTTGATTAACGAGCTAGTCAAGTAGAGGCATACTAGTGACACTCTGTTTGTCTATGTATTCACACATGTATTATGTTTTCGATTAATACAATTCTAGCATGAATAATAAACATTTATCATGAAATAAGGAAATAAATAATAACTTTATTATTGCCAGGCTTCACCGCAAGTCTGTATAAAACTATATGCAAAGTCTGTATAACCAAATGCTTTGATCACACTATCAAAGCGTTTATTCCAACTCCGAGAGGCTTGCACTAGTCCATAAATGGATCGCTGGACTTGCACACTTTGTTAGCTCCCTTTGGATCGACAAAACCTTCCGGTTGCATCATATACAACTCTTCTTCCAGAAATCCATTCAGGAATGCAGTTTTGACATCCATCTGCCAAATTTCATAATCATAAAATGCGGCAATTGCTAACATGATTCGGACAGACTTAAGCATCGCTACGGGTGAGAAGGTCTCATCGTAGTCAACCCTTGAACTTGTCGAAAACCTTTTGCAAAAGTCGAGCTTTGTAGACAGTATTACCGTCAGCGTCAGTCTTCTTCTTGAAGATCCATTTATTCTCATTGCTTGCCGATCATTCGGGCAAGTCAACCAAAGTCCACACTTTGTTCTCATACATGGATCCCATCTCAGATTTCATGGCTTCAAGCCATTTTGCGGAATCTGGCTCACCATCGCTTCTTCATAGTTCGTAGGTTCATCATGATCTAGTAGCATGACTTCCAGAACAGGATTACCGTACCACTCTGGCGGATCTTACTCTGGTTGATCTACGAGGTTCAGTAGTATCTTGTTCTGAAGTTTCATGATCATCATCATTAGCTTCCTCACTAATTGGTGTAGGTGTCACAAAATAGTTTTCTGTGATGCACTACTTTCCAATAAGGGAGCAGGTACAGTTACCTCGTCAAGTTCTACTTTCCTCCCACTCACTTCTTTCGAGAGAAACTCCTTCTCTAGAAAGTTTCCGAATTAGCAACAAAAGTCTTGCCTTCGGATCTGTGATAGAAGGTGTATCCAATAGTCTCCTTTGGATATCCTATGAAGACACATTTCTCCGATTTGGGTTCGAGCTTATCAGGTTGAAGCTTTTTCACATAAGCATCGCAGCCCCAAACTTTTCAGAAACGACAACTTTGGTTTCTTGCCAAACCACAGTTCATAAGGCGTCGTCTCAACGGATTTTGATGGTGCCCTATTTAACGTGAATGCGGCCGTCTCTAAGCATAACCCCAAAACGATAGCGTAAATCAGTAAGAGACATCATAGATCGCACCATATCTAGTAAAGTACGATTACGACGTTCGGACACACCATTACGCTGTGGTGTTCCGGGTGGCGTGAGTTGCGAAACTATTCCATTGTTTCAAATGTACACCAAACTCGTAACTCAAATATTCTCCTCCACGATCAGATCGTAGAAACTTTTTTTTTTTACGATGATTTTCAACTTCACTCTGAAATTCTTTGAACTTTTCAAACGTGTTCAGACTTATGTTTCATTAAGTAGATATATCATCTGCTTAAGTCATCTGTGAAGGTGAGAAAATAACGATATCCGCCACGAGCCTCAATATTCATCGGACCACATACATCAGTATGTATGATTTCCAACAAATCTGTTGCTCTCTCCATTCCGGAGAACGGTTTAGTCATCTTGCCCATGAGGCACGGTTCGCAAGTACCAAGTGATTCATAA
Organism: Triticum urartu; assembly: GCF_003073215.2. Taxonomy (NCBI): domain Eukaryota; kingdom Viridiplantae; phylum Streptophyta; class Magnoliopsida; order Poales; family Poaceae; genus Triticum; species Triticum urartu. The sequence continues at coordinate 657,906,749 of NC_053026.1, forward strand.
TCAAGTGGTTCCAAAAGTCCATCAGTATGGAGTTTTCTTCATGCGCTTTACACCGATATGACCTAAACGGCAGTGCCACAAATAAGTTGCACTATCATTATCAACTCTGCATCTTTTGGCTTCAACATTATGAATATGTGTGTTACTACTATCGAGATTCAATAAGAATAGACCACTCTTCAAGGGTGCATGACCATAAAAGATATTACTCATATAAATAGAACAACCATTATTCTCTGATTTAAATGAATAACCGTCTCGCATCAAACAAGATCCAGATATAATGTTCATGCTTAACGCTGGCACCAAATAACAATTATTTAGGTCTAATATTAATCCCGAAGGTAGATGTAGAGGTAGCGTGCCGACCGATCACATCGACTTTGGAACCATTTCCCACGCGCATCGTCACCTCGTCCTTAGTCAATCTTCGCTTAATCCGTAGTCCCTGTTTCGAGTTGCAAATATTAGCAACAGAACCAGTATCAAATACCCAGGTGCTACTGCGAGCATTAGTAAGGTACACATCAATAACATGTATATCACATATACCTTTGTTCACTTGCCATCCTTCTTATCCGCCAAATACTTGGGGCAGTTCCGCTTCCAGTGACCAGTCTGCTTTGCAGTAGAAGCACTCAGTTTCAGGCTTAGGTCCAGATTGGGTTTTCTTGAGCAGCAACTTGCTTGCTGTTCTTCTTGAAGTTCCCCTTCTTTCCCTTTCCCTTTTTCTTGAAACTAGTGGTCTTGTTGACCATCAACACTTGATGCTCCTTCTTGATTTCTACCTCCGCAGCTTTCAGCATTGCGAAGAGCTCGGGAATCTTATTCATCCCTTGCATATTATAGTTCATCATGAAGCTCTTGTAGCTTGGTGGCAGTGATTGAAGAACTTCTGTCAATGACGCAATCATCTGGAAGATTAACTCCCAATTGAATCAAGTGATTATTATACCCAGACATTTTGAGTATATGCTCACTGACAGAACTGTTCTCCTCCATCTTGCAGCTATAGAACTTATTGGAGACTTCATATCTCTCAATCCGGGCATTTGCTTGAAATATTAACTTCAACTCCTGGAACATCTCCATATGCTCCATGACGTTCAAAACGTCGTTGAAGTCGATTCTAAGCCGTAAAGCATGGCACACTGAACTATCGAGTAGTCATCAGCTTTGCTCTGCCAGACGTTCATAACATCTGGTGTTGCTCCAGCAGCAGTCCTGGCACCCAGCGGTGCTTCCAGGACGTAATTCTTCTGTGCAGCAATGAGGATAATCCTCAAGTTACGGACCCAGTCCGTGTAATTGCTACCATCATCTTTCAACTTTGCTTTCTCAAGGAACGCATTAAAATTCAACGGAACAACAGCACGGGCCATCTATCTACAATCAAACATAGACAAGCAATACTATCAGGTACTAAGTTCATGATAAATTTAAGTTCAATTAATCATATTACTTAAGAACTCCCACTTAGATAGACATCCCTCTAATCATCTAAGTGATCACGTGATCCAAATCAACTAAACCATGTCCGATCATCACGTGAGATGGAGTAGTTTCATTGGTGAACATCACTATGTTGATCATATCTACTATATGATTCACGCTCGACCTTTCGGTCTCCGTGTTCCGAGGCCATATCTGTATATGCTTGGCTCGTCAAGTATAACCTGAGTATTCTGCGTGTGCAACTGTTTTGCACCCGTTGTATTTGAACGTAGAGCCTATCACACCCGATCATCACGTGGTGTCTCAGCACGAAGAACTTTCGCAACGGTGCATACTCAGGGAGAACACTTCTTGATAATTAGTGAGAGATCATCTTATAATGCTACCGTCAATCAAAGCAAGATAAGATGCATAAAAGATAAACATCACATGCAATCAATATAAGTGATATGATATGGCCATCATTATCTTGTGCTTGTGATCTCCATCTCCGAAGCACCGTCATGATCACCATCGTCACCGGCGCGACACCTTGATCTCCATCGTAGCATCGTTGTCGTCTCGCCAATCTTATGCTTCCACGACTATCGCTACCGCTTAGTGATAAAGTAAAGCATTACAGCGCATTGCATTGCATACAATAAAGCGACAACCATATGGCTCCTGCCAGTTGCCGATAACTCGGTTACAAAACATGATCATCTCATACAATAAAATTTAGCATCATGTCTTGACCATATCACATCACAACATGCCCTGCAAAAACAAGTTAGACGTCCTCTACTTTGTTGTTGCAAGTGTTTACGTGGCTGCTACGGGCTTAAGCAAGAACCAATCTTACCTACGCATCAAAACCACAACGATAGTTTGTCAAGTTGGTGCTGTTTTAACCTTCGCAAGGACCGGGCGTAGCCACACTCGGTTCAACTAAAGTTGGAGAAACTGTCACCCGCTAGCCACCTTTGTGCAAAGCACGTCGGGAGAACCGGTCTCGCGTAAGCGTACGCGTAATGTCGGTCCGGGCCGCTTCATCCAACAATACCGCCGAACCAAAGTATGACATGCTGGTAAGCAGTATGACTTATATCGCCCACAACTCACTTGTGTTCTACTCGTGCATATAACATCAACATATAAAACTAGGCTCGGATGCCACTGTTGGGGAACGTAGTAATTTCAAAAAATTTCCTACGCACACGCAAGATCATGGTGATGCATAGCAACGAGAGGGGAGAGTGTGATCTACGTACCCTTGTAGATCGACAACGGAAGCGTTAACTTGGTTGATGTAGTCGTACGTCTTCACGGCCCGACCGATCAAGCACCGAAACTACGGCACCTCCGAGTTCTAGCACACGTTCAGCTCGATGACGATCCCCGGACTCCGATCCAGCAAAGTGTCGGGGAAGAGTTCCGTCAGCACGACGGCGTGGTGACGATCTTGATGTACTACTGTCGCAGGGCTTCGCCTAAGCACCGCTACAATATTATCGAGGACTATGGTGGAAGGGGGCACCGCACACGGCTAAGAATATGATCACGTGGATCAACTTATGTCCTTAGGGGTGCCCCTTGCCTCCGTATATAAAGGTTCAAAGGGGGGGGGCCGGCCAAGAGGAGGGCGCCAGGAGGAGTCCTACTCCCTCCGGGAGTAGGACTCCCCCCCTTTCCTAGTTGGAATAGGATTCGCGGAGGGGGGGAAAGGAGAAGAAGGGGGGCCGGCCCCCTCTCCTTGTCCTATTCGGACCAAGGGAGGGGAGGGGCGCGCGGCCCATCTCTGGCCCTCCTCTCTTCACTAAGGCCCACTAAGGCCCATATAGCTCCCGGGGGGTTCCGGTAACCTCCCGGTACTCCGGTAAAATCCCGATTTCACCCGGAACACTTCCGTGATACCAATATAGGCTCTCCAATATATCAATCTTTATGTCTCGACCATTTCGAGACTCCTCGTCATGTCCATGATCACATCCGGGACTCCGAACAACTTCGGTACATCAAAATGCATAAAATCATAATAACTGTCATCGAAACCTTAAGCGTGCGGACCCTACGGGTTCGAGAACAATGTAGACATGACCGAGACACGTCTCCGGTCAATAACCAATAGCGGAACCTGGATGCTCATATTGGCTCCTACATATTCTACGAAGATCTTTATCGGTCAGACCGCATAACAACATTACGTTGTTCCCTTTGTCATCGGTATTTTACTTGCCCGAGATTCGATCGTCGGTATCTCAATACCTAGTTCAATCTCGTTACCGGCAAGTCTCTTTACTCGTTTGTAATACATCATCTCGCAACTAACTCATTAGTTGCAATGCTTGCAAGGCTTATGTGATGTGCATTACCGAGAGGGCCCAGAGATACCTCTCCGACAATCGGAGTGACAAATCCTAATCTCGAAATACGCCAACCCAACATGTACCTTTGGAGACACCTGTAGACCTTTATAATCACCCAGTTACGTTGTGACGTTTAGTAGCACACAAAGTGTTCCTCCGGCAAACGGGAGTTGCATAATCTCATAGTCATAGGAACATGTATAAGTCATGAAGAAAGCAATAGCAACATACTAAACGATCGGGTGCTAAGCTAATGGAATGGGTCTTGTCAATCAGATCATTCAACTAATGATGTGATCCCGTTAATCAAATAACAACTCTTTGTCCATGGTTAGGAAACATAACCATCTTTGATTAACGAGCTAGTCAAGTAGAGGCATACTAGTGACACTCTGTTTGTCTATGTATTCACACATGTATTATGTTTCCGGTTAATACAATTCTAGCATGAATAATAAACCTTTATCATGATATAAGGAAATAAATAATAACTTTATTATTGCCTCTAGGATATTTCCTTCAGCCTCTAGGGCATATTTCCTTCACGGGACAGGGCGGACAAGCTACCTCGCCAGAGAGCACGCCCCACAGCAGAAGACCGCGCATATGGATACACATGAAGCCCACAAACTCAGCATAGTTGGTGCCATCAAAGATCACCGAGCAGCGAGGAACATCCACATAGCCCGAAGAGGACATACTGAGATATCTCGCTGTTGTTGTTTTTTTGCAGTCAACGGATCTGGATTGGGGATGAGGCTCACTCGCTCGAACCAGAACCCCCGAGTCTGGATCGAGAGAGACAGGGCAGCGCTAAGGAGTAGTGGAGACGCAAGGGGGGGGGGCTCGATCCAAACCGGATCGAGAGCCAGCAGCCCCGCAGCACCTATCCTTAGCGCTGGAGAAGAGCCAGCAGAGCAGCACACGGGCAGCAGCCGGCTGGGAGCAATGCCGGGGCCAGTAGCGGCTGCAGCACCCGTGGCAGCCGGACAGGGCAGCGGGTGCTGCTGGGCAAGATGGGACGAGGGGGAGGCCGGACGGAGCAGCGGGCGAGCGAAACGGCGCCCGGACAGGGCGGCGAGACGGGACAGCGGCCGGACGGAGCGGCGGCCGGACGAGGTGGGGCACGGAGACGGGACAGTGGCCGAACGGAGAGACACCAGCCGGACGGCCGGAGAGGAGCAGGCTAGGAACGAGGCGCACGAAGTTGCATCGTGCGGGAGAGAGGGGCTAGCCTGGCATCTGATGCCATGTTGGATGAATGGCAACTGCATTCTCAGGAGGGCCAGAGGCCAATACATGTACATGTGTGGTAAAGTGCAAAAGACCCCTTATACAATGGAGATAAACCGAAAAGGGCTATACACATCTACCCCCCCCCCCCCCCCCACCACCACCACCACCTCAAACTCATGGTGGATCGACAACACTGAGTTTGGAGAGAAGAAAACTATGTTGTGCTCGAGTCTGTGCCTTCGTGAAGAAATCTGCCAACTGTAACTCAGAGGGCACATAGTGAAGAGCGAGAGTCTGATCCTGCATAGCAGCACGCACAAAGTGGGCATCCACACCGATGTGCTTGGTGAGCTCATGCTTCACCGGGTCACGCGCAATACTGATAGCACCAGTACTGTCTGACAATAAGGGAGTCGAGGTAGCAGCAGACACACCAAAATCCTCAAGTAGCCACCGTAACACACGCCAAACCCTAAGCATCAAATAAATGAGGATACAACAACACTGACATGACCATATCGATACTACAGAATGAATGAAAAACTTAAATTGCATAACACCAAAACTGAAAATTACACAACCTAATAAGGAGATAGCATCTAAAGTACCAACACCTTATTACAGAAGTACCAGGGCAGAGAAATTCATGACCAAAAAAATAGCTGAAGATACAACACAGACCACCAAACACATACAAATCCAAAACAGAATGAATAAGAACATTCACATGAGTAAGAACCTGACTTCAGACGAGGGAGGTTTTCCTAAATTACTACTACATCTCTACATCACTTGAACCTAAATTCAGATCAAGGATTGGCAATTAGGACCTGCATCTACATCACAAGGGCCATTAGAATAAAAAATGACTGGTGAACCAAATTCAGAGCAAGGAGCAAGGATTGACCATTAGCGCCTACTTCTACATCACGCAGATGAGCAAAAATCAACTGACCAGGGCAAAGGAAATTTAGAGCAAGGACTGAAATAAGCAACTGCATCTACATCACACGAACATACAGAAACAAACGACCAGGGAACCTACATCTAACCCCCCAAAAACACCGTCAGAATCAAACTCCCAGGCTAGCAGATATCAAATCAACGAGGAAAGAGTAAGGACCTACATCTACATAACAAGAACGATCAGGAATAAAACTACCAATACCACTAGATCCAGCAGATCAGACGCCTAGGGCAGCACATAGAAAATCGACAGGGGAAACAAATCCACCACTACATCCATGAACCTACCACTACAAGAACAACAAAAATCGCTAGAGAAAATCCACCGCTACGAGTACACGTACACATACATCTATATCAAACACCAGGGGAAAGCAGTAGATCTAGAAGAAATCCAGTGGGGAAAGAGAGCAGACAAGAACAACCAACCGAAACCACAAGGAACTGGATCGAAAATCAAGTTGCAGTAGAGAAGGAGCTCGGAATCGCCATGGTCGACAAGGAAATCGCCAAGGAATCGAAATGACAGAAATGAAAAAAGAAGGAGACAAAGAGGGCTAGGGCCTAGGGGATGGGCACTTGGGCAGTAACGGGTTTGCCCGGAAACTATTACGCGACCAGTAAGGAACATAAAAGGAAAACGCCCGAAAAAAGGCACCTCCCAGCGTGAATCTCTGTGCAAGATTGAACGGCCACAAAATTGAATGATGCCCAATTGTAAAACACTCGTATGTGAAATAGCAAAACCGTAAATATAAGTATAGACATGTGTAATTGATCAGTCAATACACCGTGACAAATCAGGACATAGGTTGAGATCATGTTATATAGGCATGCCATACATTTGGGGGCTTTAACAGTATGAATCTGCACTATGGAGACGGTCCTAAGGAATCTAGTAACTTTATTTCTATGAAACAAAAACCGAACGTAAGAAAAAAAAAAGTGGATGGAAATCCCGTAG